>NC_136412.1:362379120-362939120 GCF_051521515.1 Lactuca serriola | reverse complement strand
GTACATATCCATTTCTTGCTAAATGTTAGAAACAGAAAGCATACTTTCACTGATTTGTTTTATGATAACATCATATCTTCTTTTTTATTAACATATAGATCAGGGAATTTTTTTCAATTTTGAATAATTATTTATAAACTTAAACTTAATATTGAATCAACAGTAAGAATGTTTGTATCCATATTCACGCCTATAAATCCTTTTCTAAATAGACTTAAAATACATGCATAAGATTGTCAAAGCAAAAGAAGTCTACATAGCTCACAATGTAAAGCTCATAATGTAAGTGTTGTTTTTTACTTTAACCCTAAACCATAAACTCCAAATGAACTATAAGGTTATATATATATATATATATATATATATATATATATATATATATATATATATATATATATATATATATATATATATATATATATATATATATATATATATATATATATATATATAAAAGGAAGGAATGAAGTTATATTATCTCACCATGACAAATGAAATAAAGTTGGTCAATCGCATTGCCTTGTTCTATAATTACTTCCCCTGGGATAAAAAAAAAATCTTTATGCACTTTACTTACAATTTGATTGATGAATTCCAAAGAACATCGATTGAAAAGTAAAACTTTTTCAATATATGACTTGTATAATTGCTTTAGCAAGAACAATATTGAAAGTAGAATGTTGTAATTCTACCTTGTCACATATGGAAATTGGAAGATTGCAAAGAATAATAGAATTGGTGTAGTTGCTCTCATATTGTAATCGAAGGTAACCCTTTATCTGATTTCATATAGCTCTCTCGAGTCTATTTCTATTCATATATTTAAGATCTTAAATGTTATCCTTATATCTTTCAACTTTTGATCATTTCACTATTAATGTTGTCGTATTACCAATCAATTAAACTCCCAAAACCATGTCAAATGACACATAAATCATTACAGATATCATTTCTCTCATACTCACGACATGGATTTCACCATAAGCCTGTAAAAACAAGCAAATCAACACAATTATGGCATTGTACATTATGGGTTTTGATATAAGAAACAAATAATTGAAAAACTATTGGGGATTTTAGGTTACGTCCCAACAATTAAGACTAAAAATTTAGATTTGTAAATTAATAAAACCATTATCCAAAACAATATCATGAAAACTATAGTGAATCAGAGTGTATCAATAAAAATCCAAGAACATCAGAGTCAATAAACAATGTGGTGTGTACAATGCAGTCATCCCGAGCTCTTCCCTTTCGAAACAGAAGTACCTGAAAACATAAACTAAAAACCATAAGCATGAAGCTTAGTGAGTTCCCCAACATGCCACATATCATACATATCAAACATATAATAAGTACCGCCCGACATCGAGCCCCATTCGGTAAAGAAATTTGTCAGTGATCGGGCCCCGTCAGGTAAACATGCAAACACATAAACACGTGCAAAGATCACAAAGATAAATGCAAATAAAAAAGATAAATAGCATACAATATAATCATCAAGCCTCGCCTGGCAACGAGGCCCGCCCAGTACACATAAAACACATAACACATGCAAGAGTCATGCAGACAACTAGCATACTAATCATAACAAACTATGGGCCGACATTGGTGTCTTCGACCTGCTAAACATAGTGAGGAAACTAACATTGCCGGCAAAATCCACAACTAACAGCTCACACAACCAACGAATGGGTGCCATAAACCTCCTAACAAACCATACAAGGTAAAACTTTAGTCAACCTACTAAAACTAGCAATTTGACCAAAGTCAACTCCACCAAAAGTCAACGCCCAAAGTCAACGGTCAAAGGCAACAAGCAACAGTCAACATTTCCATCATTTGACACTCACGTCGTGACCAGACCTTGGTCATGTCGTGAGAACGCACTCAGTTAGATTCCAACTCAACTCGGTCAACTTGGTCCCGGATGACCCACACAACAGACCTCACGACATGAACCTTCCTTGGTCATGTCGTGAGCTCAGTCAGTCGAAACAATTACGTAAAAACCACTCTCATGTCGTGACACTCCCTATGTCACGTCGTGAGCCAATTCTGATGCTAAATCCTAATGTCTTAGGTCCTTAATCCATTAAGTCAACCATTCCAACTTTCTAGACGGCTTTCATACATCAAAAGCAACATAAAAAATCTCTGCTTTATGGACATGCATGTATTGAACTTGATTAGGTCAAAATGGTGAAAATGAGATTCAAATCTCATTCATGGGACCAAAACTCAACCAACCCATAGATCTAGCACACCAAACCTCAAAGGGACCTCAAGGATCCATAAAGTTGCCAACTTTACGGAATCTAGCCACTCAAACCACCTCCAACATGAAGAAAAGGGCATAAAATTCTAGATCTAGAAGAATAGCACATAAATGTTGGAGCTTGGGGACTTACCATGGTCCAAGGTATGATCTTTAAGGTGGTTAGGGAGCTTGTTTGCTTGATCTAAGCACCAAGAACATCTTATTCTTCTTCAAAGCACAAAAATCTTCATAAATGGATGGAAGAGGAGAGGGGAGGCTCAAAATGGTGAAAGGGAGGCTAGGGTTTCTCTCAAGATGATCTAGATATGATGGGGCTCATAAAATGCTCTAAAAACACAGAACTAACCCTTATATATGTTGAAAACCCTAAAACTCGTAGGCTTGGGTTGCACAGTTCTCAGGTCATGAGCTCATAATGCTCATGTCATGAGGACAATTTAAATCAACATTTCCGTTTAATCGCTTCTCATGTCATGAGCTCCACCTGCTCACATCATGAGCTCATTTTTTCCCCAAATCCTTTCCAACTTCGAATAGTCATGACTTCTTCATTTCAACTCCGAATTCGGCGTTCCTTATATCCACAGAAAGGTCTTGAAGAACTCTGCACTTCTATATCGATACTTTTGGCTCACCACATGTAAAAATTAAACCCTTAACCCTCACAAGCAGCCTGACACATAACTTTCCCCAGTCCATCGTCAGTTCCAAATACACAATTCATAGGCCTTGATCCTCTTACCAACAATAACATCTTTCAATAAAGCCCAAACCTTACTTCCTTAAAAGCCCCAAAGCCTACATATAACTGAATTGCGGTCCGCGATCCTGAATCACAGAACAATCTGAAATAGGGCGTTAATACTCTCCACGACTTAAATTAGATTACGTCCTTGAAATTCGTCTTAGTTGAAATCTCTAAAATCATGTCGACGCATTCCTCAAGCTCCTTCTAACCACTTAGAAATCAAAATATCTATACCGAGAAGTTGAGAGGCCTATCATAAACCACCGCTGCCGAAAAACAACCCAATAACATGAAAATACTTGATCACAACAACTACCTTTCCTTTCCTAACTGAAAGACCAACTTTCGGTGGAAACCACTTAGACCGCGAACTCTCAAAACTACAACTACAACCAACTCCACCAAATCACTCCCTGAAATTGGGAACCCATCAGTCTAAACTTTAGAAACCATACCTTAAGATTGATGTCCATCCATTCATCTTATGTGTCCTTAGCCCTTGAATAGGAACATCACCAAAACATGTAGAAATAACACTCAAAACATCCCAATCGTGCGTTTCAATCAATCCCAAATATGGGAATTTTTCCAAGGGCCTAAAATAGCCACTTGACTTCCTGACAAGTGGTCATTAACCCACTTCTCCCAAGGGTGTAATGACGGTCAAACCAAAAATCCCATGTTGCATCCTAAATTCTCATTAGCTAATGTGCACGACCACTTGACAAATCATTTGAGAGATAACAAAAAAATTCGTGACTCGAAGTTCCATATCCAAAACCAACACTGGTAACCAACCCTAATAACAACCCATAATTACAGCTCTCAACCAGCAGCTTTCGATGAACAACTAATACATCCAACAAAACAACAATCATTATTCGCATGATCCAACCCAGTTGGCCACTGAGTCTCTCGGCTCCCTAAACCGTCCTAACATCCAACCATGCTAACAAGGTTGACAAACGGAGACCCAAGAGTCTCAATCAGATGACCATCAAGTGTTACCTATATAAATCATACAACCACTGGTTTGTGATGCATTGCGACACCTATTATCCACTATACGATAAGCTCACGGTACCAAACCGATCTTGCCAACACGACATCCATAGCCCGAGGAACTGCGAACAACCCTATAGGGACCTAAAGATACCCAACCAGTAGTCCACCGACTTGTAGGAACCCAAACAACATCCCTCTCAATGCTATCCAAACACAACATAGGTCATACTCTTCTATCATATCCAATTCCTTACACAACACATACTGATATCAACGTAAAACTAGAGGAAAACATGGTTGTACTCAACCAGAGGATGAGATAGATAGTCATACTCTTGTCCCGATTTGAAGGTTATAACCCAAATTATCTCCATGCCAACAATACTAAGAAAGTGGTCTCAAGTTATCTTACTCAATCCACTTGTATCCCTCTTGTCCATAATCGAGGCATGTAACGCCTGTGTTTCCGGGCTTTCCATTTGTAGCAATGTAATAGTCTAGGTTAACCTTTGTAACCCGTTTTGAAATAATAAAGATTGTATTATTTAAGTATTGTGTGTTTTGTGCTTAATTGCTTAATTATGTGGTTTGATTAATTAAGAATAAAAATAAGCGTCAAAATTTAAGTGTAAAATAAACTTAATATCTTTGAATAATGTTGTAGTAGTTGAAACGAGGTTTCCGAATATATATAGAACGCCCAAATCTGACTTCGTATGAGGAAGTTATGATTTATCGAAGTTTCGGCTTAGCGGTGAGCAGCCTGTTATACTCGATTTGAGATCGAGCGGTTTTTAGCCGAAACAATCTAAATGAGAATCGAAGGTCTCGTTGTTGGTATCAAAGCGATAAAAAGTTAGGCGAGAACGGCCTATTAAAAATAAATAATAAAAATAAAGTCAAAATTAGCCGACGGAGTCTAAACGAAAGTTGTAGAGCGTAGTCTCACCTTCGCGTGGATATAAAGAACGTCGAAAACGGAGTTCGTATGAAGAAGATATGAATTTCCGAAGTTTATTAAATAAATTTTATTTATTTTTAATCTTTTAATCCAGCATTATCCGAAGACGAGTCACCGGTCCGATCCGACGTACGCCCCGCGTACTCCGAAGAGTGTCGACATTTCGGATGACGCATGCAGTGACGATTTCGGAAGCAGTACGCGCTGCGTACTGCAGTACGCCTCGCATACTCCGAGGCTCCAGCCTCCTATAAATAGGATCCGAAGGCAGCCGAGTCTTTTACCAATTTCCTCTCTTCTCTCTCCCGGTTTGCATCGTTTTGCGTGCCAGAAATATCCCGAAGCCCCGGTATCATACTCAAGCCCCGAGGCAAGTCCCGAGATCCCAGAGATCCCGAGAAGTGCGGTTCCCGAGCCGAAGCTCTGCCCGCGAGAAGTCGATTTTTGTGAAGATCTTTCAGATCTGCTGAGGATTCCTACTTCTGCAAGTCGTAGTGTTGTCCGATCATCTTCTGATCAAGTGAGTGTATACTACCTTTCATAAACACGATAATAATACAAGTTTGGGTCGAGTGTATTAAGTATATTGTTGTTTATAAGTGTGAGTGTGTAGTTACCTTCTTCTAACACATAAATATTAAGTATTTTCTATAAAATACGTGCTATGTGTATAGTATATTGTTGTTTATATGTGTGAATGTGTATTCACTCTATTCTATCTCATAGATATGATTTATTCTCTATGAGATATGTGTTATGTGTGTGTGTGTGCCTCATCTGTTATGTGGATTATGTGTTGATTAAAGCATGCTATACAGGTTTTCAAAACTATGTATAAAAATGTATATTTTATCTACTAATATGTTGGGTAGAACATGGGTAGATAGTTGGTGTGTAATAAACAGATGAGAGGCCTCGTTGTTGTTTGATTTAGTCATCTAGCGGAGTTTAGATGACGACCACGGGCTATTCTAGACAGTTTTGTGGAAAAATTAGCAGGTTCGCCACCTGTAGGTGTTAATGAACTTGGGTGTTCATTTGATGTACTCCATCCCCCTCATGGTTGCCTTATTTGACTTATATTGCTGAGGTACCCCCGAAGCATGTGTTGTCGCCCCGATGAAATATTCTTAGACTAGGTCCCTTATGTTAGTTGTTTTAGGGACATAAAGTGAGAATAACGGGAATGGGTAATTGGGTTATTGTTGGTTGGTGAAAATTAAATATGATTATTTATTGTGGGTTGAAAACCCTATATGCTCACCAGGCTCCCAAGCCTGACCCACTCAGTTTTATTTGTATTACAGGAAGTGGCGCGAGGGCATGAGATGGATGAACCATCAGTTGTTTTGTTTACAAGTCTGTATATGTATATATTTGTTGAATGACTTGTAATGTTATCGTTTATGCTTATTGGTCTGTATCGGAACATGACACCCCGAGTTTTGATTATATAATGAAAAATACATTTCTTTTATGAAATGATTTGGTAAACATTGTTTTATCATGTTTTGTTTTTGGGAACAAATTCCGCAACTCTTTCAAATCAAAAGGATTTACTCTGAAAATATTTTTAAAGCATAAATGAAAAACGGTCTTTTCTGGCCGAGATTTTGGGGATGTCACAGTTGGTATCAGAGCATTAGTTTAAGCAAACTAGGAATTTGTAGGATTTCTAGACTTAAACTTAGAATGCTAAGTGGAATTTTGAGATTTGTGTCTGTTGTGTTTTAGACACGAGCACTGGTTTATTTTAGGAAAATTGACTAAACGGCTTTATGTGCTAAATGTTATATGTTGTCATATATGATATTATTTGTTCGGATCTATGGTCTGTTGCCGACCGGATCTAGAAACCTTATGTGTGTAGGATTCTAAGCGTGCGTCTACGGTATTAGAACTAGCATGTAAACGTTTCGGTGTGATAAGGAAGATTTGAATATCTATCATGATTGAGGATCTAATTTCACCTTATTCGATGTGTAGATCAAAGATGGTGAGAACCAAAAGTGGAGTTGGAAATGCTGATGAAAACAGGAATCAACCACCAGTGATTGAGCAAGTACCTGTCGTAGCAGCAGAACCTGAGCCAATAACCATGGCTGGTGTGCAAATGATGATTCAGACGATGTTGGATCGTCAGATGGATGAAACTAGACGGTTGCTTCAACAGAATCGTGAAGAACTGTCAATTCATGTGGAGGAGCCTGAATTAAATGAAGGGCACTCGGAAGGGGGAAACTTTAGTGGGTCTATTGGTCAAGCCAACCCACCGATAGTTAGGCAAGATAACCATGATGGAAGGAATGATGGAATGGGATGCAAGTACAAGGACTTTCTAACTTGCAAACCATTGACCTTCAATGGAAAGGAGGATCCGATTGGAGTTATGGATTGGATCTCCGAAATGGAATTGGCCTTTATGACTTGTGGCTGCAGAGGCAAGTTGCAGACTATCTATGCCGTGCGTCAGTTCCGAGGTGGAGCCGTTCGTTGGTGGAACACTCTAGGGAAGACGTTAAGCCCTAATGAGCCACTGCAATTGTCATGGGCAAAATTCTTGGCGCAGTTCAAGCGCAAATTCTGTTCGGCTCAAAATTTGTTGGAGTTGGAGAACAAGTTCCTGACATTGACAAAAGGCAGCATGTCAGTTGATGAATACACCAATAACTTCACCGATAAGATGGAGTTTGCCTTGCATATCGTCCCAGACGAGTTGACAAAGGTGGACTGGTATGCGAAGGGACTCCCATGGGAGTACGAGGTGCCAGTACGTCAGGCACTTACTCTAGAGGCAGCTATCTGGGCTGCCAAGTCTGTTGAGAACATGATAAAGGGAAGAACCACCGACAAGGTTGAGGTTGGTGAGAAAAGAAAGTTTGAGGGAACATCTGGTTCCGGTAAGAAGGGCAAATTTTCGAAATCTGATTCGAAAAAGTTTGGTGGAGGAAAAGGAGGCGAAGCGAAGTGGTGTGATAAGTGTAAGAAAAAGCACTTTGGGAAATGTAGCGAGGATGTGACCTGCTACAAGTGTGGAAAGGTTGGACATTTTTCCAATGAATGTCCGAACAACAAAAGGATGTATTTTGGTTGCAATGAAGAGGGACATATTTTGAAAGACTGTCCGAAGAAGAAGGAGGCAGCTAGGCCCAACATTCCACCAAAGCCGAAGGCGAGAGCCTTCCAGATGACACTTGAGGCTGCTAAAGATGAAGCTGATGTCGCTTCAGGTACCTTTCTCGTAAATGAATTACCTACTCTGTAACGACCCGTCTCTGGTATGATATTTCCTTGGTAATTATTTTGAAGTTTGCAAGAGGGACTCGGCGAGTTCATAGCCTGACTCGCCGAGTAGGGTCGAGATTTCGAGCACGTGTTAGCTGGCAACTCGGCGAGTCCATATTTCGGACTCGGCGAGTCTGTCCGTCTGGGAGAAACCCTAAATCCCCGGGTTGCCCCCTATTTAAGCCACCTTATAGCCCCCAATCTCGCCTCCTTCACCCTCAAAAGCTATGAGAAAACCCTATTTCGTTCTTGAGTGATTCTAAGTGATTTTTGTGTGCTATTGTGAAGGCTTGAAGAAGGAGAAGAAGAAAGGAGCAAGGAGAAGGATTGTGGAGCAGAGATTCAAGGGGAAAGCAAGAGCTCTTAGAGGTATTTTCGGATTTCCTTCTCTTTTATGCCTAAAACCCCCTTTCTAGATCTTGTTAATGCCTTCTTAAAGTCTTATGTTGATATGGAAGCTCTCTTATGCCGAGATAACCTTAGATCTGTTCATTTAGGAGTTGTAGAGCCCAGATCTATTGCCTTTATGGAGCTATTTTGCATATTAACCCTAGATCTACCCCCTTTTAAGCATCTTTTAGCCTTTATTCCCTTGTTCGTGTGTTTGTACACGTAAAGTTGGAAACTTTACGTGGTAAATCAGCTTATTGGACCCATATCTATCATTTGTATGTTTTGGATTCGAGCAGAATCGAGTGTAGAATAGTTGCATGGCGGTGACTCGGCGAGTCGGAAGAACGACTCGGCGAGTCGAGTCGCGAGTCCCCGATTTCTTCCTTTTGAGCGGTGTCGAGTGGGACCAGTGAGTAGTAGAGTGGACTCAGCGAGTTGAGGGTAGACTCAGTAATGGAGGGACTCGGCGAGTTGTTCATACAACTCGGCGAGTCCAAGGCAATCTTCTTAAGCTCAAGAACAACTCGTCGAGTTGTTCATATGACTCGGCGAGTCGGATGGAGATTGTCTGAGTTCTTGGATCGAATGAGTACTCGTCGAGTCGATGCCATACTCGACGAGTAGCAGCGAGTAGGGTCGAGGAGTGAGAATAGGGACTCGGCGAGTTGGCGGCCCAACTCGGCGAGTCAGGTCAACTGTGGGTTGACTTTGACTGAGAGTTGACTTTGACCAAGGGTAAAAGAGTCATTTTACCCAGTGCAGTGTTTAGTATTTGATTGAGTGTGTTTTTGGACTTGTAGCCGGGGAGATACCGGAGCAGCAGCAGTTAGCCCTCCGAGCTATTCACTCAGCAGCCAGTTCACGAGGTGAGTTCCCTTTCAGTAGGAACGGGTCTAAGGCCACAATGCCGGCCCGTTTAGCTAGCAGTAGTATCCGGATTTTTATCCGATGCAGTAGTTAGCATGTTTGATGCCTTCATGGCTCAGACAGGATTATGTGTGTTCATGTTAAGTGATACGTTTATGTTATGATCAGTCAGCTTCGGACTTCGGTCCGATGTCAGCTTCGGACTTCGGTTCGATGTAGGGAACTAGGTCCCAGTCAGCTTCGGACTTCGGTCCGATGTCAGCTTCGGACTTCGGTTCGATGTAGGGGACAAGGTCCCAGTCAGCTTCGGACTTCGGTCCGATGTCAACTTCGGTCTCCGGTCCGATGTAGGGGACAAGGTCCCAGTTAGTCAGCTTCGGACTTCGGTCCGAAGGAGGGGGCAAGGCCCCAGTATGTGCTTGATATATTATTGTATGGTATGTGGTAATTTGGGGGAGCTCACTAAGCTCCGTGCTTACAGTTTCAGTTTTGGTTTCAGGTACTTCCGCCAGCAGAGGGAAGAGCTCGGGTTGATGGCATCGCACACACCACAGCTTCAGTTTTTATCCTGGGAGTTGATTTAGTTCTTGATTTTTATATGACATGGACATGATACAGTTTTCCGCACAGTGTTTTATTATTATTTTGAGATATAGCATGTATGGTTTTACGATATGACACTCAGATTATGGTTTTTGATTATGTTGAAAAATGAAATTTTTGGGTCGTATTTTTGGGTCATTTCATGCTCAAATTTTGTTTGATTCTGGAGCCAACTACTCCTTTATTTCGCATGAGTTTGGTAGAAAGCTAGCTTTGCCTATTGATAGACTAGATGCTGCTTTATTAGTCGAATTAGCTAGTGGCAAGTTTGTACCTGTTAGCCATCGTATGAAAAACATCTTAATTGATCTGAATGGGAATAAGTTTCAAGAGGAATTATTGCCTATCAAGCTTAATGGTTTCGACATCGTTTTGGGAATGGATTGGCTTAACGCCAATGATGCCGAAATTTTGTGCAAGAAGAAGATAGTTAAAGTAAACCCGCCTGGGAAAGATTCATTTATGGTGTATGGGGACAAACAGCGAGTGAATTCTGGAATCATTTCTCTAATGAAAGCCAGAAAGTGTTTGACCAAGGGATGTACATCATATTTAGCATTCGTGATTGATGCTAAGAAAGAAAAGAAGGTGATGCAGAGTATTCCAGTGGTGTGTGATTATCCGGAAGTATTTCCCGAAGATCTTCCTGGATTACCACCTGATAGACAAGTAGAGTTCAGAATAGACTTGTTACCAGGATCCACGCCAATAGCAAAAGCACCTTATCGATTAGCACCGACGGAGATGAAGGAGCTAATGATGCAACTTCAGGAGTTATTGGACAAAGGTTTCATTAGACCGAGTTCATCGCCCTAGGGAGCTCCGGTGTTGTTCGTGAAGAAGAAAGATGGAAGTATGAGAATGTGCATCGATTATAGAGAGCTGAATAAGGCAACAATAAAGAATAGATATCCGTTGCCGAGGATTGATGACCTATTTGATTAGTTGCAAGGTTCGAGCTATTTCTCGAAGATCGATCTAAGGTCAGGATATCATCAGCTGAAAGTAAGAGAGCAAGATATCGAGAAGACTGCATTCAGAACTAGATATGGACATTACGAGTTCCTGGTTATGTCGTTTGGACTAACCAATGCTCCGGAAGCGTTCATGGATTTGATGAATAGGGTTTGTAATCCGTTCCTTGATAAATCCGTGATAGTGTTCATAGACGACATTCTGATTTACTCGAAAAGCCAAGTGTTAGAAGTTTTGAAGAAGGAGAAGCTGTATGCGAAGTTCTCCAAATGTGATTTTTGGATTCGTGAAGTCCAATTCTTGGGTCACGTGGTCAACCAAGAAGGGATAATGGTTGATCCAGCGAAGATCGAAGCTGTGATGAAGTGGGAACAACCGAAAAGTCCCATGGAGGTTTGAAGCTTTTTAGGATTAGTCAGATATTACCGAAGGTTTATCCAAGGCTTTTCTTCGATTGCTACTCCATTGACAACTTTGACCCACAAAGGAGCTACTTATGCTTGGAGTGATAAGCATAAAGAAGCATTCGAGAAGTTAAAGAAGAAGCTATGCGAGGCACCGATACTTTCTCTACTCGATGGAGTTGAAGACTTCGCTGTTTATAGCGATGCGTCTGGGGTTGGATTGGGTTGTGTTTTGACCCAAAGAGAAAAGGTGATAGCATATGCGTCTCGACAACTGAAAGAGCATGAAAAGAATTACCCAACTCATGATTTGGAGTTGGCAGCGGTAGTTTTCGCTCTGAAAATATGGAGACATTACCTCTATGGCACGAAGTGCAAACTTTTTACTGATCATAAGAGTCTCCAATATCTCTTTAATCAGAAGGAATTGAATATGAGGCAACGACGCTGGCTAGAATTACTTAAAGACTACGACTGTGAGATACTTTACCACCCCGGTAAAACTAATGTTGTTGCTGATGCTCTCAGTCGGAAGGTCAATCTTGAAAGGAAAAGCCCAAGAGCGTTGAGAATTGAAGTTGTCTCGAAAATTGGTTTTTGAAACACGCAACGTATGGTTTTAATATGTGATACTCAGTTTCATGGTTTTTGTTATAATAAAAATTGAAATTTTTGGGTCGTAGTTTTGGGTCGTTTCAATATATATATATATATATATATATATATATATATATATATATATATATATATATATATATATATAGGAATGAGTTCTATGGAAAACAGATAAGTAGGACAACATCTACCGGAACCAATAATCAAATGACACATGTCCATTTCTTTTTTCACAAGTAATGTATTGTGGAAGTTATTGTGGAAGTGATGTGTTGTAATGTTTTCATTGGTTCAAATATGTGTTGCCCTAATCATTCATTTTCCATATAACTCTTCCTTATATATATATATATATATATATATATATATATATATATATATATATATATATATATATATATATATATATATATATATATATATATATATATTTGTGTTGCAGAAATCGCCCTTGGCGGCCGATTAATCGTTTGGCGGCCTCGAACCGATTACGATTAGGGTGTTTGACGGAAATTGGTCAAAATCAATCAAACTCGAGACTGACGGTCCTCAGCATGAAATATTAATTAAAAAAAAAATTTCAAATATTACACCAAAATTTTAAAATTTTAAGCTTTCAAATTTTAAAATATTATACTAAAATTTTTAAAAATTCAAAATTTTAAAATTTAAAATTTCCAAATACTTATTTTTTTAGGAAATATTAATTTTATTAATAATTTAGGGTCCCCAATTAATCCCCGCCGAGTCTGATTAACCGCTTATCACCAGTCGACCGTCGAGCGATTTTTACAACCTATATATATATATATATATATATATATATATATATATATATATATATATATATATATATATATATATATATATATAAGCGGTAGATTTTTATTTACTATAAAAATCATATCTCTTTCATACCTAGTCGGATTTTTACGAATTTTATATTTTTGGAATCGTGGTAATACGTATATTCTAAAAACATAAACCTGCTCTCAAGGTGACAATATTTTTTGCGCATAAGTTTTTGAACTTAAATGTTGACATAATTAAGGATGAAACTGAATATATTTACTTATATGTGTAGAATAGTTACATGGTTGTCCTATTACATTTTTGTGTTGGTCATTAAATTCTAATGACAGTTGATGACGTGTTTGTTGGACTGCTGTCTAAGTCCATAACTATAATTGGTATGCCCGACTTGACATAGTCCATTTGGGTTGCATGGTATCGGAAAAATTTGGATAGACTTTTGTGAGAAAAAGATACTTATGATTTATTAATATATTATAAGTTCTAATACATTAATATGAAATCATATTATTTAATTAGTATTGATCAAGAATTAATTTGGAATTAATTTTGTGATCAGTAAACACTAATTAAATATACGAGGATTGATTGTGTAAATCATTCATTCTTGACCCGACTTGACATAGTCCATTTGGGTTGCATGGTATCGGAAAAATTTGGATAGACTTTTGTGAGAAAAGGATATTTATGATTTATTAATATATTATAAGTTCTAATATATTAATATGAAATCATATTATTTAATTAGTATTGATCAAGAATTAATTTGGAATTAATTTTGTGATCAAAAGACACTAATTAAATATATGGGGATTGATTGTGTAAATCATTCATTCTTATATATGTGGGTTTATGATCCATAGTTCTTCATGTTAGGCTAAACTCATGGATACTCCATGGAGGTTTTAACCCATGGAGCACGAAGAATATGGAAAGACATGAGTTACATGGTGTAACCCTAATATCCACAATATATAAAGACCCCATAGGTCAAGAAATCGGCCCTAAGGGGTTCATATGAGAGGGCTAGTCGATTTTGAGCATAAGAACTTTTCTCTCAAGTTATTCCAAGTTGTTGGTGGTGTTGTGTTGTGATAACCCGAAATTTCAATCTTGTACATTTAATCAATGCAATCAATATTCAAATTGTATTGTCGATTTCTAGTGCTATTGAAGGGGTCATTTAAGTGTTCTAAGCTTGTATAAAAAACCAAGGTTGAGTTTAGGAATGAGTCGAAGTGTTAAATAATGAAAAAAAAAATTAGGTAGCCATACACACCTCTTGGAGGAGTGTACGGCCGTACACACGGGTGTGCGGCCGCACACCCACTCCCTTGGTAGCGCACTCACTTTTGGGCAGCACCTTTACCCCTATATAAAGGGTAGCCCCCTTCCTTTCATTCCTTAACACCTTGGCAGCCCACAACATCATTTCCTCTCAAGTTTCTCCAACTTTGAACCTTCCAAAGCTTCAAAAACGTGAGTAATCCATCCCTTAGCTTGTTATACTTGAAGAACCTCTTGATCTAGGCCTTGAATCATGAAAGTCATGTCATGTTCTTCATCTCGTTGAAGGAGTGGACCATACACTCCTGTGTGCGGCAGCACACTCATTTGTGCGGCCATACACACACACACCAAAGGAGCACAAACCCATTTCTAAGACCCTAAACTTGTACTACAACCAAGTATGGGCCTAGGACACTTCATGGATGCAAGTATGGACCTTGAAAACACCTTTAAAGTGGCCATACACCTCACTCATTCAATCCTTTGAGGTCCTAACACTTAGTGCAAGTAGTCCCAAGTGCTTAGAATGGTTCTTCGTCACATCTAGTGGTGAAATACCATCATTTGACTCCTTTATGTGTCATTACTTGTTGATTAGGATCAAATCGTGTTCAAGGCTTCACTTGAACATCCCGCATTCCATATCGATCCTTCATTCAAATCACCCGAGGTGAGTTCATACCCCTACATTTTTCCGTATTTTTAATGTTTTCAGGGGGGGGGGGGATACAAGCTAAACATAAATGTTTTCAAAACTTATGCAAACTTCATACTCTAACCCTTTTGTACTGTGTTGAGCATAAGGGTCATTTTTCACTAATATTTCATAGTTTTCCGGATTCGCTATTCACTACATTATACATGTATAATCGGTATAGTTTGGAATTTTTCTAAACATAACAAGAATAGAAACATTCACTACTAAACGTATGCACTAAGACAGAAGTAGTTTACAATTTGCATCACTACTTTATCACGTTTTCATGACTGTGATTATCACTACGAATGGTATACATTCGGATTTTCACTACGGTAGAACGCTACTACACTACATGTAAACTAGATTGTACGATACTGTGATGTGCTACTTCACTACTGTACCCTTAGGTGTACATGGATAAATCCTATCATAGTATAACCAGAGTCTCCTGGAGGGAGAGCATGAGATTTGTGAATAGATCTATTTGGGACTGAAAATCCCACACCCGAACTGCTAGCTACAGTTGGGCAGGCATGCCCAGGGTGACAAATGTCATTTAACTTGACGCCTGAAGAACGTTGGAAAGGTATCTAGTCATATCAAGTGTAACGCCCGTAGATCAGGGCTAGTCAATTTAGAGGCAACAGGCGTCAAAAATGACTTTTTGAAGGAGCCCAGTAGAGAACTTTTATCTGACTAGGGCTTTCCCCCTTCTGTGCAGCCTGATTCTCTCTCTGGAAATGAGGGTGCCCTCGATAGCACAGCTACGTGCTGGCACTCAATTAGTAGCGCTGGCATGTCACTTGGCTCCTCGGCTGACTTCGGCTGCAAAGACTTTCTCCTTAGGCGTTTCAAATTCAGGATCTTCCGCCGCGCGAATTTCAAAGATTATCTAGAAGGATTAATCTTAACCAAGTTGTAGTATATGTCACAAGGTTTCCGTGCATATAAAGAACGCCAAAATCCGAGTTATAACGAAGAAGTTATGACCAGTCGAAGTTTCGCGACAGAACCGGCACGACACAGCGCGACGTAAAAAGTGAATTTACGTTGGAGCGATATTTAGCCTTAGAGATCTAAACGAGAATCGAAGATCTTGTTGTTAGTAGCGAAACGACGAAAATTTAGGGGAGAACGGACGTCAAACGAAGAAGTTATGAATTTATAACGAAGTTTTTCTGTCGCGGCCTATTAAAAATAAATAATAAAAATAAAGTCGAAATTAGCCGACAGAGTCTAAACGAAAGTTGTAGAGCGTAGTCTCACCTTCCCGTGGATATAAAGAACGTCGAAAACGGAGTTCGTATGAAGAAGATATGAATTTCCGAAGTTTGTTAATCATTTTGTATTTAAATTTAAATGGAAATTTGGAAGCATTATCCGAAGCGAGTCACCGGTCTGATCCAAGGTACGCCCCGCGTACTCCGAAAGTGTCGACATTGCAGCAAGTGGCTTCGGATACGTAAGCAGTGACGTTTCTCGGACCAGTACGCCCTGCGTACGTGCGAGACTCAGCCCCTAAAAAGGCTTGCGAGGGCAGCCGAGAGTTTTGTTCATTTCTTCTCTTCTTTCTCCCGTTTTGCATCGGTTTGTGTGCCAGAAATACCCCGAAGCCCCGGTATTATTCTCGAGCCCCGAGGCAAGTCCCGAGATCCCGAAGATCCCGAGAAGTGCGGTTCCCGAGTCGAAGCTCTGCCCGCGAGAAGTTCGATTTTTGAAGAGATCTTCCAAATCTGCTGAGGATTACTACTTCTGCAAGTCGTAGTGTTGTCCGATCATCTTCTGATCAAGTGAGTGTATACAACCATTCATAAACACGATAATAATACAAGTATGGTTTGAGTGTATTAAGCATATTGTTGTTTATATGTGTGAGTGTGTGGTTACTTTCTTCTAATGCATAAGTATGAAGTATTTGCTACGAAATACGTGCTATGTGTTTATATATTGTTTTTTATTTGAGGTATTGGTGGAATGGATGAACTATATAGATTTTTAATGAGTTAAACTATATATGTATTTTGTATCTACAAATATGTTGGGTAGGACATGGGTAGATGCGATCCGTGAGTATGGATCAGATTAAGAGGTTAGTTTTTAGATCCGTGAGTAGGGATCAGATCAAGAGGTTAGTTTTAGATCCGTGAGTATGGATCAGGTAAAGAGATAAACTTGCTATTAGTCCGGGAGTATGGATTAAGATTAAGTTAATTGTCCTTAGTCCGGGAGTATGGATTGGGCACAGTTATAGATCCGGGAGTATGGATCAGATATGGATTAAGATTAAGTTAATTGTCCCTAGTCCGGGAGTATGGATTGGGCACGGTTATAGGTCCGGGAGTATGGATCAAATCAAGATTAAGGTATAATTAATTGTCCCTATTCCGGGAGTATGGATTGGGTACAATTATTGATCCGGGAGTATGGATCAGATCAGGAGGTTAGTTTTAGATCCGTGAGTATGGATCAGGTAGTTTTAGATCCGTGAGTATGGATCGGGTGAAGAGGATAGTTTTAGATCCGAGAGTAAGGATCGGGTAAGGAGGTAGATTTTAGATACGAGAGTTTAGATCGTGTCGTTGTGAGGATCGATGGGGTGGGATAAGAGTTGCCTTTATACGGTGAAATTGTACAAGTTTGAATGTTCTATATTTACAAATATATGATATAACATTGTGGGATGAAAACCCTATATGCTCACCAGGCTCCCAAGCCTGGCCCACTCAGTTTTCTTTGTATCACAGGTATCAATACGAAGACATATTTCACAGAGAGATTTAAAGGAGATATAAATCAATTGTGTAATTAAATGTAAGTTCTATTTATGCTTATATGTCTGTATCGGAACATGACATCCCGAGGTTTTATTATTAAATGAAAAATACATTCCCTTTGAGAAATGTTTTGATAAGTTATTATCATGTCTTGTTTTGGGAACAAATTCCGCAACCGTTATCTTTAAAAGATTACTCTGATTTTATAAAACAAAGCATAAACAAAATCGGTCTTTTCTGGCCGTGAAAATGGGGATGTCACAATAATCGAGATTAAACATGTCATTGAAAAGTTCAATGAATCTCAAAAGATCTAGGAGTTTCAATTCATTTAGAACTTAAATTTCTTTTTTGTTTTTCATGGTGGAAATTGGTAAATCATCATTTACCTACCTTCAAATATTCTGCAACTAGATTACGACGTCCCTCTTCTAGGATCCTATCCTTGATGTTTCATTTGGGTGTTACATCAAGGATTCTAATCAACTTGACTTGAATTTCTCCCGTTTTGTAGATGTTTGAATCTAACAATGGTCTTCTTAAATTCCATGGAACAAGTTTTCCAAATGTAGATGATATTCCACGACATGATCGAGGAACCATAGATCATGCTTCACTTCCTCCACCTCCTTATGATTATTCTCCCTGGCCTACAAGTTCGAAGGCTTGAAAAGTTCAAGCTAACTCAAGCCCTTTTGGCAAGTAAACACGAAGATGGGAAACTTGTGTGTGCACACGTCTTAGAGATGAAGTCACACATTGATAGGTTAAGAATGATGGGTGTCGATATCTCAGAGATGTTGACTGTTGACTGGGTTCTTCAGTCGCTTCCTGGATCATATAGTGAGTTTGTTAGAGAGTACTATATGATGGATCATGATGTGACCCTCATTGATCTCACCTATTTGCTTATAGATGCTGAATCAGCAATGATTTGGCGTGCTGGTCAAGCAAATTTGTCTGGTGAATCAAACTCCCAAACTTCAATGGACACTGGCAACATTGGAAGTCCAAAAATGACTAAGTATGAGATTGTGCCATGTTCTTTGCCAAAGGAGCCCATTTTCTTTTATTGCCAAGAGAAGGGGCATTGGAGACGAAGCTGCCCTGTCAACCTAAGATCTAAGAGATAGGAGAGTCTAGTGTTATGACTCTTCTTCAGGTATAAAATCCACTATCTAACTCTTTTGAGTTCCTATTCTAGATTCTTAATTCATGATGTGATAAGATTACATTTTTATGTATTGTAGCATCGAAGAAAAGAAGAGGAAGCTTAAGGGAAGAAGTGAGCTGAATCTAATCGTGAAGAAAATGGATTTCGATCGCATTGTTTGAAGATTGGATTTTTGAGCTACTACTTGGAGTTAGATTAGATTGCTTAGGAATATGTAATAGCATAGTTTTTCAGTTGAATTGCATTGTAAGGACAAAGTTTTTCCGCAATAAAATAAAATTTTTTTTTGTCTTATTTATTTATCCTTGCAATGTCATGTATGAAAAAATTATCGCCTAATCTTCAGTTGGACAGAAACTTGGAATCATGCGACTTGTATTGTATGATGAATGAGAACCTTCATATTTTGGAAATTAAGACTAATTTCTTGTTCACATAAGTATGTGAGTCAAGTGAAGGACTAAAGGACTAGAACATAATGTTGTGAACTGGTCAAGTCCGCCACAAAATCGACAAGAGTATTCGTCATGATTTACTAAAAGTTTAGTAAATATGGTTATACTTACAAAATTAAGTGTGATTTTGAATCATTGAAAAGTTTTAATGAATAGCGGAACGAATAAGATTAATTAATTAGACAGAAAGATAAAAGTTTCCCCAATCTGAAAACAAGGGAGAGTACTTAAGTATCATGTTCTATGATCATCTTAGTGATTATGAAACCGTATCACAATTGATCCTCTAAGGACACATTAGTGCATAAGTATGGCTAAGAAGAGGAATCAGAAATTGTTAAACTGGTTAAATCAAAAGGTGAATCATACTTTGTTCCAAAATCAAGTCGTAGAGTCATACTCCAAGATAGTGACTTACGTGAGACATCTTAAGAAGTTCTAACACACTCATCAATGTGAAGTAGAAAATTGTTTTTTTTACTCTTGCACGTTTGAAATTGGTAAATTGTGATGTCTTGGATAAGACAAAGACCAACTAATACCAATTGTGTGTAGTGTCTGTCTTGATAAGAATCCGCACTAACTCTTAAATATTTGTTTGTCAAGAAATGTTTCTTGACAAGAGAATCTTATATGTCAAGAGGTTAGTGGGAGTCTAAATGATCTTGAAAAGGTTCAATAACTAATCAAGAGTAAACCTATTATACACTAGCACACGACTTGAGGTTTATAACGTATCGTGTTGACATATTCTTGTTTCTGTGCCATTCCAGTTTAGTCAACTATGCATGTGAGTTCTATGAGTTCTCAATGGATTGCATAGAGGCAAGGCACCCTGATCAATGTAAAGTACATTGATAAGAAGTGGTGAGACTCAACTACTTGGAAGACATGGTAGGCCTTGTGTTGCCAGGCGGCAAGAAATAAAGATTGAACAAGTTCAGTCCATATGAGTTTGGATTTGTCACAAACATTGTCTTGCGATTATGGTTATGAAAAATTCACACGGATAGGAACACATACACCATAAAATCTAAGTGTCATAAGGTTTCTCTCCAGTTCATGAAAATGATTGTAAGGAAACGCTTTCACTAAGAGAGATTTTAAGGAGATAGCAATTATGATATTTGCGTTCTCAAATTTGATTATGATTATGGAATCCCTCTTCATAGTTCGAATTGTGAGATTTGGCAATTAGTCTAAATATTTAGGACTTATTGCTATAAATTCTGAATTAGTTTAGACATTCATATGAACTATCTAAGGAAAGGTGTATGAGTTTGAGAAGCTTAGATAAAGGCTTATCGAAGCATATCGTATTAGAAACATGAACTTTGGAAGTCAATAAGTATTGATTTCTGGAAGTCCAACTGTTTTCTTAATACCATAAATGTTATGCTGGTATGGATATAATTATAATATTAGTGGGAGCATGATTATTATTTTAAGTGTTGCAAGTTAGCAATATTAATTATAGAAAACAAAAGTTTCACTTTGCAAAGTTGCAGGGGTTGAAAAGGTGTTTTGCTATAGCCTATAGTTAAGGGAGAGAATATTATACTTCGTTTCAAATCTAAAAGCTTAGATTGAGAAATTTTGATTAAATTTAGTCAAAGGAAATATATGGATGTTATGTTGAAAAAGTTCAACTTAAAAGAATTCTATATATGGCAATATTATAGCAAGAAACTGGTAAAGTATCACGTTTTTCATTATGAATTGTATCCCATACGTGTAACATCCCAAAGTCAGAATCAAGAGTTCAGGGGGTAAAAGTGTAAGTTGGAAGAGAGGAGCTCGGCGAGTAAGAGTTGCAACTCGTCGAGTCTAAGTTGTGTCGGGCACATGATAAGTGACCGGACTCGCCGAGTCAGAGGCTGGACTCGACGAGTCCGTGCTGGAATGAGAAACCCTAATTCCTGGGGTTTGCACCCTATATAAGGAACCTTAAGCCCCACCCCAGCCTCTTTAACACCCCCTTTGATGTCCAGAAGCTTTCCCCATTGTTTTCAAACCCTAATTTGAGAGTGAGAGGGATTTAAGTGTTTTATGGAGCTTGGAGAAGAAGGATACTTGAAGCAAGAGTTGGTGGGATCATAGAGGAGTGAAGTGGATCTGATTTCCTTGCTTGTTGGCATCAAATTAAAGGTAAAAAGTTGTTGCCTTGGCTTGGTTGTGCTTAGATTTTTCATGAATGAAGTTTTAGGGCCAAATCGTCATATAAGAGTCTCTTTTCGAGTTTTGGGTTTAGATCTGTGGTTGCTACTACAGATCTAGTCTGGTCTTGACCCATGAATTCGGAAAGTGATAGCTTTGGGGCTTGTTTGAGAGTGTCCTTGCCTTAAACCTTCATTTTAGCTTGTTTAGAGCTTGTTGAACCTTGCATGTGTTGGATAAGGTGTCTAAGTCCATAACTATTTCGGGTCAGTACTTGACCTGACCCGGCATGGTCCATTTGGGTTGCATGGCACCATGCAATTGGATAGACTAAATGAGAGTAATAACACTTGGAGATTATTAATATATTATAAGTTCTAATATATTAATAATATTATTTGATTAGTTTGATCAAGAATTAATTTAGAATTAATTAAGTGATCAAAGGATAACTAATTAAATATATGGGTTGATTATGTAAATCATTCATATCTTGTATAGTGGGCTAAGAGGCTCCATGGATTATCAAGTTGGGTTCCACCCATAGGATGCTCCATGGATGCTCCATGGGAGTTACAAACCCATGGGTCATGGAAATGAAGAGTCATGACACATTAGGGTTTACATGGTGTAACCCTAGATGTGTCAACACTATATAAGAGTCCCATTCTCCACCAAAATCGGGTACACATAAGAAACAAGAGGGCTAGGCCGATTTCAAGAAGTGTGTGTTCTCTCAAAAGTCTTTCCAAGAGCATTTGGTGTTGTGTGAAGCATTTGAGGCATCACACTTGGGGTGCTAGGCTCACAAGGTTTCAAGGAACATAAGCAACAACAATGTAAGTTATTCTATCTTTCATTCAAGTTAGAAATTGTTCCCCATGTATGCTAGATAGGAATATAACCTTGGAATTCAACTTTGCATGATAATTAGACAAACATAGATCCAAGGTTATTAGGGTTGCATGTACACTTAGGAAGTGTTAGAATGCTCAAAACCCATCAGTGGTATCAGAGCCTAGGCTTGTTTGTTTGTTATTTGTGCTAAAAAGTTGAAGAAAGTCGAAAAACTTGCTGTCTAACTGCTGGACTCGTCGAGTCCATGGGGGGACTCGTCGAGTTCACTTGTATCTTCAACCTACTCGTCGAGTAGGTTAATGCACTCAGCGAGTAGGGTCGACAGAGTGTAGATTTTCGACTTTAGTTGCTGGAAATGGATTAGAAACATTACCCTAAACTGTTTTAGTACTTGAAAACTTTTTTTAGATGGTTTAATGTCTTGCTAATTCATTTACAACAACTAGTTATCAAAATTACAAAGTTTTAAGTGTAGTTTTGATTCATGAAAGTGCTTATGTTCATGTTCTTGATCTTATGATGTTTAGATGATCATAGGAATTATTTGTAACCTATGTGGTAGTTTAATTCTTGATCATAATGTGTTTTAATGGTATCCATAACTTGTCCTCAAGTTATGGAAAACCAAAAGTCACTTGAGTTAAAAACCATTAAAAGAACACAAGAGTTAGAAAAATGAAGAGTCTTCATTTTATTACTCTTTTAAACTCATAAGTTACAAGAAATGAAGAGTTTTGAAAGTTTACAAAACTTGCCCTCAAGTTTTGGAACAAGTAAAGTCAAGTTAAAACTTTAGTTCCAACCCTTAGAATTTTAAAAGTTAAAATTCAACCCTTATACTTATATTATTATGATTTAATATATATATATATATATATATATATATATATATATATATATATATATATATATGTATAAGAACAAAGTCGTCTTACCGCTAGTACGCCTCATTCACGAAACCGATCTATAAGGTGGGTATAAGGTTGTTGCCTATAAAATGGCAACTTAATGGGTGTCCACTCTCACCCACCGCTTGCTTGACCGGTGGAGGGTCGTTAGCCGAACGGGTAAGACAAGGACTTATAAATTCTCATTAAAAGTATGATGAATATTATAAAGTAACTAAATGTTTTATTAAATTCCCAATCTTAGTTACTTTAGGAAAAATGTGAATAAGGTGCTAATCCATAAAATTACACTTTACACTTTGTGTAAGTCGTTGGTGGAGCGTGTGTGGTTAACCGGCACACTAACTTGGACTAAACAAGGTAGGTAAAGGGTGACTTAAGGTTTATTATAGTATCGGTGGAGCGTGTGTGGTTTACCGGCATATCGATTGAGTGATAAACTTTAAGGGTACCAAGTGATTTGCATGGTTACTTCACACCTCGTTTTGTGATCCTCGGTATCCCAGTCACAAAACTTGGAGGGCACACTCGAGATTGAAACATGCCTTTGAAAAGTTCATTGAATCTCAAAGAATCTAGGAATTTCTAAGAACCAATCAAAAACCTAATATCTAATATTTCGGTTTTCGTGGTGGAAATTGGTGAATCGTCATTCACCTACCTTTCAAATATGTTATAGCTTGGATTACGGCATACCTCTTCCAAGTTATAATATATTATGATTGGATCCTAGCCTTAATATTACATTTGGGTGTTTTATTAAGGACTCTCCTAATATCTGAACTAATCTTGTCCATTTCTTTCAGATGTCTTCAAACAATGTTGCTTCTGGCTCTAACCCTAATAGCTCCTTTACCCTTATGAACTTGTGTGGGAAAGTCACTTTTGATGGATCCAACTTCAATGAGTGGATCAGAAACATCAAGATGATTACCCGCTACGAGGACAAAGAATATGTCCCTGGCAAGGAGCTTAAGGAGATTGATGAGACAACTGCAACTCCTCAGGAGATCGCTGACTTTCAGGCACATGAAAGGGATGCTACGAAAGTGGCATGCATCATGATGGCCACGATGACAGCGGAACTCCAAAAGTCTTATGAGGATTTCTACCCTTATGAAATGCACCAGGATTTGATGGAAAGATACCATCAAAGTGCACGACAAGAGAGGTATGAAATCATCTGCTCCATGATAACAACCATGATGAAGGACGGGGAATCCGTCACGAGCCACATGTAGAAAATGCAAAGGTATGTGGATCATTTACTGAAGCTTAATGTGAACTTCCCTGAGGAGCTTGCAATAGATATCATTTTGCACTCCTTACCATCGTGCTATGATCAATTCCGCATGACATATCACATGAATAAGGAAGAGGACACACTCAGCAAACTTCAGGGACTTCTCAAGACCGCAGAAACAGGTCTTAAGGGGAAGTCGGTTGTTAACACTCCTACTCCAAACTCTACTCCGGTTTTGGCAATCGGGAAAAGTCGAGGAAAGAAAAGAAAGAGCTCTTCTAAGGGTACCAAGGCTCAGACCCTTGATGGCTCTTCTTCAAGTGGAACCAAGAAAGGTTTCATCACTCCTTCTTCTGACCCAAAAGAGGCTGAATGCTTCTATTGCCATGAAAAATCACATTGGAAGCAGAACTGCCCAAAATACCAGCAAGATGTGAAGGATGGGAAAGTTAAACCCAACCATGCAAGTATTTACACTATCATTTCTAATAACTCACCCCATTCTAAATCTTGGGTCCTTGATACCGGTTGTGGTATTCATATTTGTTGTGACTTGCAGGGACTAGGAAGAAGTGAGAATGTGGAGCAAGGAAGAATAAACTTAATCATGGGGAATAGGAAAGCTTTACCTGTTACCAAGATTGGAGTTTATACTTTATCGCTAAGTAGTGGGTTTAATTTAGATTTGAATAAATGTTGTTATTCGCTAGGAATGGCAAGAAATATTATTTCCTTTCATGCTTTGTACAAACAAGGGTTTACCTTTTCGTTTAATAATGAAGTTGGTTCTATTGATGCTTTCTTTAATAATGTTCTTTATTTTAAAGCATTACCTTGTGATGGTGTGTATGAAGCTGTATCTGTTATAGATAACTTAGGAAATAATGTTTTGTGTATGGATTCTATTAATAATAATAACTTGGATAAAGCATCATTATGGCATTGTCGTCTTGGACATATAAGCAAGAAACGCATAGGCCAACTCCAAAAGGATGGAGTCTTGGAGTCATTTGACCTAAAGTCAGATGATATTTGCGAATCATGCTTACTTGGAAAGATGACAAAGTCACCCTTCACAGGTTCTTGTGAGAGGGGTGAAGGTTTGTTGGACCTTGTACACACGGATGTGTGTGGACCATTCAAACATGCCACAAGGGATGCTAATCGTTATTATTTGACTTTTACTGATGATTACAGTAGATATGGATATGTCTACTTGATCAAGCATAAGTCAGAGACTTTCGAAAGGTTTAAGGAATTTAAACAGGAAGTCGAGAATCAATTGGGCAGGAACATTAAGATGCTTCGATCCGATCGTGGTGGTGAGTATCTTAGTTCAGAGTTCCTTGACTATCTAAGGGAATGTGGGATAGTCTCACAATTGACACCTCCCAGGACACCACAGTTGAATGGTGTGGCTGAGAGGCGTAATCGAACCTTGTTAGATATGGTTCGTTCCATGATGATTCGAGCTTCGCTACCAATCTCATTCTGGGGGTATGCCTTAGAGACTGCCGCCCATATCCTTAATCTAATCCCTACAAAGAAAGTTGCCAAAACTCCTCACGAGATGTGGACTGGTAAAGTACCCAAACTAGACCACATCAAGATTTGGGGCTGCGAAGCTTTTGTGAGGCGCGAGTCTCATGATAAGCTAGAACCCCGAAGCGAGAGGTGTATTTTCATCGGCTACCCACATCAATCCTTTGGTTACCTCTTCTACAGACCTAGTGAAAATGTGGTCTTTGTAGCTAGGAGGGCTTTCTTTAGAGAGAGAGAGAATTTATAAGCCAAGGAAACAGTGGGAGGCAAGTTGATCTTGAAGAAATTCAAGAGTCAAGCAGTGAAGGAACTTCAAACCCTAGCACTCAACTTGAGGAGGAAACTCCTGTTGAGCCAATTGACAAGTCTATACCTCTGAGGCGTTCCACAAGGGTTAGGAATGCTCCTGAGCATTACTATAGATTCCATATTACTGCAGAAGGAGATACACTTATCAGTGATGAGACACTGATAGGTCTGGATGAACCTAACAGTTACGCGGAAGCCATGGCAGGCCCTGAGTCAGCCAAGTGGAAAAAGGCAATGGACAACGAAATACAGTCCATGTATGACAATCAAGTTTGGAACTTGGTTGAGAATGTACCAGGTTGTAAGACAGTAGGGTGCAAATGGGCCTTCAAGAAGAAGACCGACATGGATGGTAAAGTACACACTTATAAGGCTAGACTGGTTGCAAAGGGCTTCTCTCAAATTCCTGGAGTGGACTATGATGAGACCTTTTCTCCAGTAGCCAAGATTAAGTCTATTCGGGTTCTGTTGGCCATAGTTGCATTTCGTGACTATGAAATATGGCAAATGGATGTCCAAATCGCTTTCCTTAATGGAAAGCTGGCTGAAGATGTTTACATGAGTCAGCCAGAGGGTTTTGTCAGCCACGAGTACCCTAATAGAGTGTGTAAGCTTGAGAAATCCATTTATGGATTGAAGCAAGCACCTCGCAGATGGAATCTTTGCTTTGATGAAAAGGTCAAGGAATTTAGCTTTTCTAGGAGTGAAGATGAGTCTTGCGTGTATGTCAAGGCTAGTGGGAGTATAGTTAGCTTTTTGGTATTGTATGTGGATGACATACTACTCATAGGAAATGACATCCCAACTCTGCAGGAAGTGAAGTCCTGGCTTGGGAAGTGTTTCTCTATGAAGGACCTAGGAGAAGCTACCTATATTCTAGGGATAAGGATCTTGAGAGATCGGAGTAAAAGACTAATTGGACTTAGTCAGAGTACCTACATGGATAAGGTGCTGAAGAGATTCAACATGCAGGATTCCAAGAAAGGAGAGTTACCCATCCAGAGTAACACCAGATTGAGTAAGACACAAAGCCCTAGCACTGAGGCTGAGATAGCAGAAATGAGTCGAATACCTTATGCTTCGGCTGTAGGGTCGATCATGTATGTTATGACGTGTACTCGACCTGATGTAGCCTTTGCCCTGAGCATGGTTAGCAGGTATCAGGCGAACCCTGGCAAGGAACACTAGACTGCGGTAAAGAATATCCTCAAGTACCTATGGAGGACTAAGGACTGGGTCCTTACCCTCGGTGGGAGTGATGACTTGAGAGTTGTAGGGTATAGTGATGCTAGCTTTCAGACTGATAGGGATAATTTCCGCTCTCAGTCGGGCTGGGTCTTTACCCTAAATGGAAGAGCAATTTCTTGGAAGAGTTCCAAGCAAGAGACAATGGCTGATTCAACTTGTGAATCAGAGTATATTGCAGCTAGCGAGGCGGCAAAGGAGGCGATATGGCTGAAGAACTTCATTGGAGACCTTGGAGTTGTACCAGCTATTAAAGAGCCAATGGAAATTTTCTGTGATAGTGAAAGTGTTGTTGCCTTAGCCAAGGAACCAAGGGATCACGGGAGATCCAGACACATCGACAGAAAATACCATTTTATCAGACATCGAATAGAAGAAGGACTCCTCGTGGCAAAGAGGGTATCATCGGATGAGAACCCAGCAGATCCCCTCATGAAGGGACTGACTCGGGTTAAGCATCTCCAGCATGCTCGGAGCATAGGGCTGATGGATGATATTAGATTTAGTAGTTAGATAACCCAGAAATTTGTAAAGTGTAATTGTGTCACACCCCGAAAACCAAAGGCGGAAACATTTCCGGGGTTGACTCCATGTTGAGTATCAAATCCAATGTACATAGTAAAGCAGTAATCACAAAACATTACATTACATAATATTGTTTACATCTGTTTGAAAGTAAAGTTATACAAGTATTATACATATGTAATATAGACAAAAGTAAAGACGAGTCTTTAGGACGCTCCGTCTTCTCCAAAAGGTTGCGGTGTACCTGTCTATCGCTGACCTGAGAATACAAGCAGTTTGAAAATCAGCATAAAGCTGGTGAGTTCATAAGCGGTTTAGTTTTGAAAAGACGAGTTCCTTTACGTTCTGGAAAAGTTGTTGACCAAGAAAATCCCATATTTTCTTATGAAAACAGTTTGGTTATCCTTCGTTACAATTTCGAAAATAGTTGGTTATGTCGATCCAGGAAAATCCCATATTTTCCTTATAGTTTTAGTTATTCGTTTATTACTTTATCCGATTATGTGTTGTTGTGTTACCCAGGAAAATCCCATATTTTCCTATGCGTTGAGTTGTCTATTGGTATCTAGGTTCATTACTGATTGTAATGTTATCCCAGGAAAATCCCATATTTTCCTATGTGTGGTGTTTTGTTCTTAAGTCTGATTTTGAAATACTAGTAATTACCATGTGAGTAGTATTAGTTATGTGTTCTACTTCCTTAGTTATTCTACATTCGGATGACTATAAACTACTAACTTAGTTGTAATTTCAAATATTTGGATTCACACAGAAGCGTACATTACAATATTTTCGAAGTTCTGCTGAGTTCCAAAAGAGTATATTAGTTGTGTATTCGAAGCTCTGTCGACATTCTGAGGTGGATATATTTGAAACTCAGTAGAGGTCCAGAGGCGTATTTTCGTATTAAATTCGAAACTCTGGTGACACTCAAGGAGTACACTAACTGTATATTCGAAGTCTTAGTGTCAACCAAAGGCGTCATTTCGTATTCGTAGTCGTATTTGCATTCGTAGTCGTATTCGCATTCGTAGTCGTATTCGCATTCGTAGTCGTATTCGTATTCGTATTCGTATTCGCATTCGTAGTCGTACTCGTATTCGTATTCGTATTCGTATTCGTATTCGTAGCAGGTTATATTCGTATTGACCTTAGGTATGATTAGTATGATTTCTTATACAAAGAGAATATAGTTACAACACTTTTAAAAGAAATCTATATTTAACCTGCAAATTTGAAATGTCAGTTATCACAAAACTTTGGAAATCAAGGCATTTAGTAAGTAAAACCATTGAGTTGTAAATCAATTTAAGTACAAATACACTTGTACTTTTTTGCTTGTATCCCCCCCTGAAAACATTGAAAACCATTGAAAACACGTAAAAAGGGTAGGGGTATGAACTCACCGGACTCGGAAATGCGACGATTTCGGACACTAAACGTCGGTTCAGGGTCTGATTACTCGCGATGTCCCTATGTAAAATGAAATAATGTCCATATATATCTAATTAGATTTACAATCACTAATTATATGGAACATTATACTCCAACGAGGTTAAACACCTCAAAACGAGCGTTTGGAGCGACCCGGGTGACATCTTCGAACGTAATATGGCACTAGGGACTTAGTAATTGAGTTTACTCCCCAAGAGTAAACATACTAGGGAGTTTACGGCCACATAACACCCACATACATGAGTTCACGGCCGTGAACTCATGTGGGTGTGATTTTGAGGGTTTATTGACTTGTTTGGACTTGGGGATTGTTGGAATGACTTATTAAAATGCCTTAGAATTAATTTGAATGAATTAATATCATTTAAGAGGGAGTTCACGGCTGTAAACTTGGAGTTTATGGCCGTAAACTCTCCTAGGGTCAAGAAAAATTGATTTGAGGCACAAGGAGCAATCATATGTGATTCTAATTAATTTTCCAAGGTTTGGTATCAGTTTTGGGCACCATATAACATCATTTTAGGAGTTTACGGCCCAGAAGCATGTTCTATGGCCGTAAACTCTCCTATGTTCAAGAATAATTAGTTTTTGACACTTAAAACAATCACATGTGATCTCTAGAAAATTTTCCAAGCCTTTGGGTGAATTAGGGGCATCATTTGGCATGGTTTCATGAGTTTACGGCCAAATGGTATGTGCCTAGGCCGTAAACTCCTATATGTGGTATTTTGATGTGTTATAAACCCCCAAACTATTTTTAGATGGATCTAGGATTTACCACAAGGCTATTGGTTGAGTTACAAGACATTTAGACATGATTTAAGGTGTTTAATCCCCATTTTTGAGGAGTTTACGGCCCAAGAAGGAACCTTGGCCGTAAACTCTCTTTTGTCCCACAAAATTCATGTTTTATGTGTTCTAGGTCCATAACCAATATTCTAAAAGTCGTATCTAAGTCTTGTTTGAGCCATGGAAAGGGTTTAAGGGCTTAAAAACCCTTTAAATATGGGTTTACGGCCTAAGCACCATTCTGGGTCGTAAACTCATATATAAGGCTCTAAATCATGTATCAAGGCATTCTAAGCTCATTCCATAAAGTCATCTAGCCATAACTAAGGTCCATTTGTAGTTTGGAAGGGTTTTATTGCTCCAAAAACCCCATTTATATGAGTTTACGGCCTAGGATAGTTCTAGGGCCGTAAACTCATGGTAATGGTCCTAATCCATAGATTAATCTCGAATTTGAAGGCTAAAGAGGTTACATAACAAGCTAGGGAAGGTACCTTGGTGATTAGAAGCCTTAAACTTGAGATTTGGACCTTTAATTCTAGTTTGAGGAGAGAGGTTGGGGTGATAGTTGTAAAATGAAGAAAAAGCTTCAAAATGAAGTCTTAGAACACTTTAAATAGTGTTCGGGATTTGGACACGATGAAATTCTACCCAATACCGGCTTTAGACGGAGCTTTTGGTCGCACCCGACCAATTTGCCGTAACCCGATATGGTTGATTCTAGAAATGTTCCGATCATTAATATGAGACGTTAGAATGAGTTCTAAGGGAACTAAGACACTTATTAAATCATAAAATAAAATATACATTAATGACTTAATAAAATACCGGAATCGGAAACGAAATCGGAAACGACGATTGGATGATCGGAACGAGTCGCGAGAAGGGTTACATTTAGGGATATGAAATTCGGGTTGTTACAAATTGACATTAGATAATGAATAAAAGGTGTTTTATTTATGAGTAAAGTGGTGCTATATCTTGTCGATCGTTTACTATATTTCTTTTGCATGTTTTGACTTCCAGAATAATTTTGTTTGGTATAACATATTATTCAAACCTCCACAGTCGATCATATGTCGGAAGTAGGTATGAATCAAGACTGTCATGATTGGTTGCAGAGGTCTAAGGTGTTGGACAAGGCTACAACAATCATGAGTGCTCATAAGTTCTGAGCATTGGACTCAACCCACGCTCACTGGAATCACTTCATGGAATTCTATCTCGAGTGATCGTGAGACGGTAATATCATATAAGTCTTCAAACCTAGTGATATGATTTGTTACTTACAAGTTGGTTATGCATTGATTGTACGAAAACGCATTGGTGACTCGATGTTATAAAACGTGCTTTTGTGTGTAATTCAATGAGTGGTAGAACAAACATATGAGTCGAAGTTTATCTGTTCCTTCTTGGATTAGAAGCTGATATCTGGGCCCCTCGATGATTTTGTTTTGACCTATGTACCGGGCCCGGTCAGAACTAAGTTGATGTGTTCAATTAAGTTCTCTGTCAAACAAATCGGAAATCGAGAAACAAACTGCTGGACAATAAGTAAGACATTGTTCCATGTATTTGTCCGGCTGATACCTAGAACGGAGGATTATATGATCCCTTATCTTAAATGGCGTACCATCATCTTCTCAGTTCCGAGAGACCTTGAAAGAGCTACGATTGCCGGTCGGTTCCTGAAGTACTGGAGTTATAGTTATTAGACTTATCCAAGTGGGAGACTGTTGGATAAGGTGTCTAAGTCCATAACTATTTCGGGTCAGTACTTGACCCGACCCGACATGGTCCATTTGGGTTGCATGGCACCATGCAATTGGATAGACTAAATGAGAGTAATAACACTTGGAGATTATTAATATATTATAAGTTCTAATATATTAATAATATTATTTGATTAGTTTGATCAAGAATTAATTTAGAATTAATTAAGTGATCAAAGGATAACTAATTAAATATATGGGTTGATTATGTAAATCATTCATATCTTGTATAGTGGGCTAAGAGGCTCCATGGATTATCAAGTTGGGTTCCACCCATAGGATGCTCCATGGGAGTTACAAACCCATGGGTCATGGAAATGAAGAGTCATGACACATTAGGGTTTACATGGTGTAACCCTAGATGTGTCAACACTATATAAGAGTCCCATTCTCCACCAAAATCGGGTACACATAAGAAACAAGAGGGCTAGGCCGATTTCAAGAAGTGTGTGTTCTCTCAAAAGTCTTTCCAAGAGCATTTGGTGTTGTGTGAAGCATTTGAGGCATCACACTTGGGGTGCTAGGCTCACAAGGTTTCAAGGAACATAAGCAACAACAAGGTAAGTTATTCTATCTTTCATTCAAGTTAGAAATTGTTCCCCATGTATGCTAGATAGGAATATAACCTTGGAATTCAACTTTGCATGATAATTAGACAAACATAGATCCAAGGTTATTAGGGTTGCATGTACACTTAGGAAGTGTTAGAATGCTCAAAACCCATCAGCATGCACGTAAAGTTGGAAACTTTACGTGTGAATCTGGCCCTAGGAGTCCAGATCTAAGTATTGGAAGCATTAGAATGGCCTGAAATTGTCTGGATGAAGATGTCACGTCTGGACTCGGCGAGTCACATGGGTGAACTCGACGAGTTGTATGAATATGTGCATGGACTCGGCGAGTTGGAAGAACAACTCGGCGAGTCTGTTGAAGATTTGCCCTGGACTCGGCGAGACTGTTATTGGACTCGACGAGTCTGGTCGTAAGGTCCTAACCTTTTTGGTTGAGCGATGAATCGGTGAGTCGAGGGACGACTCGGTGAGTTGAGCAGGAAGTGACTCAGAGTTGGTTGGACTCGATGAGTCTTGGGGTGACTCGGCGAGTTGAGTCGTGGATTGGGAGTTTCTGAGTATAGGGACTCGACGAGTCAGCGGGTTGACTCGGCGAGTAGAGTCAGTCAAGAAGGTTGACTTTGACTGAGGACTTTGACTTTGACCAAGAGTTGATCAATTGACTTACAGGGGTATTTTGGTAATTATTTGTATTTATTGAGTTCAGTTTTTTGGTATTAATCATTGGTGGAGTTCGTGTCGGAGGTTGGAGCAGCGTGATCTTATCTTATCTATTGGCAGTTGCAGGTGAGTTATCCTCACTATATCAACAGGGTCTAAGGCACCAAGGCCAGCCCTTTATCGGATGGAAATGCGGGTAGTTGTTTGTTATGTTATTGCTTTTTTATGTTTGCATCCTGGTAGTTAGGATGGTGTATCTTAGAGACCTGGTAGGGTCGGTATCCTGGTTTATAGGATGAAGCTATGTTAGTGACCGGTTAGGTCGGAATCCTGGTAGGGATGTGCTATGTGTGTGATCTGCTAAGATCGGTTTGATTAGTTGTGATTTGATATATGATTATATGTTTATGTGCACATGGTTGTTGGATTGGGGTTGGGTTGAGGCGTGTCCTGCTTTTTGTTGTAGGCCAACATACCTAGGGCGAACCGGTTATCCCGAAGGCCCAGCGAGCGGTCCGGATAGACTGTAGGCCCCAAAAGGGCGGACCAAACGTGCCGAGGCTCGGGGAGTGGACCAAGCCGACTGAAGGCCCGGTACGGGCAGACCAGCCATACTGTAGACTCAGAGAGTGGACCAGGTGGATTGAATTCCTAGTGCGGCCGGACCAATCACACTGTAGACTCGATGTATATGGCTAGACTCGGAGGGTGGACCAGGTAGACTGTAGGCCCGGTGCGGCGGACCATTCACACAGCAGACCCGAAGTGCATGGCTGTTTTGTTCTGTTATGTTGTGATATGTTATGTGTATGGTATATGTGATTAGTATTTTGGGGGTATCTCACAAAGGCGTGATCGTACCGCTCCTCATGTTTATGTTTTATGATATGGTTTTGGGAATACTCTGATAATAAATGTATTGAAAACCTTTTTGTAATAACTTGATGATATTGGGTTGTTTTTGAAAAGTTTAAATTGGTTGGAAATTTTAGAGCGTTACAATACGCTCCGGGTATATGATCAATTGCATATGATGTAATATTCGAACGTTCTAAATTTTCCAAATGCCTAGGGCATTAAGAGGCAAAAGAACTAGAACCAAATTTGACTAAAATAATTAAACGACTGTCAAGGACAATCTAAGGTTCGCTAAGGATTGGTCACTTGTGGGCAGTTGGAAGTATAGTAACGTATGGACCATAATGACATTATTATTATGATTAGATATGATTCTATTAATAATGAGTTGACGTATGGCAAATATGGAAATGTTTGCATATTGGGAATTGGATATCGAGAATCTATATCTAGATTAGAAACTTTTATGCAGAAAGGATGTTCAAAGGAATGTACTTTGAATGTGAGACTTCATATCTATGGAATTGCCTTGTAACAATCTCCAATAGAGCACTTTGTGATTTCATTGGCAAAGTCTTGGTGACTTTGAAGCTATGAAATTACAAAGAATCATTGCATAAAATGTTAGAATCTAACATATTCTAATAGTGGCAAGAATTTGGTATTTTTACACTTATGACAATGATTAGTAGTTGTGAAATAAGTATCATTGGAAATGTCTTCAATTGATCTATTTCACAAAGTATGAATCATAGGAAAACAGAATGTGCATGCTTGGAGCATGGGACAATTGTTGTTATAATAAGTTAATTATCCGAAACATTATACAATGAATAATGAATAATCAATATGGTGATTAAATAAAGGTGTTTTATTTATACTCAAAAGTTTGGGGCCATATAGGATTAGTATTATTCTTGTGTTTCAATTTGTATGTTTTAACTTCCCGAATAATAAGATTATTCAAATCATCCACAGTCGATAAATACTTTGTAAGTAGGTATTGAAGCTAGACTGTCATGCATCCGACTGTAGATTTTCTGAAGCGTTTTAGACATAGCAAAAGTCTGCTGCAGTGTTCATGAGTACTCCTGAAATAAGATTTAAGTATTTGATTAAACCCACACTCACTTGAATCACTTCATGGATTTTATCACGAGCTATGCAGTTATCGCGGTAAAAATTTCAATAGCGGTCACATGCCGCTATTTGAAATCGCGGTTATCGCGGTGGTATAGCGGTTTTTTACTATTACGTAAAATTTATAATTTTATATTATGTTTATATAAGATTTATATATTTGAGTATTAATACTATAAGTCTATATAGAATTAGTATCATCAAATCTAAAAAGTCATATAAAAACATAACATAATACTCTATTATAGTAATATGGAAACTAGGTAGTGTCAAAATGTCAAATAGAGTTTAATTGCATTGCACGGATTCAATATCGTATTAGTAGGTCGTGGTTGATTTAAGAAGTTAAGTCCCAAGTGGTAGCGTCATAAGTGTGGGTCTATTTACAAAAAACATTAATGGAGTCCGACCATAGCAGCTCAAGTCTTCATGAGTATAGAAGAGATGAGAAAGAGAGTTATCGGTAGACATAGTTGCTATGCATGCTTTTATTTATGTTAGTTTTTCGGGCTTTTTAAAATGAAAGTATAGTGAGATCATTAAAAGTAGTTTTTCATTAACAAAGTAACCAAATTGCCCAAAATATGAACGAAAATGGAATAGTGCCCGTAGCGCCGCAATAGCGGTTATTGAAATAGCGGTAAATAGCGCCGCTAATAGCGGTACCACGAAACGAAAACGCTAAATTGAAAATAGCTGTTCCTGACCTCCGCGCACCGCTATAGCGCCGCTATAGCGCGCAATTGATAGCTTAGATCACGAGTGATTAGTGGGGACGATAATATCTTATATTCTTGAAACGGAGACGTGTGAGTTGTAGTTTGCAAGTCGGTTGCGCATTGATAATATGTAAACGCACCAGTAACTTGGTGTTATAAAACATATTGTTGTGTGTGATTTGATGAGTAGGTACAAGCGAGCATTTGAGTCGAATTTTATCCGTTCCTTTTACCCAAAGTGGGATAAAAGCAATATCTGTTGGCCCATCGATGATTTAGTTATAACACCCCTAAGCGCTTGGCCAAGCCTGGACTAAGTTGATGTGTTCGATTGTAGTCTGTTGTCAGTCGTCATAAATCGAAAGTCGGGAAACAACAGATGGACTGAGAGAATGATTATAATCCATGTCTTAGTCCATATGATACATAGAATGGAGGAATATATGATCCCTTATCTAAAGGACATATTATTGATAAGACCAGAGTTGACAGCGGCTTTTGAAGGCTATGATTGCTAATCAGGTTCTGGAGTCGTACTTGCAAAATAGTTATTAGACTTATCCAAGTGGGAGACTATTGGATTAGGTGTCTAAGTCCATAACTATTTTGGTATGTACTTGACCCAATTATGACCATGGTCCTTTTGGGTTGTCTTCACTCATGCAACTTGATAGGATGACAAGAGGAGAGAGAGAGTAGAAATTATTATACGAATAATAAATTGGTACTCGAAAATAGTTTTATTAATATATTAAAAGTTTAACATATTATCTGGAAATCATATTATTTAATTATTACTGATCAGAAATTTATTTGGTGATCAAAAGAGATTGATTAAGTAAAGGGGATTGATATTGCAATTAACTATTAGTTGCTAGTTGGGCTGATGGACTTTATAGAGTGGAGTGGACGAAATTTATGGGGAAGCCCATAAGATTTAGTCCAAGGGCTCTAAGGAAGGAATCCATAGGCTGCTTAGGCCTTAAGCAGGAATTAGGGTTTCCCTAGCAGGCCACACAACTATATAAGGAACCGTTTACATAGGATTTTCGGCCTTTATGAATTTTATGAGAAACCCTATCCAAAATCCTTCCCTCTCTAAGTCATCTTGTTACATTGAGTGTTTTTGATTCCATTAGAGGTGCAACATTTGAGGCACTAGGCTTTCAGAAGTTAAGATCAAGAAGGATTGTGATTGTTATTGCTACATAATAATCAAGGTAAACTTTCTAACCCTAATCATATGTGTTTTTCAGATTTGTATGCTAGTCAATTAGGGTTTATTGCTTTGGTATTCAATGTTGTATGTTTAATTAGAAAAACCTAGATCAAAGCAATTAGGGTTGCATGAACACCATAGGAATGATCTTATGCTAATAACCCATCAGTTCAAAGGAATGTACTTTGAATGTGAAACTTCATATCTATGGAGTTGTCTTGTAACAATCTCGAATAGAGCACTTTGTAATTTCATTGGTAAAGTCTTGGTGACTTTGTATCTATGGAGTTGTCTTGTAAGAATCTCAAATAGAGCACTTTGTAATTTCATTGGTAAAGTCTTGGTGACTTTGGTGCTATGGCATTACAAAAGGATCATTGCATAAAATGTTAGAATCTAACACATAGCAAGATTTTGGATTAGGAATTGTGAAAAGAGCATCATTGGAAATGTGTTTAATTGATCTATTTCATAAAGTAAAGACCATAAGTAAACATAGTCTACATCCTTGGAGCATGTGATGACTATTGTTTCAATTCAAGTATTAAGTTGATTATACGAAACATTATACAATGAATAATATGTAATCGATATGGTGATTAAATAAAAGGTGTTTTATTTATACTCAAGAGTTTGAGTCCGTATTGGATTCGATTATTCTTGTGTTACACTTCGCATGTTTTGACTTCCAGAATAACTAGGTTATTCAAACATCCACAATCAATCATACCCTAAAAGTAGGTAATGAGGTAAGACTGTCATGAATCTGACTGTAGATTGTCTAAAGCGTTTTAGACATAGCAAAGGTCTATTGCAATGTTCATGAGTGCTCCTGAAATAAGATTTGAGTATTAGATTAACCCCACGCTTACGTGAATCACTTCATGGATTTTATCATGGGTGATTGTGAGACGATAATATCTTATATTCTTGAAACAGAGACATGTGAGTTGTAGTTTGCAAGTCGGTTGCACATTGACATATGTAAATGCACCAGTAACTTGGTTTTATAAAACATATTGTTGTGTGTGATTTGATGAGTAAGTACAAGCAAGCATTAGAGTCGAAGTTTATCCGTTCCTTTTACCCTGAGAGGGATAAAAGCAATATATGTGGGCCCCTCGATGATTTAGTGATGACACCCTAAGCGTTTGGCAAAGCCCAGACTAAGTTAATGTGTTCAACTGAAGTCTATTGTCAGTCGTCTTAAATCGGAAATCAGGAAACAACACATAGACAAAGAGAATGATTAAAATCCATGTCTTATGTCTATATAATATCTAGAATGGAGGAATATATGATCCCTTATCTAAAGGACGCGTTGTTGATAAGTTCAGAGTTCGACGGCGGCTTTTGAAAGCTACGATTGTTAATCGATCAGGTTCGGAAGTCATACTTGCAAAATAGTTATTAAACTTATCCAAGCGAGAGACTGTTGGATTAGGTGTCTAAGCCCATAAATATTTTGGTATGTACTTGACCCGATTATAAGCATGGTCCTTTTGGGTTACCTTCACTCATGCAACTTGATATGATGAAAAGAGGAGAGAGAGTAGAATTTATTATATGAATAATAAATTCATACTCAAAATGGTTTTATTAATATATTACAAGATTAATATATTATTTGGAAATCATATTATTTAATTAGTATTGGTCGGAAATTAATTTGGAATTAATTTGGTGATCAAAAGGGACTAATTAAATAAAGGGGGTTGATATTGTAATTATCGGATAATTGCTAGTTGGGCTATGGATTACTAATAGAAAAGATTGGACGAACTCTATTGTAAGTCCATAAAGATTTCGTCCAATGGGCTTATAGAAAGGGCTTCATGGATTGCTTAAGGCCTAAGCAAGATAGTTAAGGTTTCCACCATAAAACCCTAATATCCTCAACTATAAATAGACCCCTTAACATGTAGAATTCGGCCCTATGCTTCTTGGAGTTGCCCTAGCCGATTTCCTCTCCTCCCCTAAGTCATCTTGTTGCATTGAGTGTTTGTGACTCCATTAGGGGTGCAACACTTGAGGCACTAGGCTTTTAGAAGTCAAGATCAAGAAGGATTAACTTGTTATTACTACATAACAAGAGAGGTACGATCTAAACCCCAATCATATATAATTTTTGGATTTGGTATGCTAGTTTTAGGGTTTATGTTTTGGTATTCAATGTTGTATGTTCAAATTAGAAAAACCTAGATCAAAACTGTCACACCCCAAAACCACGAACGGCAGAAACGTTCTGGGGCGGAGGACGTCATGTATGCATCACAACAAATGTAAAGTAGTAAACAAGCAACAACATCATCCATTGCATTAATAGTATAATTTTAGTTACAAGTGTTTTCTTTCATAGTACAAGACAGCATGATAATTGATCAAAATAAAAGACGAGTCTTGACAGCTCCGTCTTCTCTAAACCTTGTATCGGCACCTGTCTATTTGTGACCTGAGAATACAAGTTATTTTGAAAGAGTAGATCAGCATTTAAGCTGGTGAGTTCATAAGTATTTAATGTCATTGCTTTGATTAGTTGATATGAAAGACTGGTGAATAATTGATGAAACATTTAGTATAAGTATGAAAACTCTAGAAAATCCCATATTTCCTACTAGTATAAAAGTAGTCTTCGACCAAGACCCGAATGTTTTGAAAGTAGCCTTTTACCTAGACCTGACTGTTTTGAAAGTACACATCTCTTGAAAATGTGACGGTTTTTCCCTGTTTAACTCTTATTAGTTTGTCCCTTAAGTATACCTGAAATGGTATCAACCTGAAACATCCGTAGATTGTTCATTTACCTCTGTAGCTAACAGTGGTTGTCGGAATGGTTAGTCCCTCAAAGTATCATGTGGTACTAGGAGATAAAGTCCCAATCTATCTTGTCGATGATGTGATTGAATCACAAAGTAAAGATAGAAAGGCGAACGATATAACCGTATCTAGACATATAACATGTAATAATAATTCGCCATATAATGTCTAATGTAAAAGTATTCATGTATAAGTATTCATATAAGAGTATTCTGTCATATAACATGTAGTAGTAATCTGCCATATAATGTCTATGTAAAAGTATTCATGTATAAGCCTTCATGTAAGAGTATTCTGTCATATAACATGTAGTCTGGACTCATGAATGAACTGACTCTGGTGTAATTTCTTGTAGTAGGGATAATGTTTTGTTTACTCTAAACTATTCCTATAATAGTTTACTAGAATGTAATTGATGAGTGTCCAAGTAGGTTTATACACTCTTGCTACCCAAGAGTATCGAAACTATATTAACTGATGGAACATTTATGACCATATATGTATACATGATATATAACTAATATTTAAACGACTTTCGGATGAATACCCAATATCCCACCAGACCACATCTCAAGGCGCGAAAAGGAAATAGGGTGGATAGCCTTTCTAAGTCTTTTAAACATTTCTTATATAACTATACATATAGAGGCATGCAATTTATAATATAAAAGCATAAGGAAGTTTTGTAAATCCGTTGAAAAGTCTAATAAAGCATTTGTGACTTGATGTCAGTTTATAAAATGATTGAAAGTATTTTGTTTGATAAGACAGTTTAAGTACACGGAAAACCATTGTTTGAAAACACCTTTGTAACCGAGTTTGAAAGGAAGCTTACAGTGTGTAAGACAGTTTAATAACGAGCAATAATCATGTAAAACGTTTAAGAAAGTCATTTGAAGTAATATGTTTAGTAAAACTATTAAACTTGTAGTAAATCCATTTGTATACTAGTTATAAATCCCATATGATTGATTTATTAACAACAAGTATCCCAAAATATTGATGTTTTTCGTGCCAAAATAATCGTATGTTTATAGTATCGAAGGTGGACACATATACCTACAGTATAAGCAGAGTGTTTGATTTGTATATAAATAGAAACACTTTTCATTTCAAAAGATATGATGTTATCGTGATACATTTTGCATACGAAAGTTTATTTATAATAGTTATAAATCACCTGTGATTTCGTTGATAAAAAGTGTATAATGAAACTTTATATAACATACGATCATCATCGTGTGTTTTACTTGTATTCCCCCCCCCCCCTAAAGCATATAAAAATATTTATAAAACCTTTAAAAGTGTGGATTATAGGGGTATGAACTCACCTGAAAGTTTGAGGACAGCGAGATGGAAAACCGGGCAGAGTTTCGTCTCGGGAAACGGATTTTTCTCGGGATTCTCGGGAATCTCGGGAGTAAAATCGACCCTCGGGACTTGAGCAAAAAGGCCAGAGCTTCGGGTTTGAACGGGCACGGAAAACGAGGCAAGACGCAATTAAGCAAATTTTTCGGAAAGGCTCGCATCCCTTTTATAGGGGTGCTGAACCGCCTCGGTACGCTGGGCGTACGAGACGTCATTGCTTACGTATTTCGGATGGAGCGGGTCAGACGGGCGGGTCGGACGGCGGGTCGGTAGCTTCGCATAGGGCGACGTAGACGATCCGAGGCCTTCGATCTGAGTACGCGGGGCGTACGAGGGTACGCAGGGCGTACTCCGGTCCTATCCGATGACTCCCCTTCGGATAATACCGGGAGTTTTTATTTAAATTTACAATTATTTTAAATAAACTTCAAAAATTCATATCTCCTTCATACGAACTCCGTTTTCGACGTTATTTATATCCACGCGAATGTGAGACTAAGATCTACAACTTTCGTTTAGATTCCGATGGCAAATTATGAAATAATTTTTATTATTTATTTATTAAAATGACGTGATTAAGGAATTTCTTTAAAAATTCATAACATCTTTATCTGACGTCGGTTTTTGCCAGACTTTTTACCGTTGAAATATCATTGACGAGACCTTCAATTCCCGTTTAGGTCATTCCGGCCAAAAGTCGCTCGATCTCCGATTCGAGTTTTCACGTAACTCCGTATTGCCGTTTTTCTGTTGGAAAAACTTAGAATGGTCATAACTTCTTCGTTATAACTCGGATTTTAGTGTTCTTTATATGCTTGGAAACCTTGATACGATTCCTTCTACTTTATTTAACCCAAATAAGATTTTAGGAAAGTTAAATTTTGACCTAAATTTGACTTGCGTTCCATCATATCGTCTTGAAATATCGGGTTGTCACATCATCCCCCTGTTAGAGGGAATTTCGTCCCGAAATTAGAGTTTAAATAGAACCGGTAAACATGCCACGGATAGAAGTTTTATTTGTTTCTCATGTTCTTAAGTGACCTCAGTCCCTTGCTTGGCATTCTAGCGAACCTGTCCCTATCGGGGCACGACTCTGCTTCTTTTGTTTGACTTTACTGTCATGACAACTCTTCTTGGTCGAACGTATGTTGAATGTTTTTGTGGACTGTGAGGATAGTACATCTTGTATCCTACAAGTAGTGCCTCCAGATCTTCCAAATAATTACTGCTGTCCCTGACTCAAGATTATGTGTTGTATAGTTAACTTCCTGCGTCTTAAGCTGACTCGAGGTATAGGCAGTGACCTTTCTTCTTGTATAAGAACAAAACCAATTCATACTGATTATGAAGTCAGAACCTTGTGGTTGATTAGATGACTTGAAGATCTAAAATAAAGTATGATTACTCATGAATTAAGGAAAAAGGATAGGTACTTTTGTTCTATTTGACTTTCTTGTCCCAATCGACAGAAAGGGCACGTGTTGGCTTCTAAGTTTATTCGCATGGTAGCATAATCACTCGTAAATCTTGGGCAGTCTCCGTCCTGAAGTTCATAGTAGAACCTATACCAGGTTCACCAATCGCAGTCTCGGGTATACGAGTCCTATATAAATAAGCTTGAAACTGTGGGTCTTTGGATTGAACTTGACGTATTGTACGAGTGATACTTCGGGTGGTTTGCTAAGTTTCTTTTTGGAAAGGATGAGAAACATGAGGTGCTCTATGTACGAGTACTTTGTTGTTCCGGAATAACGGTTTTGCTAGAAAGACGATTTTGGAGGAATAGATGTACGTATGAAGCTGCTTTTGTGAGGATAGAATTGAATCAAGTAGTATGATAATGTCGTAATCATAAGGAAACTTAAAGACATTAGATTTGTACAAAAGATGTTTACAGACAAAACAACCGTGCAACCATCAATAGAGTTTCGGTACTTTAGACTTACCATAAGACTATTGCTGCGAATATGATATACTACAAAAGACAAGTATACGCAGGACGAGAATTCCTATACAGACAGGATCTCGCAAAAGGTAAGACTCTAGTTTCACTAGTTCTAGATAGTTTATAAGTCTGCTATAACGAAACGCCCAAATTACATTTAACGTGGTTCCGGAGTAGGCTCTCCTGCAGCTGTGATCCTGAGAATTTTCCCATCTGCGCCAGAGTTCTTTGTTATCGGGCAATCTTTCTTGAAGTGTCCTACCTCACCGCATTGGTGGCATGACTGGCTAGTACTAGCCTTGGAGACGGGATTGCGGTGTTTAGCCAATGATATGTGGACACGAGTGCCTTCCTCGTTACTCCACTTTGAAAACCGCTTCTTAAATCGTTCGGTGCTATAACAAATCTTGTGTGCAGGTTTAGTCTCGATGAAAGGGACTTGAGTGATGGGTCGCGCCGGTGCTCCACAGTTACGAGCATGGTACCCTATGTTTAGGCAATTGCAACACTGCATCTCATGGCAAGCCCCATGATGATGGAAACTACACTTATCACACTTCGGGAGTTTTCCCTCGTATGACCTGCTCGATACTGGGATGGCAGGGGTTTCCACTTGCTGTTGTTGTATAGCCAGCTTTTGGGATCTCTTGCGTTCCTTCTGGGCTTGATGCTTTCGTTTCTTGATTTCTGTTTTCCGGCTTTGCGAGCCTGTGACTGATACTGTTTGACGACTTCCTGGATGGATACCACGATTGGAAACTTCGTTCCCATCAGTTGTATTGACTATGCTATTAGCGCTACGGTGTGCAAGGACCGCGGTTATGGCAGCCACCATGGCAGCTGTAACTGTTGTTTGAAAGGTAGCAGCGTCCATAGGAAAAGTGGGGGTTTTGCTGATCGACTTATTGCTTCTGGATGACGACATGATTCTATAACACGAAAAGTAAGGATTTTGTGAGCAATTCTAGTTGACCCTGATGTACTTAGATTGTTCATGTAAAGAGTACGACAATGTTCTCGAAAGTTTGACCTACATCCCTATGATGCAGTCCTAGTAATGAATAGAGGTAAGTTCGTAGAATGGTCTCAAGACGTTTGTTGTACAAGTTGAGGTATCGTGGGTTGGTGAGTAACAAAAATCCAACCACTGAAAGAGACTTGGAAATGTCTCCGTAGCTAACTTGCTATGGTCCAATGACTTAACTAAAGCAGGTTTCAGATAGACTCCAATGAGAGTATGATAAGAGTACTTGAATGAAGGAAATGACACAAAAGTTAGCCGACTGTCAATATCTTGGATATTTACGACGTAAAGGTTCAGGACAATGACCTTGTAAAGGTCTTACATCATATCCACAGGAGATAGTTCCTGACAGCATAAAGACCTAACTACAGTACTTACGGTACAAGATAATTTCATAGAAAATGCCACATCAGGCATAGACAGAAAAATATGATTCCTCTTTTTATAAGGGAAATAAGGTAAAGCGTCTACTACTGGCGACGGTCATTCCTCTGGTGAACTCTTAGTTCAACCAATTGACGTTCCATGTCAAGTAGGTGTCTCTCATACACTCTCTGGCGTACTTGGAGCTCTATGACTTTGGCTTGGGTTTTCAGCTAGTGCTTGTAGCAGGTTCTCATGGTTTCTCTTTGATCTCTCGTGAGCATCTTCTAGATGAATGGTGCGGAGGGTATGCATTCTCGCATCGGTGACAACTTCGGCAATCTGATGTAGGGCTGTCCTGCCTTGAATCTCATTTTGGGCCACTCTGCGGAACATGATTGGCAAGATTCTACATGCTGAGCCCCCATTGCTCAGGTCGTAAAAGTTTCGGTCGCCAATAAATGGCATGGGCTGATCTTGACCTTGGCTCCATGTTTCCAAGCATTCTACCCACTCAGGCGTCAGGCCATGAAAAGCAAGACGAGGGTTAGGAATTGGAAGGGAGTTGCTCGGGGTAGGTTCTCAACCTCTGGTTCGGAGTTAGCATCATACGAAAAGTCTTCATTACGGTGATCATCCAAGGGGATAGGATGATCATTCTCTGGTTCTTCTCCAAACCAACCAGCTATGACTTCATTCGGAAGATACTGGTTGTCAAGGGGATGGAGTCCAACTATGATTTCTATGCGAGAATTTAGGGTAAGTGGATAATTATTAGACGAACTATCTAAATAATTATTTAGAAAACCCTCATTAGTTACATTGCTATTTGTGAAGTGCATACCCGCTATGTGTAATCTAAACAGGATAGACCTTCGAATAAGTGACCTTATTTCCAAATTCACACAGAATAGGGGTAAGGCAAAATTATCACTGATTCTAAGTCTATAACATCCTAATTACATGTAGCCTTAGTGTATCCACTTAGCAACTATCAACTTAGTAATGAGGATCCCGTTTTAATTCTCAAGTATAAAGTACTTATAGTAACACCAAATACTCCTATAGTATTTTAATTTTAAGGTTATGTTCTATTGTTCTCATTGTGGTAGGGTTGGTAAGATTTTATCATTGTTGCGACTACACACTTAAACTTAGGCACATGCTGGTCAACCCCCGGATAATATAGGCGATCAGGCTATATCTTCCCAGTTTTGACCATATGTCTCTAAGCCCACTTGTGTTGCCCAAGAATCGTAATTCTTTTGTACTGTCCTAGTGACACTGATTTTAGTATGAATGCAGGCACGTATACTTACTTAAATATTTTATTATTTAAAGTATAAACTCTAAATCAGAGTATTTTTAATCCCATTGTATTTATAGTTAGTATATCTTTTATGGGTTGATATACTCAATTCACTATAAACAATGCTCTGATACCAATCTGTCACACCCCAAAACCACGAACGGCGGAAACGTTCTGGGGCGGAGGACGTCATGTATGCATCACAACAAATGTAAAGTAGTAAACAAGCAACAACATCATCCATTGCATTAATAGTATAATTTTAGTTACAAGTGTTTTCTTTCATAGTACAAGACAGCATGATAATTGATCAAAATAAAAGACGAGTCTTGACAGCTCCGTCTTCTCTAAACCTTGTATCGGCACCTGTCTATTTGTGACCTGAGAATACAAGTTATTTTGAAAGAGTAGATCAGCATTTAAGCTGGTGAGTTCATAAGTATTTAATGTCATTGCTTTGATTAGTTGATATGAAAGACTGGTGAATAATTGATGAAACATTTAGTATAAGTATGAAAACTCTAGAAAATCCCATATTTCCTACTAGTATAAAAGTAGTCTTCGACCAAGACCCAAATGTTTTGAAAGTAGCCTTTTACCTAGACCTGACTGTTTTGAAAGTACGCATCTCTTGAAAATGTGACGGTTTTTCCCTGTTTAACTCTTATTAGTTTGTCCCTTAAGTATACCTGAAATGGTATCAACCTGAAACATCCGTAGATTGTTCATTTACCTCTGTAGCTAACAGTGGTTGTCGGAATGGTTAGTCCCTCAAAGTATCATGTGGTACTAGGAGATAAAGTCCCAATCTATCTTGTCGATGACGTGATTGAATCACAAAGTAAAGATAGAAAGGCGAACGATATAACCGTATCTAGACATATAACATGTAATAATAATTCGCCATATAATGTCTAATGTAAAAGTATTCATGTATAAGTATTCATATAAGAGAATTTTGTCATATAACATGTAGTAGTAATCTGCCATATAATGTCTATGTAAAAGTATTCATGTATAAGCCTTCATGTAAGAGTATTCTGTCATATAACATGTAGTCTGGACTCATGAATGAACTGACTCTGGTGTAATTTCTTGTAGTAGGGATAATGTTTTGTTTACTCTAAACTATTCCTATAATAGTTTACTAGAATGTAATTGATGAGTGTCCAAGTAGGTTTATACACTCTTGCTACCCAAGAGTATCGAAACTATATTAACTGATGGAACATTTATGACCATATATGTATACATGATATATAACTAATATTTAAACGACTTTCGGATGAATACCCAATATCCCACCAGACCACATCTCAAGGCGCGAAAAGGAAATAGGGTGGATAGCCTTTCTAAGTCTTTTAAACATTTCTTATATAACTATACATATAGAGGCATGCAATTTATAATATAAAAGCATAAGGAAGTTTTGTAAATCCGTTGAAAAGTCTAATAAAGCATTTGTGACTTGATGTCAGTTTATAAAATGATTGAAAGTATTTTGTTTGATAAGACAGTTTAAGTACACGGAAAACCATTGTTTGAAAACACCTTTGTAACCGAGTTTGAAAGGAAGCTTACAGTGTGTAAGACAGTTTAATAACGAGCAATAATCATGTAAAACGTTTAAGAAAGTCATTTGAAGTAATATGTTTAGTAAAACTATTAAACTTGTAGTAAATCCATTTGTATACTAGTTATAAATCCCATATGATTGATTTATTAACAACAAGTATCCCAAAATATTGATGTTTTTCGTGCCAAAATAATCGTATGTTTATAGTATCGAAGGTGGACACATATACCTACAGTATAAGCAGAGTGTTTGATTTGTATATAAATAGAAACACTTTTCATTTCAAAAGATATGATGTTATCGTGATACATTTTGCATACGAAAGTTTATTTATAATAGTTATAAATCACCTGTGATTTCGTTGATAAAAAGTGTATAATGAAACTTTATATAACATACGATCATCATCGTGTGTTTTACTTGTATTCCCCCCCCCCCCCCCCTTAAAGCATATAAAAATATTTATAAAACCTTTAAAAGTGTGGATTATAGGGGTATGAACTCACCTGAAAGTTTGAGGACAGCGAGATGGAAAACCGGGCAGAGTTTCGTCTCGGGAAACGGATTTTTCTCGGGATTCTCGGGAATCTCGGGAGTAAAATCGACCCTCGGGACTTGAGCAAAAAGGCCAGAGCTTCGGGTTTGAACGGGCACGGAAAACGAGGCAAGACGCAATTAAGCAAATTTTTCGGAAAGCCTCGCATCCCTTTTATAGGGGTGCTGAACCGCCTCGGTACGTTGGGCGTACGAGACGTCATTGCTTACGTATTTCGGATGGAGCGGGTCGGACGGGCGGGTCGGACGGGCGGGTCGGACGGCGGGTCGGTAGCTTCGCATAGGGCGACGTAGACGATCCGAGGCCTTCGATCTGAGTACGCGGGGCGTACGAGGGTACGCAGGGCGTACTCCGGTCCTATCCGATGACTCCCCTTCGGATAATACCGGGAGTTTTTATTTAAATTTACAATTATTTTAAATAAACTTCAAAAATTCATATCTCCTTCATACGAACTCCGTTTTCGACGTTATTTATATCCACGCGAATGTGAGACTAAGATCTACAACTTTCGTTTAGATTCCGATGGCAAATTATGAAATAATTTTTATTATTTATTTATTAAAATGACGTGATTAAGGAATTTCTTTAAAAATTCATAACATCTTTATCTGACGTCGGTTTTTGCCAGACTTTTTACCGTTGAAATATCATTGACGAGACCTTCAATTCCCGTTTAGGTCATTCCGGCCAAAAGTCGCTCGATCTCCGATTCGAGTTTTCACGTAACTCCGTATTGCCGTTTTTCTGTTGGAAAAACTTAGAATGGTCATAACTTCTTCGTTATAACTCGGATTTTAGTGTTCTTTATATGCTTGGAAACCTTGATACGATTCCTTCTACTTTATTTAACCCAAATAAGATTTTAGGAAAGTTAAATTTTGACCTAAATTTGACTTGCGTTCCATCATATCGTCTTGAAATATCGGGTTGTCACATCATCCCCCTGTTAGAGGGAATTTCGTCCCGAAATTAGAGTTTAAATAGAACCGGTAAACATGCCACGGATAGAAGTTTTATTTGTTTCTCATGTTCTTAAGTGACCTCAGTCCCTTGCTTGGCATTCTAGCGAACCTGTCCCTATCGGGGCACTACTCTGCTTCTTTTGTTTGACTTTACTGTCATGACAACTCTTCTTGGTCGAACGTATGTTGAATGTTTTTGTGGACTGTGAGGATAGTACATCTTGTATCCTACAAGTAGTGCCTCCAGATCTTCCAAATAATTACTGCTGTCCCTGACTCAAGATTATGTGTTGTATAGTTAACTTCCTGCGTCTTAAGCTGACTCGAGGTATAGGCAGTGACCTTTCTTCTTGTATAAGAACAAAACCAATTCATACTGATTATGAATTCAGAACCTTGTGGTTGATTAGATGACTTGAAGATCTAAAATAAAGTATGATTACTCATGAATTAAGGAAAAAGGATAGGTACTTTTGTTCTATTTGACTTTCTTGTCCCAATCGACAGAAAGGGCACGTGTTGGCTTCTAAGTTTATTCGCATGGTAGCATAATCACTCGTAAATCTTGGGCAGTCTCCGTCCTGAAGTTCATAGTAGAACCTATACCAGGTTCACCAATCGCAGTCTCGGGTATACGAGTCCTATATAAATAAGCTTGAAACTGTGGGTCTTTGGATTGAACTTGACGTATTGTACGAGTGATACTTCGGGCGGTTTGCTAAGTTTCTTTTTGGAAAGGATGAGAAACATGAGGTGCTCTATGTACGAGTACTTTGTTGTTCCGGAATAACGGTTTTGCTAGAAAGACGATTTTGGAGGAATAGATGTACGTATGAAGCTGCTTTTGTGAGGATAGAATTGAATCAAGTAGTATGATAATGTCGTAATCATAAGGAAACTTAAAGACATTAGATTTGAAAAAAAGATGTTTACAGACAAAACAACCGTGCAACCATCAATAGAGTTTCGGTACTTTAGACTTACCATAAGACTATTGCTGCGAATATGATATACTACAAAAGACAAGTATACGCAGGACGAGAATTCCTATACAGACAGGATCTCGCAAAAGGTAAGACTCTAGTTTCACTAGTTCTAGATAGTTTATAAGTCTGCTATAACGAAACGCCCAAATTACATTTAACGTGGTTCCGGAGTAGGCTCTCCTGCAGCTGTGATCTTGAGAATTTTCCCATCTGCGCCAGAGTTCTTTGTTATCGGGCAATCTTTCTTGAAGTGTCCTACCTCACCGCATTGGTGGCATGACTGGCTAGTACTAGCCTTGGAGACGGGATTGCGTTGTTTAGCCAATGATATGTGGACACGAGTGCCTTCCTCGTTACTCCACTTTGAAAACCGCTTCTTAAATCGTTCGGTGCTATAATAAATCTTGTGTGCAGGTTTAGTCTCGATGAAAGGGACTTGAGTGATGGGTCGCGCCGGTGCTCCACAGTTACGAGCATGGTACCCTATGTTTAGGCAATTGCAACACTGCATCTCATGGCAAGCCCCATGATGATGGAAACTACACTTATCACACTTCGGGAGTTTTCCCTCGTATGACCTGCTCGATACTGGGATGGCAGGGGTTTCCACTTGCTGCTGTTGTATAGCCAGCTTTTGGGATCTCTTGCGTTCCTTCCGGGCTTGACGCTTTCGTTTCTTGATTTCTGTTTTCCGGCTTTGCGAGCCTGTGACTGATACTGTTTGACGACTTCCTGGATGGATACCACGATTGGAAACTTCGTTCCCATCAGTTGTATTGACTATGCTATTAGCGCTACGGTGTGCAAGGACCGCGGTTATGGCAGCCACCATGGCAGCTGTAACTGTTGTTTGAAAGGTAGCAGCGTCCATAGGAAAAGTGGGGGTTTTGCTGATCGACTTATTGCTTCTGGATGACGACATGATTCTATAACACGAAAAGTAAGGATTTTGTGAGCAATTCTAGTTGACCCTGATGTACTTAGATTGTTCATGTAAAGAGTACGACAATGTTCTCGAAAGTTTGACCTACATCCCTATGATGCAGTCCTAGTAATGAATAGAGGTAAGTTCGTAGAATGGTCTCAAGACGTTTGTTGTACAAGTTGAGGTATCGTGGGTTGGTGAGTAACAAAAATCCAACCACTGAAAGAGACTTGGAAATGTCTCCGTAGCTAACTTGCTATGGTCCAATGACTTAACTAAAGCAGGTTTCAGATAGACTCCAATGAGAGTATGATAAGAGTACTTGAATGAAGGAAATGACACAAAAGTTAGCCGACTGTCAATATCTTGGATATTTACGACGTAAAGGTTCAGGACAATGACCTTGTAAAGGTCTTACATCATATCCACAGGACATAGTTCCTGACAGCATAAAGACCTAACTACAGTACTTACGGTACAAGATAATTTCATAGAAAATGCCACATCAGGCATAGACAGAAAAATATGATTCCTCTTTTTATAAGGGAAATAAGGTAAAGCGTCTACTACTGGCGACGGTCATTCCTCTGGTGAACTCTTAGTTCAACCAATTGACGTTCCATGTCAAGTAGGTGTCTCTCATACACTCTCTGGCGTACTTGGAGCTCTATGACTTTGGCTTGGGTTTTCAGCTAGTGCTTGTAGCAGGTTCTCATGGTTTCTCTTTGATCTCTCGTGAGCATCTTCTAGATGAATGGTGCGGAGGGTATGCATTCTCGCATCGGTGACAACTTCGGCAATCTGATGTAGGGCTGTCCTGCCTTGAATCTCATTTTGGGCCACTCTGCGGAACATGATTGGCAAGATTCTACATGCTGAGCCCCCATTGCTCAGGTCGTAAAAGTTTCGGTCGCCAATAAATGGCATGGGCTGATCTTGACCTTGGCTCCATGTTTCCAAGCATTCTACCCACTCAGGCGTCAGGCCATGAAAAGCAAGACGAGGGTTAGGAATTGGAAGGGAGTTGCTCGGGGTAGGTTCTCAACCTCTGGTTCGGAGTTAGCATCATACGAAAAGTCTTCATTACGGTGATCATCCAAGGGGATAGGATGATCATTCTCTGGTTCTTCTCCAAACCAACCAGCTATGACTTCATTCGGAAGATACTGGTTGTCAAGGGGATGGAGTCCAACTATGATTTCTATGCGAGAATTTAGGGTAAGTGGATAATTATTAGACGAACTATCTAAATAATTATTTAGAAAACCCTCATTAGTTACATTGCTATTTGTGAAGTGCATACCCGCTATGTGTAATCTAAACAGGATAGACCTTCGAATAAGTGACCTTATTTCCAAATTCACACAGAATAAGGGTAAGGCAAAATTATCACTGATTCTAAGTCTATAACATCCTAATTACATGTAGCCTTAGTGTATCCACTTAGCAACTATCAACTTAGTAATGAGGATCCCGTTTTAATTCTCAAGTATAAAGTACTTATAGTAACACCAAATACTCCTATAGTATTTTAATTTTAAGGTTATGTTCTATTGTTCTCATTGTGGTAGGGTTGGTAAGATTTTATCATTGTTGCGACTACACACTTAAACTTAGGCACATGCTGGTCAACCCCCGGATAATATAGGCGATCAGGCTATATCTTCCCAGTTTTGACCATATGTCTCTAAGCCCACTTGTGTTGCCCAAGAATCGTAATTCTTTTGTACTGTCCTAGTGACACTGATTTTAATATGAATGCAGGCACGTATACTTACTTAAATATTTTATTATTTAAAGTATAAACTCTAAATCAGAGTATTTTTAATCCCATTGTATTTATAGTTAGTATATCTTTTATGGGTTGATATACTCAATTCACTATAAACAATGCTCTGATACCAATCTGTCACACCCCAAAACCACGAACGGCGGAAACGTTCTGGGGCGGAGGACGTCATGTATGCATCACAACAAATGTAAAGTAGTAAACAAGCAACAACATCATCCATTGCATTAATAGTATAATTTTAGTTACAAGTGTTTTCTTTCATAGTACAAGACAGCATGATAATTGATCAAAATAAAAGACGAGTCTTGACAGCTCCGTCTTCTCTAAACCTTGTATCGGCACCTGTCTATTTGTGACCTGAGAATACAAGTTATTTTGAAAGAGTAGATCAGCATTTAAGCTGGTGAGTTCATAAGTATTTAATGTCATTGCTTTGATTAGTTGATATGAAAGACTGGTGAATAATTGATGAAACATTTAGTATAAGTATGAAAACTCTAGAAAATCCCATATTTCCTACTAGTATAAAAGTAGTCTTCGACCAAGACCCAAATGTTTTGAAAGTAGCCTTTTACCTAGACCTGACTGTTTTGAAAGTACGCATCTCTTGAAAATGTGACGGTTTTTCCCTGTTTAACTCTTATTAGTTTGTCCCTTAAGTATACCTGAAATGGTATCAACCTGAAACATCCGTAGATTGTTCATTTACCTCTGTAGCTAACAGTGGTTGTCGGAATGGTTAGTCCCTCAAAGTATCATGTGGTACTAGGAGATAAAGTCCCAATCTATCTTGTCGATGATGTGATTGAATCACAAAGTAAAGATAGAAAGGCGAACGATATAACCGTATCTAGACATATAACATGTAATAATAATTCGCCATATAATGTCTAATGTAAAAGTATTCATGTATAAGTATTCATATAAGAGTATTCTGTCATATAACATGTAGTAGTAATCTGCCATATAATGTCTATGTAAAAGTATTCATGTATAAGCCTTCATGTAAGAGTATTATGTCATATAACATGTAGTCTGGACTCATGAATGAACTGACTCTGGTGTAATTTCTTGTAGTAGGGATAATGTTTTGTTTACTCTAAACTATTCCTATAATAGTTTACTAGAATGTAATTGATGAGTGTCCAAGTAGGTTTATACACTCTTGCTACCCAAGAGTATCGAAACTATATTAACTGATGGAACATTTATGACCATATATGTATACATGATATATAACTAATATTTAAACGACTTTCGGATGAATACCCAATATCCCACCAGACCACATCTCAAGGCGCGAAAAGGAAATAGGGTGGATAGCCTTTCTAAGTCTTTTAAACATTTCTTATATAACTATACATATAGAGGCATGCAATTTATAATATAAAAGCATAAGGAAGTTTTGTAAATCCGTTGAAAAGTCTAATAAAGCATTTGTGACTTGATGTCAGTTTATAAAATGATTGAAAGTATTTTGTTTGATAAGACAGTTTAAGTACACGGAAAACCATTGTTTGAAAACACCTTTGTAACCGAGTTTGAAAGGAAGCTTACAGTGTGTAAGACAGTTTAATAACGAGCAATAATCATGTAAAACGTTTAAGAAAGTCATTTGAAGTAATATGTTTAGTAAAACTATTAAACTTGTAGTAAATCCATTTGTATACTAGTTATAAATCCCATATGATTGATTTATTAACAACAAGTATCCCAAAATATTGATGTTTTTCGTGCCAAAATAATCGTATGTTTATAGTATCGAAGGTGGACACATATACCTACAGTATAAGCAGAGTGTTTGATTTGTATATAAATAGCAACACTTTTCATTTCAAAAGATATGATGTTATCGTGATACATTTTGCATATGAAAGTTTATTTATAATAGTTATAAATCACCTGTGATTTCGTTGATAAAAAGTGTATAATGAAACTTTATATAACATACGATCATCATCGTGTGTTTTACTTGTATTCCCCCCCCCCCCCCTTAAAGCATATAAAAATATTTATAAAACCTTTAAAAGTGTGGATTATAGGGGTATGAACTCACCTGAAAGTTTGAGGACAGCGAGATGGAAAACCGGGCAGAGTTTCGTCTCGGGAAACGGATTTTTCTCGGGATTCTTGGGAATCTCGGGAGTAAAATCGACCCTCGGGACTTGAGCAAAAAGGCCAGAGCTTCGGGTTTGAACGGGCACGGAAAACGAGGCAAGACGCAATTAAGCAAATTTTTCGGAAAGCCTCGCATCCCTTTTATAGGGGTGCTGAACCGCCTCGGTACGCTGGGCGTACGAGACGTCATTGCTTACGTATTTCGGATGGAGCGGGTCGGACGGGCGGGTCGGACGGCGGGTCGGTAGCTTCGCATAGGGCGACGTAGACGATCCGAGGCCTTCGATCTGAGTACGCGGGGCGTACGAGGGTACGCAGGGCGTACTCCGGTCCTATCCGATGACTCCCCTTCGGATAATACCGGGAGTTTTTATTTAAATTTACAATTATTTTAAATAAACTTCAAAAATTCATATCTCCTTCATACGAACTCCGTTTTCGACGTTATTTATATCCACGCGAATGTGAGACTAAGATCTACAACTTTCGTTTAGATTCCGATGGCAAATTATGAAATAATTTTTATTATTTATTTATTAAAATGACGTGATTAAGGAATTTCTTTAAAAATTCATAACATCTTTATCTGACGTCGGTTTTTGCCAGACTTTTTACCGTTGAAATATCATTGACGAGACCTTCAATTCCCGTTTAGGTCATTCCGGCCAAAAGTCGCTCGATCTCCGATTCGAGTTTTCACGTAACTCCGTATTGCCGTTTTTCTGTTGGAAAAACTTAGAATGGTCATAACTTCTTCGTTATAACTCGGATTTTAGTGTTCTTTATATGCTTGGAAACCTTGATACGATTCCTTCTACTTTATTTAACCCAAATAAGATTTTAGGAAAGTTAAATTTTGACCTAAATTTGACTTGCGTTCCATCATATCGTCTTGAAATATCGGGTTGTCACATCATCCCCCTGTTAGAGGGAATTTCGTCCCGAAATTAGAGTTTAAATAGAACCGGTAAACATGCCACGGATAGAAGTTTTATTTGTTTCTCATGTTCTTAAGTGACCTCAGTCCCTTGCTTGGCATTCTAGCGAACCTGTCCCTATCGGGGCACGACTCTGCTTCTTTTGTTTGACTTTACTGTCATGACAACTCTTCTTGGTCGAACGTATGTTGAATGTTTTTGTGGACTGTGAGGATAGTACATCTTGTATCCTACAAGTAGTGCCTCCAGATCTTCCAAATAATTACTGCTGTCCCTGACTCAAGATTATGTGTTGTATAGTTAACTTCCTGCGTCTTAAGCTGACTCGAGGTATAGGCAGTGACCTTTCTTCTTGTATAAGAACAAAACCAATTCATACTGATTATGAAGTCAGAACCTTGTGGTTGATTAGATGACTTGAAGATCTAAAATAAAGTATGATTACTCATGAATTAAGGAAAAAGGATAGGTACTTTTGTTCTATTTGACTTTCTTGTCCCAATCGACAGAAAGGGCACGTGTTGGCTTCTAAGTTTATTCGCATGGTAGCATAATCACTCGTAAATCTTGGGCAGTCTCCGTCCTGAAGTTCATAGTAGAACCTATACCAGGTTCACCAATCGCAGTCTCGGGTATACGAGTCCTATATAAATAAGCTTGAAACTGTGGGTCTTTGGATTGAACTTGACGTATTGTACGAGTGATACTTCGGGCGGTTTGCTAAGTTTCTTTTGAGGTGCTCTATGTACGAGTACTTTGTTGTTCCGGAATAACGGTTTTGCTAGAAAGACGATTTTGGAGGAATAGATGTACGTATGAAGCTGCTTTTGTGAGGATAGAATTGAATCAAGTAGTATGATAATGTCGTAATCATAAGGAAACTTAAAGACATTAGATTTGAACAAAAGATGTTTACAGACAAAACAACCGTGCAACCATCAATAGAGTTTCGGTACTTTAGACTTACCATAAGACTATTGCTGCGAATATGATATACTACAAAAGACAAGTATACGCAGGACGAGAATTCCTATACAGACAGGATCTCGCAAAAGGTAAGACTCTAGTTTCACTAGTTCTAGATAGTTTATAAGTCTGCTATAACGAAACGCCCAAATTACATTTAACGTGGTTCCGGAGTAGGCTCTCCTGCAGCTGTGATCCTGAGAATTTTCCCATCTGCGCCAGAGTTCTTTGTTATCGGGCAATCTTTCTTGAAGTGTCCTACCTCACCGCATTGGTGGCATGACTGGCTAGTACTAGCCTTGGAGACGGGATTGCGGTGTTTAGCCAATGATATGTGGACACGAGTGCCTTCCTCGTTACTCCACTTTGAAAACCGCTTCTTAAATCGTTCGGTGCTATAACAAATCTTGTGTGCAGGTTTAGTCTCGATGAAAGGGACTTGAGTGATGGGTCGCGCCGGTGCTCCACAGTTACGAGCATGGTACCCTATGTTTAGGCAATTGCAACACTGCATCTCATGGCAAGCCCCATGATGATGGAAACTACACTTATCACACTTCGGGAGTTTTCCCTCGTATGACCTGCTCGATACTGGGATGGCAGGGGTTTCCACTTGCTGTTGTTGTATAGCCAGCTTTTGGGATCTCTTGCGTTCCTTCTGGGCTTGATGCTTTCGTTTCTTGATTTCTATTTTCCGGCTTTGCGAGCCTGTGACTGATACTGTTTGACGACTTCCTGGATGGATACCACGATTGGAAACTTCGTTCCCATCAGTTGTATTGACTATGCTATTAGCGCTACGGTGTGCAAGGACCGCGGTTATGGCAGCCACCATGGCAGCTGTAACTGTTGTTTGAAAGGTAGCAGCGTCCATAGGAAAAGTGGGGGTTTTGCTGATCGACTTATTGCTTCTGGATGACGACATGATTCTATAACACGAAAAGTAAGGATTTTGTGAGCAATTCTAGTTGACCCTGATGTACTTAGATTGTTCATGTAAAGAGTACGACAATGTTCTCGAAAGTTTGACCTACATCCCTATGATGCAGTCCTAGTAATGAATAGAGGTAAGTTCGTAGAATGGTCTCAAGACGTTTGTTGTACAAGTTGAGGTATCGTGGGTTGGTGAGTAACAAAAATCCAACCACTGAAAGAGACTTGGAAATGTCTCCGTAGCTAACTTGCTATGGTCCAATGACTTAACTAAAGCAGGTTTCAGATAGACTCCAATGAGAGTATGATAAGAGTACTTGAATGAAGGAAATGACACAAAAGTTAGCCGACTGTCAATATCTTGGATATTTACGACGTAAAGGTTCAGGACAATGACCTTGTAAAGGTCTTACATCATATCCACAGGAGATAGTTCCTGACAGCATAAAGACCTAACTACAGTACTTACGGTACAAGATAATTTCATAGAAAATGCCACATCAGGCATAGACAGAAAAATATGATTCCTCTTTTTATAAGGGAAATAAGGTAAAGCGTCTACTACTGGCGACGGTCATTCCTCTGGTGAACTCTTAGTTCAACCAATTGACGTTCCATGTCAAGTAGGTGTCTCTCATACACTCTCTGGCGTACTTGGAGCTCTATGACTTTGGCTTGGGTTTTCAGCTAGTGCTTGTAGCAGGTTCTCATGGTTTCTCTTTGATCTCTCGTGAGCATCTTCTAGATGAATGGTGCGGAGGGTATGCATTCTCGCATCGGTGACAACTTCGGCAATCTGATGTAGGGCTGTCCTGCCTTGAATCTCATTTTGGGCCACTCTGCGGAACATGATTGGCAAGATTCTACATGCTGAGCCCCCATTGCTCAGGTCGTAAAAGTTTCGGTCGCCAATAAATGGCATGGGCTGATCTTGACCTTGGCTCCATGTTTCCAAGCATTCTACCCACTCAGGCGTCAGGCCATGAAAAGCAAGACGAGGGTTAGGAATTGGAAGGGAGTTGCTCGGGGTAGGTTCTCAACCTCTGGTTCGGAGTTAGCATCATACGAAAAGTCTTCATTACGGTGATCATCCAAGGGGATAGGATGATCATTCTCTGGTTCTTCTCCAAACCAACCAGCTATGACTTCATTCGGAAGATACTGGTTGTCAAGGGGATGGAGTCCAACTATGATTTCTATGCGAGAATTTAGGGTAAGTGGATAATTATTAGACGAACTATCTAAATAATTATTTAGAAAACCCTCATTAGTTACATTGCTATTTGTGAAGTGCATACCCGCTATGTGTAATCTAAACAGGATAGACCTTCGAATAAGTGACCTTATTTCCAAATTCACACAGAATAGGGGTAAGGCAAAATTATCACTGATTCTAAGTCTATAACATCCTAATTACATGTAGCCTTAGTGTATCCACTTAGCAACTATCAACTTAGTAATGAGGATCCCGTTTTAATTCTCAAGTATAAAGTACTTATAGTAACACCAAATACTCCTATAGTATTTTAATTTTAAGGTTATGTTCTATTGTTCTCATTGTGGTAGGGTTGGTAAGATTTTATCATTGTTGCGACTACACACTTAAACTTAGGCACATGCTGGTCAACCCCCGGATAATATAGGCGATCAGGCTATATCTTCCCAGTTTTGACCATATGTCTCTAAGCCCACTTGTGTTGCCCAAGAATCGTAATTCTTTTGTACTGTCCTAGTGACACTGATTTTAATATGAATGCAGGCACGTATACTTACTTAAATATTTTATTATTTAAAGTATAAACTCTAAATCAGAGTATTTTTAATCCCATTGTATTTATAGTTAGTATATCTTTTATGGGTTGATATACTCAATTCACTATAAACAATGCTCTGATACCAATCTGTCACACCCCAAAACCACGAACGGCGGAAACGTTCTGGGGCGGAGGACGTCATGTATGCATCACAACAAATGTAAAGTAGTAAACAAGCAACAACATCATCCATTGCATTAATAGTATAATTTTAGTTACAAGTGTTTTCTTTCATAGTACAAGACAGCATGATAATTGATCAAAATAAAAGACGAGTCTTGACAGCTCCGTCTTCTCTAAACCTTGTATCGGCACCTGTCTATTTGTGACCTGAGAATACAAGTTATTTTGAAAGAGTAGATCAGCATTTAAGCTGGTGAGTTCATAAGTATTTAATGTCATTGCTTTGATTAGTTGATATGAAAGACTGGTGAATAATTGATGAAACATTTAGTATAAGTATGAAAACTCTAGAAAATCCCATATTTCCTACTAGTATAAAAGTAGTCTTCGACCAAGACCCAAATGTTTTGAAAGTAGCCTTTTACCTAGACCTGACTGTTTTGAAAGTACGCATCTCTTGAAAATGTGACGGTTTTTCCCTGTTTAACTCTTATTAGTTTGTCCCTTAAGTATACCTGAAATGGTATCAACCTGAAACATCCGTAGATTGTTCATTTACCTCTGTAGCTAACAGTGGTTGTCGGAATGGTTAGTCCCTCAAAGTATCATGTGGTACTAGGAGATAAAGTCCCAATCTATCTTGTCGATGATGTGATTGAATCACAAAGTAAAGATAGAAAGGCGAACGATATAACCGTATCTAGACATATAACATGTAATAATAATTCGCCATATAATGTCTAATGTAAAAGTATTCATGTATAAGTATTCATATAAGAGTATTCTGTCATATAACATGTAGTAGTAATCTGCCATATAATGTCTATGTAAAAGTATTCATGTATAAGCCTTCATGTAAGAGTATTATGTCATATAACATGTAGTCTGGACTCATGAATGAACTGACTCTGGTGTAATTTCTTGTAGTAGGGATAATGTTTTGTTTACTCTAAACTATTCCTATAATAGTTTACTAGAATGTAATTGATGAGTGTCCAAGTAGGTTTATACACTCTTGCTACCCAAGAGTATCGAAACTATATTAACTGATGGAACATTTATGACCATATATGTATACATGATATATAACTAATATTTAAACGACTTTCGGATGAATACCCAATATCCCCCCCCCCCTTAAAGGATATAAAAATATTTATAAAACCTTTAAAAGTGTGGATTATAGGGGTATGAACTCACCTGAAAGTTTGAGGACAGCGAGATGGAAAACCGGGCAGAGTTTCGTCTCGGGAAACGGATTTTTCTCGGGATTCTCGGGAATCTCGGGAGTAAAATCGACCCTCGGGACTTGAGCAAAAAGGCCAGAGCTTCGGGTTTGAACGGGCACGGAAAACGAGGCCAGACGCAAGAGAAAAGAGAAGAATTAAGCAAATTTTTCGGAAAGCCTAGCATCCCTTTTATAGGGGTGCTGAACCGCCTCGGTACGCTGGGCGTACGAGGGTACGCAGCGCGTACGAGACGTCATTGCTTACGTATTTCGGATGGAGCGGGTCGGACGGGCGGGTCGGACGGCGGGTCGGTAGCTTCGCATAGGGCGACGTGGACGATCCGAGGCCTTCGATCTGAGTACGCGGGGCGTACGAGGGTACGCAGGGCGTACTCCGGTCCTATCCGATGACTCTCCTTCGGATAATACCGGGAGTTTTTATTTAAATTTACAATTATTTTAAATAAACTTCAAAAATTCATATCTCCTTCATACGAACTCCGTTTTCGACGTTATTTATATCCACGCGAATGTGAGACTAAGATCTACAACTTTCGTTTAGATTCCGATGGCAAATTATGAAATAACTTTTATTATTTATTTATTAAAATGACGTGATTAAGGAATTTCTTTAAAAATTCATAACATCTTTATCTGACGTCGGTTTTTGCCAGACTTTTTACCGCTGAAATACCATTGACGAGACCTTCAATTCCCGTTTAGGTCATTCCGGCCAAAAGTCGCTCGATCTCCGATTCGAGTTTTCACGTAACTTCGTATTGCCGTTTTTCTGTTAGAAAAACTTAGAATGGTCATAACTTCTTCGTTATAACTCGGATTTTAGTGTTCTTTATATGCTTGGAAACCTTGATACGATTCCTTCTACTTTATTTAACCCAAATAAGATTTTAGGAAAGTTAAATTTTGACCTAAATTTGACTTGTGTTCCATCATATCGTCTTGAAATATCGGGTTGTCACAAAAACAATTAGGGTTGCATGTACACCATAAGAATGATGTTATGCTCAAAACCCAACAAGTGGGAGTGAAGCTCGACTCATCATGGAACGAACCATGTCTAGCAAGGTCTAATTACGTCTCTCAGCCACACCATTAAGTTGTGGTGTCCTACGAGGTGTCAATTGTAACACAATTCCACATTCCTTTATAATTGTTGAACCCGATACTAAGATACTTTCCACCTCTATCAAACTGAAGCATCTTTATCTTATTGCCCAATTAATTATATACTTCTTGCTTAAACTCTTTGAACTTTTCAAAGGTTCCCGATTTATGCTTGATTAAGTAAATATAGCCACACCTACTATAATCATCAATAAACGTCACATATTAGCATATGGAATCCCTTTTGGTAGATTTGAATGATCCACATACATCAGTATGGATGAGGGCCAACACCTCTTTCACAAGTACCAGTGAAAGGTGATTTAGTCATTTTTCCCAAAAAACAAGACCCGCATTCATCATCTGGTTTTAGGTCAAAACGATTCCAAACACTCCATCCTTTTGGAGTTGAGTGATGCATTTCATGTTGGTGTGCTTAAAACGGCAATGCCATAAGCAATATTTGTATAATCTATTAGAAGAATCAATGTTATAAACATTATTTCCTAATTCATTCACACAAACAATAGTTTCATACACACCATCACAAGGATAGGCTTTAAAAATAAATGCACCATTACGATAAACAGAAATTATACCATCATTATTAGCAAAACCATAATGAAATCACTATCTAAATAAAACATGAAATGAAATAATGTTTTGAGCCATTTCTGGTGAATAGAAACAGTTGTACAAATAAATCTTAACACTATCGGAAACCCTATTTCGCCCAAGTTGTTTCAGAACTGGAAAAAATAAGCGGTTTTTTGCACATTTTGCGCATCGTGCAGGTCCCACTTGTATATCGTATTTGGCCGAAGAAGCATCAGACAGGTTGGAGTTCTTACCTTCTTGGGATTCCATGGACCAAGATCTGCTTTTATTACATGGGCAACACCGATCTACTTGAGTAGATCATATATATGTAGGTTACACGACATGGATTCGCCGATTGACGAATCGGATCTTGGCTCGTTGTCCCACCGACGAACCAGTCTAGAAGTCGAAAGGGAAGGCAATAGAAAGGGGTATCCCGGAGCTCATAAGTCCCACTTGTAAGTCCCCAAATCTGCTTGTGTATCAATCAGATCCGTTTGATGATGCAGAATCCCAATCAAACGGATGATGCCAGATCAAAATAGAAGAGAAGGAGAAGAAGAATAATATGAATCTTCAATGTATTGATGAATGGACTGATGCTCCTTTACATGAGATTCACATACACACACACTTAAGCTCCTTTCTCTCTCTATTCTATGTCTCATTGATTGTATACCTTTGAATCAAGTCATTGTTTGACATGGAAAGCTTAACACATGATTCACATATGCATTTGTTGCTCCTTGATTCTCTTTGCTTCTGCCATATTGAAGTAAATATATGACATAACATTATATTGTATCTATTATTGAACTCACTAAGCGTCACCGCTTACCTTATCAATGTCTAACAATTGCAGGTGATAAGTAACCAGTATAATCATATATTGTTGAAAGAATTAGAATAGTTATGTAATATATAACACTTTGTAATAGTCGGTTTGTATCCAGTAGTTTGTAACCTCTTTATCAATGTAAAATATTGCTTTTATGAATATGCAAGTAGCATGTTTTGGAGTAATAATATTGTGAAGTATGAAAGTTGGGGTCTTTCAGAAATACGAAAGTTGGGGTCTTTCAATCATGGTATCAGAGCAGTGGTTTAAGTGAACTAAATACCACAGATTAGTATTTAGACTTAAACTATTGGAAGTTCAATATATGAACGGATTCATAATAAATATATGGATACAAACCATAGGAAATACTTAAGTGGGGGATTGGGTAATGATAAACCCTAGTATTCTAAGATATTAAGTTACTTCAGAATTTTCAGAAAATTAGTTTAAGTGAACTAGGAATTTTGAGAATTTATAAGCCTAAACAAGAATTGTTAAGTAAAGCTGATACGATATGTATCTGATATATTTTAGGTTGAATACCTAATGGAGTAAAGCACTAGAATATTAAAAAGAGATATGCCTTATATTCTAATATGTGCTAAATGATAAATGAATATAGCATGCCTTAGGGTGCTTATCTATAATTGCTATTATTTGAGAAAGTTTAAGGTCTGTTTCCGACCTTGGTTTAGAAAATTTTATGTTCAGAATTCTAATAATTTTCGTAATAGAATTTTTCGAAGTGATAAAGAGACTTATGATAGTTGACATAGACAAGTTTATAAATAAACGATCGCAAGATATCGTAAAATAATAAATATGAATTGTTATCGTAATAAGTGTATTAATACCAATAGAGTGGTAATACACATTTAAAGTATGTTTAATGATATAATAACATCTTTGGAAGAAAGATGTGCGTTTGAAACACATTTGGGCGAGACAAATGTGTTGGTGCAAATCCACGAAGTTGTTTCCACCGCTGTTCAGATTGAAGCAGTGATTGTTTAGAGAGTCAGAAGAACCGAAGATGACGATCAATACTTCGATAGTATCTCAATTGATGTTGTACAAGATTTAGAAGAATTAAAGGAAGGACTAATGAAGTTTTCAAACTCAATAGGCCAAGACTTTGTCAAAAACATTGTAATGTAGTATGCAGTTCGAGTAGTAACCTTATACAAGATGTTCAGACTTAGTATTTAATAATACTAAGTGATGATTGACTTCTATCCCATCCTTATAGAAGTTCCATTGTGTGTTAAGCCGACTTTAACAAACAAGATTGGGATGGTGAATTGAGTCATTTAGTGGTAAATGGTTAAGCAACTTACTTGTCTAAGTAGGGTAGAATGGTTAATTGAAGAAGAAATACACCCATAGTATCGTATGAGAAGAGATGTTGTAGTCAGGAATGACAGAGAACCAAGTTGAAGCTAGTAGAGCTTGCTGAGATGCAGCTATGATGCAGACTTCTTAGGATAGACTCCTATGAACTAGACTTAGACTTACTCAGATACAAGAATAACGATGTCAAGGAAGAATAATGAAATGAACAAATGTGCATGATGGTTTGCATGAGTTAGAAGATGATGCAGGTAGTAGAAGACCGTTTGTCTCCATGCTGCAAGAGTAAATTTAGGTATTGTATGTCTTGCAGAGTAGACACTAACTGAGAAAGAAATTATACGAAGAATTTGGAAGTGAAATTCCTATTAACCTAGGAAAAGTATTAAAATATGCTAGATCAAGCATATGCAAGAGAAGAATCCTAGAAGGCGAATATAGGAAATCCAAGATATGTTTGATAGAAACGTGAAATCCTTAATTGAGTCTAGAGGAAATTGTTGTATGTACTTGTTTGAACACATTCATGTGTGATAATTCGCTTTGTGAAAACTTTTGAACAGTAACTTGGGAACTGCGAGACAATACTTGGGACGAGTATGAGTAGGTGTGAATAGTAGTAGAGGCCTATACTACTGGAAGCACAGGACTCACACTTGGATCAGGGAAAGTCACAAGGTTACCAAGGAGCTAGTAATTGATTCCGTTTTATTCATGTATATCATTACCATTGTTTCGGTAATGACTCAGAAGATGATTGTTTTTCCGACCTTAGTGGTCATATCAAACCAAGTCTGAAATAGACAAGTATGTTACATGGTTCAGAGAACCAAGATCGATGTAACATCCGACCTAATCCAGGAGATTGAAATGAAAGATAATCAAGGTGATCAATAGAAGTATCGCAATCACCGTTATAGTAAAGAATTTTGTAGCAAGAAGTGTTACATACTAGAATATGATTATATTACATTAGAACATGAAGGAAGATGAGAGTTTGGTTCGTTATGTGTCTTGTGCGAGATAAAATCAAAGGTCATTAGAATATGACCATTCGAGTTGTTGTTATAGCAAAAGTAAAGACCTTATCTTAGGTTTAGTCAATAACCCAAGAAGGAGCAGGAGTCTGCAATGAGAATTGAGTTTTAACTCAAAGATTAGGATCGAATGTTCAATAGAGAATGAAGAGTGGGTGCACGTTTTAACACCGCTAGTAACTAAGAAGTTTGAAGAATTTGACAATCGTTTGGCAAATCAAAAGTTAAATATCGTACATTTTAGATTACCAAAAAGGAAGTAAGTTAAGACTCGAATGTTATGACTAGTAATTTTCTCGTAAACTCTAGATCTACTCACATCTTATTTGATTTCAATGCCTCAGATTCTTTTGTGCCTTATAAATTCACAAATTCTTTTCAAATTATTTGTTACGCAATTGTACAATCATTTCATATAGATGACATAGGAAGTATATCATTACTTGCTGATAAAGTCTATAGAGATAGTACCATAGGAATTGAAGGTTATAATCTTCTTGCTAACCTAATTCCTATCTCCTTGCCCAACTTTTAGCAGTAGACAGCTAAAAACTCGAATTTTAGATCGAGTGATTTTTAGCCGACACAACCTAAATGAGAATTGAAGATCTCGTCAATAGTAGTACAAAGGTAAAAAGTCCGACGAAAACGGATGTCTGATGAAGAAGTTATGAATTTTTAACGGATTTACCTGTCCCGGTCTGTTAAAAATTATAATATAAAAATTAAAGTCAAAACTAGCCAATGAAGTCTAAACGAAAGTTGTAGAGCATAATTTTAGCTACGCGTGCATATAAAGAACATCAAAAACGGAGCTCGTATGCGAAAGTTATGGATTTTAGAAGATTTTGGCTCAAAAACCGAGAAATAAGTGGATAATATCGGAAATTTTCGCATGGTCAGCACTCAGCCACGTCACCTCGCATGCGAAGCTAACCTGTGTCCTCCCCCGTGTCCGTCGCTGAATGGTCCGAAGCCGCGGCCCAATGGCCTTCCGACGCGCCTCGCCCCGTGTCACCCTTCCGAGCCTCGCACCTGGCCGCCTCGCATGCGCGATGTCTGGCGTCCGACCCTCGCATCCAAGCCAGCTGCTGCGTCCGAGCCTCGCTGATGCGCCCTCTGCCTTCACCTCCTGATGCCGCGTGTTCCTTCTGACAGCACACCATCCGAACCTCGGCCCTATAAAAGGAGGGCTGCGAGCCTTCCCGGGTAATTTTTAAAAATTGCCATATTTTACCCCTTTTTCCATATTTTCTTCATATTAAAATTCCCCGAAGCCCCTATATCGATTATAACCCCCGAAATACGCCACGAATTGCCCGAGAAGCCTGGAAAATTTATCTTTTCGGTTTTGAAGCCCTACCTTCGCAGAGCCTGGTTTTCAATTAAGCTCCCGGTTTTCAACATAGAAAGTCATATTTAAAGCCGAAGCGCTGCCCAAATTACTATTTTGACCCCCAGTTAATTCAAGGTGAGTTCAATATATAGGAATAATTGTATGTTATGTTTTATAGGAGCTATGTGTTTTTTAGTGTTATTATTCCGAGTTATTTTCCCGTGTTATTTTATTCGCTATTTGTATAGCAAAAGTAATACCTTTGACCATGTGATCAGTGAAAGGACTTAGATTCACATTGGTACTGGTACGTAGCCTCTGGCCATGTAGAGCATGTCTCCATAAGAGAATGACTTCTATTCTATGGCATTGGCAAATGGTTAGACAGGGCTATAAGCCTGAAATCTACCAAGATGTTAATCAGAAATCTTATGTCTTCTGTGCCATTTGGGCCGAAGCTTTATTGATGTATATCAAGTATGGAAATTGTTATGTCTCATCGATTATATACCTTTGAATCAAGTCATTGTTTGACATGGAAAGCTTAACACATGATTCACATATGCATTTGTTGCTCCTTGATTCTCTTTGCTTCTGCCATATTGAAGTAAATATATGACATAACATTATATTGTATCTATTATTGAACTCACTAAGCGTCACCGCTTACCCTATCAATGTTTAACAATTGCAGGTGATAAGTAACCAGTATAATCATATATTGTTGAAAGAATTAGAATAGTTATGTAATATATAACACTTTGTAATAGTCGGTTTGTATCCAGTAGTTTGTAACCTCTTTATCAATGTAAAATATTGCTTTTATGAATATGCAAGTAGCATGTTTTGGAGTAATAATATTGTGAAGTATGAAAGTTTGGGTCTTTTAGAAATACGAAAGTTGGGGTCTTTCACCTCTGTAGTCGTAAACCTGACCGTAAACTCAGAAAACATTACAGTAAAATACAGTTGCCTAGAAAAGCAAAGAATAAACCATAATTTTGACCCAACAATCTCCCCCTTGGTTTATAGCTTTTTTTCTTAATTAACCCAACAAGCTCCCCCTAAAAAGTAGCTAACTTTTCTTTTCAATCTTCATCGAGAGCTTAGCTTCAACATTAATCTTCAAATTCTTCACGACTTCAAGATGAACTTGATGAATCTTCAATGAATGACTTCATCTTGAGCAGTTGGGATTTTCTGCAGAATTTGACATTGAACGCACATTGGGTAAGGAGGCATCTTGAAAAGATTCTTGAAAGATAGCGCTTTCAGCTTGAGAATCTTCAGAGAGAACATCAGAGAGAACAAATCTTCTGGATCACTTCAGCAGGTTCATAGATAGCAGCAAATTGATTGAGGAGGCTTCAATGCAATCTGTCACATAATCTTCAAGTCAGCTTCACCTTGCTTATGGGGTTGAAGGATTGAATGTTGAAAGAATAATCTTCATTTCTTGCTCCTTCGAATGAGAATTCTTCGATGATCACGGATGAAGCTTTGGCTCAGAAATCTCGATACAGTCTCCATGAGTCTCATCTACATCTGAATTCATTTTATAAGACAAAAAAAATTAAAACAAAAATTTAGCACACAATATTTTTGGGTTTTTCATATTTTCTGAAAAAATAAAACAGAAACAAAAATATTTTTGGATTTTTGATTTTCTTGAACAAGAAATAAAACAGAAATAACACTATTTTTTTATTTTTAATTTTTTGATTTTTGTTTGATTTTTGAGTTTTTTTTTTAATTCCCCCCTAAATTTGTGCATAAAGGAAAACTATGAACAAATTTAACAAAAACAAAAATATTTGGGATCAAAGTTGTGAGACAGCCTAAATTTGTTTATCAGTACATTCACCTTTATGAATAGATCTGGTCAATTGTCGGTATTGTGCTCCACTTAAACACGAAGGATATCAACAAATTTTTCTAAATAAACTATTTAGCTATCGACGACCACAGGTATTGTTGTCCACTTAAATTAAGCAACGAGATCTACAGGCAACCTCTAAATGGTTCAAATTTAGTTGCACTAGAGCGTGTTCCCCACTTCCCGATATACCTTGGTTATCAAGAACTTCCAATGAACTCCTTACTTTAGGTGAGTAAACAATTATTAAGGAGGAAGTCAAATTTAGAGTTAGATGCATATGTTGTGTCCCAGGTCGGATCTCTTTCAATCACGCAGAGGGGACAACGTATGACTAACAGAGATAGAAGGATTGAGAGGTAGAATGTTGCATATGTTGTGTTCCAGATCGGATATGTTTCAATCATGCAGAGGAGACAACATATGATTAACAGATAGAAAGAATTTCATAGATCAGGAGGCGCATAGAATTAGAGTTGCATATGTTGCAATCCTGGTCGGATCTCTTCCAATCACGCAGAGGAAGCAACATATGACTGACAGATAAAAAGCAAGAAAATAATTTCCTATATACCTACTTTATTAGAACCCCTATTCGCCCTATCAGAACCAGAATTAAGGACATAAGTCCGTACATCAAGGAAAATTCGAACCATTGTTCTAGATGCGTATAAATTTAGTGTATCCCATGGGTTACCATGTTTATCTCATTGCTCAATCTACCCGAGCGTCGTATGGTCAGTCCAAACAATCCTATCTAAATCCACACTTTCAAATCCTTCATGCCTACCAGCACATTGATCACAGAGTCTAGACAATTCAGATTTAGTCTTTTACACATGTTTTAGACTGCCCGTTATCACTTTCTTGATATCACTTCCCAATAATAACTACTAACGAAAAACTTTTAAGAAAACGAAAAATTGTCTTTAAAACGAATCAGAGGAAGATAAACTCAGGAATATCAAGAAGAAAACTCAAATCGTAAGTCACCGATTGAATTTGCATCCGGAAGGTCTGAGAACAGCACACATAATCTCAGAACATATCCGAAAATTCTTCATGCCATTAAGCACTAACCCCGTTTGTGATCTCTTCCTTTCCTCCTTTCCCGCAAAAGGACACTCAAAAAAAGGTCTGAATGTTGTACAGTTGAGAGATGTCCCCTATCTTGTGCCGGGAACAACCACTACCTACAAACCGAAGTCTGATGATATGCCTTCATAGTTGCTCCGACACAGAGCGGGATCATTTGGTCTTTGGAACCCAGTCCATTTTGAAACTGGGTTGACCTTTGTCATCAATGCAAGGTATTCTCTCCCATGACATATCCTGCTTATCACAAACAGAAGATGTAGAAATATTAGAAGCATTAGGAGATTTGGAAGAATGAACCATTGGTACCATTTGTAGTTGGGTTTGAATCATTTCTTTCTCGATCATATGGGTGCCTCGGCACTTGATTTTGAACTCGAAGTCGGCTTCCGAGATGATTTTGGCCTAACCGGTCTTGGCTTCACATGAGCATCTCTTGGATTGGACTGCTTGGCTGGCATTCCCTTCTTGCCTTTGGAATTTAGATTCTTGACCTTGGAGGTTTGATTCTTGGCCTTTTGTGCGTTCCAGTCACCATTGCGCGATTGTGACCTGGAAGGGTTTCTTTTGAAGTATCTCGCACTTGGCGCGTTCTGCCAACCTTGAGCATAGTAGGGAACGTATGCGTGATTAGGACAATTTCTGGCAATGTGTCCAAGTGTTCCACAATGAAAACATGTCTTTTCTTCACCGTGTAGTTGTTTCTTCCTTCCCCTGGTGGCGTATCCTTGCCTTGTCTCTGATTTTTCTCACATGCACACTTGCAAAAAGCCGTCGGTTGTTTCACTTGATTTGGTGGCATCTACTTCTCAACAACAGGTTGATCAGAAGCAGCTGAGTTTGAAGCACTAGATTCAGAGTTCAAGGAGACATTGGTTTGTTCAATGGTGTTCTCCTTGTTCTCATCCTCTGCTACTTTACCTCCTGACACAATTCCAACTGGTTTTCCATATTGAAGATGTGTCTCCCTATCAATTTCTTCCTGTGTCATAGGGATGGATGTGTAGTTATGATTGAAAGGTGGAGGAACACTATCATACCCTAGACCTTTTTGTTGGTTATTTTTAAATTGCAAACAATGGTCTATCATGTTCACAACTACTTCGCTTGACACATCAAATTTTCTAAAATCAAAATCTGCATTTTCAAATTTGCTTTTTAATGTGTTAAGCTCAGCAGTTAATTCAACAAGTTGTCTCTTAACATAGTCATAATTTTCACATTTATTACTATAGTCTTCCTGAAGCCTCCTAAAGTCTTTGGTTTTTGCTTCTAATTCAGCCTTTAGGGGTTTTTGTCCTTTCCTGAATTGATATCCTTCGTATTTTAGGCCCTTGACTTCCCTTTTTAGCAAATCATTAGACAAAATTACAAAAATGGTCCCTGTGGTTTGCCAAAAGTAACAAAGTCAGTCCCTGCTAATTTTTTTTGATGTAAATGGCCCATGTGGTTTGCAAAACTTGCATAGATGGCCCTTTTTACTAACGTTGTTACTATTCTGCCGTTAGGGACTGAATTTGTAAGGGCATTTTCGTCTTTTCAAGTATAAAGGGACTGAATTCGTGACATTTACTATACCACATGGACCATTTTTGAAATTTCTTTGAAAAAAAAGAATTAAATTGCTAGGGGAGGGCTCGAACTCATGACCTCCACCCATTAAATTACCAAAGCTTTAACCAATTGAGTTGAATGGTCTCTTGATTTATTTTTTCCTAAAACTAATTTATATATTAACAAAATTGATAAAATATAAACAATAAGTAAATTATAAAAAAAAAAAAATTTACATACTTTTTTTTAAATAAAACAAAATGTATTTTAGTCGTACTATAAAAAAATAGTTTTTTATAAACAAACTGTATGTATTTTTATATATTTATTTTACGTAAAATATATATTTTTTGTCTTTAAAAAATACGTTTTCGTATAAAAAATACGTTTTTGTAAAAAATATTTTTTTATGTCTTTGAAATAGTAATAATTAAGACTACTCATGACATAAAAATGTATAAATTCTTTTGGTCGCTAGTTCTAACCGTTTTTTCGGTTATATGTATTAAAAACAAATTAACAACGATTTTGTTATGTATCTAAACAATTTATACGGTTTTTTTTATGTCAAGAGTAGTGTTAATAATTGTTATTTTAAAAAGATATATCACTATGTCTTTCCATCTTCATTTTAACCATATGATTTAGAACTTGGGATTAAGATGAAATACGTATTTAGAAAAACATAAAAACCCGTATAAAATGTTTAGATACATATAACCGAATACGTATATATGTTATCTGAAATACGTATTGTTTTAAATTGTATTTAAAAAAAACATAAAAAACCGTATAAATTATTTAGATACATTTAACCGAATACATATATATCTTATTTAAAATAAGTATGGTTCTAAATCGTATTTAAAAACATAAAAAACCGTATAATTGTTTAGATACATATAACCGAATACATATATATCTTATTTAAAATATGTATGGTTCTAAATCGTATTTAAAAAAACATAAAAAAATCGTATAAATTGTTTACATACATAACAAACCTATTCGGTTAAAATACATATAACTGAATATGTATATATCTTATTTAAGATACGTATGGTTTTTTATATGTATTTAAAAAAACATATTGGTTATATATCTTATTTAAAATACGTATTTCATCTTAATCACAAGTTCTAAATCGTATGGTTAAAATGAAGATGGAAAGACACATTGATATATCTTTTTGAAATAACAATTATTAACACTACTCTTAACATAAAAAAAATCATATAAATTGTTTAGATACATAACAAAATCGTTGTTAATTTGTTTTTAATACATATAACCGAAAAAACGGTTAGAATTAGCGACCCAAAAGAATTTATACATTTTTTATGTCATGAGTAGTGTTAATTATTACTATTTCAAAGACATAAAAAAACATTTTATACGAAAACGTATTTTTTAAAGACAAAAAATATATATTTTACGTAAAATAAATACATAAAAATACGTACAATTTGTTTGTAAAAAACTATTTTTTTTAGTACGACTAAAATACATTTTGTTTTATTTAAAAAAAATTATGTAAAAAAATGTTTTTTATAATTTGTTTATTGTTTATGTTTTATCAGTTTTATTAATATATAAATTAGTTTTAGGAAAGAATAAACCAAGAGAGCATTCAGGTCAATTGGTTAAGGCTTTGGTAATTTAAGGGGTGGAGGTCATGAGTTCGAGCCCTCCCCCTATCAATTTAATTCTTTTTTTCAAAGAAATTTCAAAAATAGTCCCTATGGTTTAGTAAATGTCACGAATTCAGTCCCTTTATACTTGAAAAGACGAAAATGCCCTTACAGATTCAATCCCTAACGGCAGAATAGTAACAACGTTAGTAAAAAGGGCCATCTATGTAAGTTTTGCAAACCACAGGGGCCATTTGCATAAAAAAAATTAGCAGGGACTTACTTTGTTACTTTTGGCAAACCACAGGGACCATTTTTGTAATTTTTTCAAATCATTATGTTCACGAAGAATCTTAATCGTATCTACACAAGATGGAGTACATGAAAATTCATTGATCGGGATGTTTGCGGAACTCATTGTTTTTCCACACCTCAAAGCGTCGAGTTCTTCAGTTACAGCAGCAAGACTAAGACGATTGAGATCTTTTGTCTTCTTGATAAAAGTCACGTTCATATCCCACGATTTCGAAAGTGAATTCAGCAGCTTTTTGTTTGTCTCAGATTTAGTTAAGAAGATCCCAACTATATCCATCTCATTAGTAAGTGTAGTAAGCCGTTGCAGCTGAGCTTCCAGGGTTTCTCCAGGGATATAATTGAACATGTTGAAGTTTTGTCTTAACATATCCTGACGACTCTCTTTCATGTCTTCAATTCCCTCGTAGACCTCAAAAATCATTAAAAGAACAACTAGAAGCTAAAATCAAACTTAAAAGTCAAACTTAAATTAAAAAAAAAAGCCCTTTAACTATAAACCTCAAAAGTCAACCTTAAAAGTCAAATTTAAAAGATCAAACTCAAAAGTCAAACTTGAAAAAGTCAAACTTAAAAGTCAAACCGAAAAGCTAAATTTGAAAATTTAAAAGTCAAACGAGAAAGTCAAAGTTTAAAGTCAAAGGTCAAACTTGAAAGTCAAAGTTAAAATTTTAAGTAAAAAATTAAAAATAAAAGTCAAAATTAAAAAACTAAAATTTTGGGTTGAAAATGTAATTTAAAAATTAAAAGAAATTCGAATTTTGGGCTAAAAGTGTCAATTTTGCGAAAATAGATGCGAAAATGAGTGTTTTTGAATTAAAATCGAGGGGAATGGAACAAGAAGCTTGGTAGATCAACTAGTAAGCCTCCTGCTTATAGACTTAAGGGATCCGGGTTCGAATCCCGGCATCCCTAATTCCGTTTCCAATTTTTAAGTGCGATTAGAGGATGTTGCTGCGAGGACGAGGTGTGAGGCCAAGAACGATGCGAAGATGCTGGACCGTACACGAGACCGAGGTGCGAACCATAAATGCTGAGCTGTACACGTGCGTGCTGGCCGCAAACCAAGGACCGCAAACTCACCGGCCGTAAACTCTTCGCAGATTATGTGAAAAACAACAAAGAACAAACCCCTTTTTACTCCAAAACTCGATCAAAAACTCGTTTTTATGAAAAACACGAAGAACAAACCCCCCCCCCCCCCTAATTTTCAGAGATCTATCCAAAAACGCAAAAATCCTTCAAAATAATCGAATCCCGGCATCCCTAATTCCGTTTCCAATTTTTAAGTGCGATTAGAGGATGTTGCTGCGAGGACGAGGTGTGAGGCCAAGAACGATGCGAAGATGTTGGACCGTACACGAGACCGAGGTGCGAACCATAAATGTTGAGCTGTACACGTGCGTGCTGGCCGCAAACCAAGGACCGCAAACTCACCGGCCGTAAACTCTTCGCAGATTACGTGAAAAACAACAAAGAACAAACCCCTTTTTACTCCAAAACTCGATCAAAAACTCGTTTTTATGAAAAACACAAAGAACAAACCCCCCCCCCCCCCTAATTTTCAGAGATCTATCCAAAAATGCAAAAATCCTTCAAAATAATATCAAATACATTCCAGATCTGACAAAATTGATTGATACAATCCAAACTTTGATACCAATTGTAAGTCCCCAAATTTGCTTGTGTATCAATCAGATCCGTTTGATGGTGCGGAATCCCAATCAAACGGATGATTCCAGATCAAAATAGAAGAGTAGGAGAAGAAGAATAATATGAATCTTCAATGTATTGATGAAGGGAATGATGCTCCTTTATATGAGATTCATACACACACACTTAAGCTCCTTTCTCTCTCTATTATATGTCTTCCTTCCTCACACCCCTCACCCTATTTATATACATGAGAAACATGGTAGGTAAATGGGTTTACGGCCGTAAACACCTCCCTGGCCATAAACCTGACCATAAACTCATAAAACATTACAGAAAAATACAGTTGCCTAGAAAGCAAAGTATAAACCATAATTTTGACCCAACACCACTCATGGTAACAACCGACTTTTACCTATTCCCCATGATTAGGTTTAGCTTCCCACGCTTGACCTCTTCACTTTCCTTTAGCCCATGCTTGTTAAAACAAATGTAGAAACCACATCCCATATCAAGGACACAAGAATTTAAAATATGAGTATTATTAATTTAGATTGAGTATATACCAGAAGAGCTACACACCTTGCCTTTATCTTCTTTCACTTCTTATAGGTACTTGGGGAAGCTTCTTTTCCAATGGTTGTTTTGTCCACAATGAAAGCACATAGCCTCTTTTGGGCCCGCAACAAGTGGAGTATCAAATTTGGGCTTTCCCTTTCCACTTAGGTTAGGAATAAGGCTTTCTCTTCTTACCCTTTCCTTATTGGATGGCCATGACTAAGCAGTTGCAACACTATTGGAATGATACTTCTCCATTCCTGCTTCAACTATCTACAATAGATTGTAAAGCTCAATTAATGTGTATAACACCCATTCCTTGCGAGAATATTTCTCTTCTTAATTGTAAGTTGAAGTGTTGGGAAGTTGGGACCTACACGGGGCGTAGGGTAGTCTCGCACACAATATGTAAGATGAAAGTAGATTAGTGTGACAACCAGGAAAACACTGATGCGTTTTAGTATACTACAATATCCTATGGTGCACGTACAACCCTAAATACCTTGGATCTATGTTTTCACTAATTATACATGCAAATGGTTTCCAAGGCATTAAACCTATAACTACCATGCAATTGACATAAAAAAAATACAAGATACTAGTTAGGATAACATACCTCTTTGTTGTAGCTTGATTCCATGGAGCTTAAGAGCCTAGTGCCCCAAGTGTGACACCTCAAATGGTTCACACATGTCACACCCCAAAACTAGAATGGCGGAAACATTCTGGGGTGGAGGACGTCATGTATAGCATCACAACCAATGTATAATAACAATCATACCATTACATTGAATACTTAAATAAAAATGTTTACATCAATTTGGAAATTGTCTGAAACTTGTTTGGATTTCATCATACAGAATATATATAGAATATAAACATTAAACGTTATTGCTCCAACTCCTCAAAAACCCAGCAGGTACATGTCTACTGATTTCCTGAGAATACAAGCAGTTTAAAAATATCAGCATAAAGCTGGTGAGTTCATAAGCAGTAGGTTGTAATGAAACTTGTTGATGAGCTAGCAGAAATGTTTGTATAGTTTTAAGAAAATCCGATATTTTCTTTAATGAAAATGTAGTGTTATCAGTTCTGTAGTAAATCATGAATATCTGTATGTTTCCAAGAAAATCCGATATTTTCTTTAGTGAAAATATAGCGTTATCGATTCCGTATAAAACCATGAATGTTCGTTACTGAAAACTGTAGTGATATGCGAAAATACTACCTCATGTGACTAGCTAAATCTAATCATGAAGTATAAGTATTTTGTATGTGAAGCCATTGCAAAATTGGTTCTGTTTGAAAACCCTGGCTTTTGCCAGCAAACGTAGTGTGGTTTAGTTCTATTTAGTATAAGTAAAACCGTTGAAGAGTGTCATATCGTAAACTAAAGGTGATTTATACATAATGTGAGTCGTATAACCATACTTGATGTGACATCCCCATTTTCACGGCCAGAAAAGACCGATTTTGTTTATGCTTTGTTTTATAAAATCAGAGTAATCTTTTAAAGATAACGGTTGCGGAATTTGTTCCCAAAACAAGACATGATAATAACTTATCAAAACATTTCTCAAAGGGAATGTATTTTTCATTTAATAATAAAACCTCGGGATGTCATGTTCCGATACAGACATATAAGCATAAACAGAACTTACATTTAATTACACAATTGATTTATATCTCCTTTAAATCTCTCTGTGAAATATGTCTTCGTATTGATACCTGTGATACAAAGAAAACTGAGTGGGTCAGGCTTGGGAGCCTGGTGAGCATATAGGGTTTTCATCCCACAATGTTATATCATATATTTGTAAATATAGAACATTCAAACTTGTACAATTTCACCGTATAAAGGCAACTCTTATCCCACCCCATCGATCATCACAACGACACGATCTAAACTCTCGTATCTAAAATCTACCTCCTTACCTGATCCTTGCTCTCGGATCTAAAACAATCCTCTTCACCCGATCCATACTCACGGATCTAAAACTAACCTTTTCACCTGATCCACACTCACGGATCTAAAACTACCTGATCCATACTCACGGATCTAAAACTAACCTCCTGATCTGATCCATACTCCCGGATCAATAATTGTACCCAATCCATACTCCCGGAATAGGGACAATTAATTATACCTTAATCCTGATCTGATCCATACTCCCGGACCTATAACCGTGCCCAATCCATACTCCCGGACTAGGGACAATTAACTTAATCTTAATCCATATCTGATCCATACTCCCGGATCTATAACTGTGCCCAATCCATACTCCCGGACTAAGGACAATTAACTTAATCTTAATCCATACTCCCGGACTAATAGCAAGTTTATCTCTTTACCTGATCCATACTCACGGATCTAAAACTAACCTCTTGATCTGATCCCTACTCACGGATCTAAAAACTAACCTCTTAATCTGATCCATACTCACGGATCTCATCTACCCATGTCCTACCCAACATATTTGTAGATACAAAATACATATATAGTTTAACTCATTAAAAATCTATATAGTTCATCCATTCCACCAATACCTCAAATAAACAACAATATATAAACACATAGCACGTATTTCGTAGCAAATACTTCATACTTATGCGTTAGAAGAAAGTAACCACACACTCACACATATAAACAACAATATGCTTAATACACTCAAACCATACTTGTATTATTATCGTGTTTATGAAAGGTTGTATACACTCACTTGATCAGAAGATGATCGGACAGCACTACGACTTGCAGAAGTAGTAATCCTCAGCAGATCTGGAAGATCTCTTCAAAAATCGAACTTCTCGCGGGCAGAGCTTCGACTCGGGAACCGCACTTCTCGGGATCCTCGGGATCTCGGGACTTGCCTCGGGGCTCGAGAATAATACCGGGGCTTCGTGGTATTTCTGGCACGCAAACCGATGCAAAACGGGAGAAAGAAGAGAAGAAATGAACAAAACTCTCGGCTGCCCTCGCAAGCCTTTTATAGGGGCTGAGTCTCGCACGTACGCGGGGCGTACTGGTCCGAGAAACGTCACTGCTTACGTATCCGAAGCCACTTGCTGCGATGTCGACACCTTCGGAGTACGCCGGGCGTATACGAGTACGCGGGGCGTACCTCGGATCAGACCGGTGACTCGCTTCGGATAATGCTTCCGAATTTCCATTTAAATTTAAATACAAAATGATTAACAAACTTCCGAAATTCATATCTTCTTCATACAAACTCCGTTTTCGACGTTCTTTATATCCACGCGAAGGTGAGACTACGCTCTACAACTTTCGTTTAGACTCCGTCGGCTAATTTCGACATTATTTTTATTATTTTATTTTAATAGGCCGCGACAGAAAAACTTCGTTATAAATTCATACCTTCTTCGTTTGACGTCCGTTCCCCCCTAACTTTTCGTCGTTTCGCTACTAACAACAAGATCTTCGATTCTCGTTTAGATCTCTAAGGCTAAATATCGCTCCAACGTAAATTCACTTTTTACGTCGCGCTGTGTCGTGCCGGTTCTGTCGCGAAACTTCGACAGGTCATAACTTCTTCGTTATAACTCGGATTTTGGCGTTCTTTATATGCACGGAAACCTTGTGACATATAATACAACTTGGTTAAGATTAATCCTTCTAGATAATCTTCCTTCAAAAAGTCATTTTTGACGCCTATTGCCTCTAAATTGACTAGCCTTGATCTACGGGCGTTACAATTATCTCCCCCTTAGGATGATTACGTCCCGGAATCATCAACGAAATAGGACTTGCATAATGATTCTACACGTTATCTCTTCATCCTAGGTAATAACCGTAAATTCTATGTTTCCTCGAAAGAGTATTTAACTCTATGACTTTCTTGACCGCAGAAGATGCCAAATCTTGCATCTGCTTATCGTACTATGTTGTACTTTCAATCGTAACTTTCAAGTTACCAAATAAGTTCTCATTGTGGACTCCTTCTTCTTCTCAGGATAAATACTTTCCTTTATCTATTGTAACAAACCGATGGGTCGTGCTCTATTGAGCTCTCATCGCACGATGCGACGCTTAGACTCGGTCTTTAATAAAGTTAAATTCCAGAATGGAATATACCTTCCTTCATATTCTAATGTGATTTAATCACATTTCAGCATGTAGCATTTCTACCTGCAAACTTCTTTTAACAACGAGCGCGACACTATCAATCGCATTAACTTCAACCTTCTGACTTAATTCAGATGTTACATCTAACTTGGTTCCATGAACCACGTAACAAACTCCTCGTAGTCGGACTCAATTTAAACATGGCCACTAGGGTCGGAACAAGAACCACCTTACTAGTCATTACCGAAACAATGGTAATGACATACCAGAATAAAATGGAATCGATCACTAGCTTCTTGGTAACCTTGTGACTTTCCCTGATCCAAGTGCGAGTCCTGTGCTTCCGGTAGTATATGCATCTACTACCCTTCACACCTACTCATACTCGTCCCAAGTATTGTCCCGTAGTCGACCAAGTCACCATACAAGAAAATCACATAATCATTCAACACATCAGATAGCAAAACTAGGGTTTATATTATTTCTTGAAACGATTACACAAAGGTTCAAGTTCACCCTATACTATGCCTCTAGTAGGCTACACCACATGTTACTTTTCATATCGTTACTTTATAACTTGATCTTTGGATATAAAATCCTCATTCCTGATTCCTTGCATTGCCATCTGCTTCATCAAGGATCATGTGGAATGCTTTTGGCTTTGGTGGTCCATTTAGCCTTATAGCCTCTTCTCTTCTTGGGCAGTTTTGCTTGAAGTGCCCTTCTTCGCCACACTTAAAGCAGACTTCTCTTTTGGTTGGGCATTTGCTGGCGTAATGACCAGTCTTCCCGCATTTGAAGCAGGTCATTTCTTTAGAGCATTCACCAATGTGCTTCCTTTTGCACTTGTCACACCACTGTGCTCCTTCTTCGAGCTTCTTTGAATCATACTTCGAAAATTTTCTCTTCTCATCGGACCTTGAAGATCCTTCCATCTTTCTTTTCTCACCCACCTCGTTTCTCTCCAGACCCCTTTCCTTTAACTGGGTCTCCACATTTTTAGCTGCTCGGACTGCTGTCTTCAAAGTAGTTGCCATCTTGACCGTTGGGCCAAAGTCGGCAGGCAGTCCATTTGCGAACCTCTCAATTTTTGAGAGTTCAGATGGCACTAAGTATGGAAATAACTTCATCTTTTTGGTAAACGCAGTAGCATAATCATCAATGCTCAATTTACCTTTCTTCAGGTTCTGGAATTCATTGTTCAGATCAATCAGATCTATCTCTGAGCAGTATTGCATCTTTAACTGCTCCAGGAATGATTCCCACGACATCTTCAGGGCTTCCCCTCGAGGCATCATATCTGCCAGTAACTTCCACTAGCTCAAGACTCCGGTCTTCAGTTGTCTAACTGCAAAGACAGTCTTCTGTTTGTTGCTACAGTCGCAACTCTCAAACACCATCTCCATTTCGGAGATCCAATCCATAATCTCAACAGGCTTTGGGCTTCCAGAAAGACTTGGCGGTTTGGCGCCCAAGAAATTTTTATACATACGCCCATCCCTGTTTCTTTCCCTCTCTGGGTCATTCCGTTCTACTACTGGGGGTTCTGCTCGTCCAACCGTCCCACTGTAGTTACCTCCCTCTGAATGCCCTCCATTCACTTCAGGCTCTTCCACTTGAAGTGACACTTCCTCCCGATTATGTTGGAGTAATCGCCTTGTCTCCTCCATTTGGCGATCCAACATCATCTGTATCATCGCTTGCACCCCAGCCATTGTCATCGGCTCTGGTGCTGCTGCTACAACAGGTACTTGCTCAACCACAGGTGGTTGATTCCTGTTTTCATCAGCATTTCCAACCCCACTTCTTGTTCTCACCATTTTTGATCTACACACCCAATAAGGTGAAATTAGATCCTTATTCACGATAGATATTCAAATCATCTTTATCTCTCCGAAACGTTTACATGCTAGTTCTAATATCGTCGACGTACGCTTAGAATCCTATACACATAAGGTTTCCAGATCCGGTCGGCAACAGACCATAGATCCGAACAAATAATAGCACCAATATAGCTATCACACAAAACATTTAGCACATAAAAGCATTTTAGGCATCATTCCTAAAATAAACTAGTGCTTGTGTCAATTTAGGTGTACTACCTAACATATTTTAGACACACTCCTCACAATCATTACTTAGCATTCTAAGTTTAAGTCTAGAAATTTCCTACAAATTCCTAGTTCGCTTAAACTAATGCTCTGATACCAACTGTGACATCCCCATTTTCACGGCCAGAAAAGACCGATTTTGTTTATGCTTTGTTTTATAAAATCAGAGTAATCTTTTAAAGATAACGGTTGCGGAATTTGTTCCCAAAACAAGACATGATAATAACTTATCAAAACATTTCTCAAAGGGAATGTATTTTTCATTTAATAATAAAACCTCGGGATGTCATGTTCCGATACAGACATATAAGCATAAACAGAACTTACATTTAATTACACAATTGATTTATATCTCCTTTAAATCTCTCTGTGAAATATGTCTTCGTATTGATACATGTGATACAAAGAAAACTGAGTGGGTCAGGCTTGTGAGCCTGGTGAGCATATAGGGTTTTCATCCCATAATGTTATATCATATATTTGTAAATATAGAACATTCAAACTTGTACAATTTCACCGTATAAAGGCAACTCTTATCCCACCCCATCGATCCTCAACACCACACGATCTAAACTCTCGTATCTAAAATCTACCTCCTTACATGATCCTTACTCTCGGATCTAAAACTATCCTCTTCACCTGATCCATACTCACGGATCTAAAACTAACCTTTTCACCTGATCCATACTCACAGATCTAAAACTACCTGATCCATACTCACGGATCTAAAACTAACCTCCTGATCTGATCCATACTCCCGGATCAATAATTGTACCCAATCCATACTCCCGGAATAGGGACAATTAATTATACCTTAATCCTGATCTGATCCATACTCTCGGACCTATAACCGTGCCCAATCCATACTCCCGGACTAGGGACAATTAACTTAATCTTAATCCATATCTGATCCATACTCCCGGATCTATAACTGTGCCCAATCCATACTCCCGGACTAAGGACAATTAACTTAATCTTAATCCATACTCCCGGACTAATAGCAAGTTTATCTCTTTACCTGATCCATACTCACGGATCTAAAACTAACCTCTTGATCTGATCCCTACTCACGGATCTAAAAACTAACCTCTTAATCTGATCCATACTCACGGATCTCATCTACCCATGTCCTACCCAACATATTTGTAGATACAAAATACATATATAGTTTAACTCATTAAAAATCTATATAGTTCATCCATTCCACCAATACCTCAAATAAACAACAATATATAAACACATAGCACGTATTTCGTAGCAAATACTTCATACTTATGCGTTAGAAGAAAGTAACCACACACTCACACATATAAACAACAATATGCTTAATACACTCAAACCATACTTGTATTATTATCGTGTTTATGAAAGGTTGTATACACTCACTTGATCAGAAGATGATCGGACAGCACTACGACTTGCAGAAGTAGTAATCCTCAGCAGATCTGGAAGATCTCTTCAAAAATCGAACTTCTCGCGGGCAGAGCTTCGACTCGAGAACCGCACTTCTCGGGATCTTCGGGATCTCGGGACTTGCCTCGGGGCTCGAGAATAATACCGGGGCTTCGTGGTATTTCTGGCACGCAAACCGATGCAAAACGGGAGAAAGAAGAGAAGAAATGAACAAAACTCTCGACTGCCCTCGCAAGCCTTTTATAGGGGCTGAGTCTCGCACGTACGCGGGGCGTACTGGTCCGAGAAACGTCACTGCTTACGTATCCGAAGCCACTTGCTGCGATGTCGACACCTTCGGAGTACGTGGGGCGTACTCGAGTATGCGGGGCGTACCTCGGATCAGACCGGTTACTCGCTTCGGATAATGCTTCCGAATTTCCTTTTAAATTTAAATACAAAATGATTAATAAACTTCGGAAATTCATATCTTCTTTATACGAACTCTGTTTTCGATGTTCTTTATATCCACGCGAAGGTGAGTCTACGCTCTACAACTTTCGTTTAGACTCCGTTGGCTAATTTCGACTTTATTTTTATTATTTATTTTTAATAGGCCGCGACAGAAAAACTTCGTTATAAATTCATAACTTCTTCGTTTGACGTCCGTTCTCGCCTAACTTTTCATCGTTTCGCTACTAACAACAAGATCTTAGATTCTCGTTTAGATCTTTAAGGCTAAATATCGCTCCAACGTACATTCACTTTTTACGTCGCGCTGTGTCGTGTCGGTTCTGTCGCGAAACTTCGACAGGTCATAACTTCTTCGTTATAACTCGGATTTTGGCGTTCTTTATATGCACGGAAACCTTGTGACATATACTACAACTTGGTTAAGATTAATCCTTCTAGATAATCTTCCTTCAAAAAGTCATTTTTGACGCCTATTGCCTCTAAATTGACTAGCCCTGATCTACGGGCGTTACACTTGATATGACTAGATACCTTTCCAATGTTCTTCAGGCGTCGAGTTAAATGACATTTGTCACCCTGGGCATGCCTGCCCAACTGTAGCTAGCAGTTCGGGTGTGGGATTTTCAGTCCCAAATAGATCTATTCACAAATCTCACGCTCTCCCTCCAGGAGACTCTGGTTATACTATGATAGGATTTATCCATGTACACCTAAGGGTACAGTAGTGAAGTAGCACATCACAGTATCGTACAATCTAGTTTACATGTAGTGTAGTAGCGTTCTACAGTAGTGAAAATCCGAATGTATACCGTTCGTAGTGATAATCACAGTCATGAAAACGTGATAAAGTAGTGATGCAAATTGTAAACTACTTCTGTCTTAGTGCATACGTTTAGTAGTGAATGTTTCTATACTTGTTATGTTTAGAAAAATTCCAAACTATACCGATTATACATGTATAACGTAGTGAATAGCGAATCCGGAAAACTATGAAATATTAGTGAAAAACGACCCTTATGCTCAACACAGTACAAAAGGGTTAAAGTATGAAGTTTGCATAAGTTTTGAAAACATTTATGTTTAGCTTGTATTCCCCCCCCCCCCTGAAAACATTAAAAATACGGAAAAATGTAGGGGTATGAACTCACCTCGGGTGATTTGAATGAAGGATCGATACGGAATGCGGGATGTTCAAGTGAAGCCTTGAACACGATTTGATCCTAATCAACAAGTAATGACACATAAAGGAGTCAAATGATGGTATTTCACCACTAGATGTGACGAAGAACCATTCTAAGCACTTGGGACTACTTGCACTAAGTGTTAGGACCTCAAAGGATTGAATGAGTGAGGTGTATGGCCACTTTAAAGGTGTTTTCAAGGTCCATACTTGCATCCATGAAGTGTCCTAGGCCCATACTTGGTTGTAGTACAAGTTTAGGGTCTTAGAAATGGGTTTGTGCTCCTTTGGTGTGTGTGTACGGCCACACAAATGAGTGTGCTGCCGCACACAGGAGTGTATGGTCCACTCCTTCAACGAGATGAAGAACATGACGGGACTTTCATGATTCAAGGCCTAGATCAAGAGGTTCTTCAAGTATAACAAGCTAAGGGATGGATTACTCACGTTTTTGAAGCTTTGGAAGGTTCAAAGTTGGAGAAACTTGAGAGGAAATGATGTTGTGTGCTGCCAAGGTGTTAAGGAATGAAAGGAAGGGGGCTACCCTTTATATAGGGGTAAAGGTGCTGCCCAAAAGTGAGTGCGCTGCCAAGGGAGTGGGTGTGCGGCCGTACACTCCTCCAAGAGGTGTGTATGGCTGCCCAATTTTTTTTTCATTATTTAACACTTCGACTCATTCCTAAACTCAACCTTGGTTATTTATACAAGCTTAGAACACTTAAATGACCCCTTCAATAGCACTAGAAATCGACAATACAATTTGAATATTGATTGCATTGATTAAATGTACAAGATTGAAATTTCGGGTTATCACAACACAACACCACCAACAACTTGGAATAACTTGAGAGAAAAGTTCTTATGCTCAAAATCGGCTAGCCCTCTCATATGAACCCCTTAGGGCCGATTTCTTGACCTATGGGGTCTTTATATATTTTGGATATTAAGGTTACACCATGTAACTCATGTCTTTCCATATTCTTCGTGCTCCATGGGTTAAAACCTCCATGGAGTATCCATGAGTTTAGCCTAACATGAAGAACTATGGATCATAAACCCACATATATAAGAATGAATGATTTACACAATCAATCCCCATATATTTAATTAGTGTCTTTTGATCACAAAATTAATTCCAAATTAATTCTTGATCAATACTAATTAAATAATATGATTTCATATTAATATATTAGAACTTATAATATATTAATAAATCATAAATATCCTTTTCTCACAAAAGTCTATCCAAATTTTTCCGATACCATGCAACCCAAATGGACTATGTCAAGTCGGGTCAAGAATGAATGATTTACACAATCAATCCTCGTATATTTAATTAGTGTTTACTGATCACAAAATTAATTCCAAATTAATTCTTGATCAATACTAATTAAATAATATGATTTCATATTAATGTATTAGAACTTATAATATATTAATAAATCATAAGTATCTTTTTCTCACAAAAGTCTATCCAAATTTTTCCGATACCATGCAACCCAAATGGACTATGTCAAGTCGGGCATACCAATTATAGTTATGGACTTAGACAGCAGTCCAACAAACACGTCATCAACTGTCATTAGAATTTAATGACAAGCACAAAAATGTAATAGGACAACCATGTAACTATTCTACACATATAAGTAAATATATTCAGTTTCATCCTTAATTATGTCAACATTTAAGTTCAAAAACTTATGCGCAAAAAATATTGTCACCTTGAGAGCAGGTTTATGTTTTTAGAATATACGTATTACCACGATTCCAAAAATATAAAATTCGTAAAAATCCGACTAGGTATGAAAGAGATATGATTTTTATAGTAAATAAAAATCTACCGCTTATATATATATATATATATATATATATATATATATATATATATATATATATATATATATATATATAGGTTGTAAAAATCGCTCGACGGTCGACTGGTGATAAGCGATTAATCAGACTCGGCGGAGATTAATTGGGGACCCTAAATTATTAATAAAATTAATATTTCCTAAAAAAATAAGTAATTGGAAATTTTAAATTTTAAATTTTTGAATTTTTAAAAATTTTAGTATAATATTTTAAAATTTGAAAGCTTAAAATTTTAAAATTTTGGTGTAATATTTGAATTTTTTTTTAATTTTTTAAATATTTCATGCTGAGGACCGTCAATCTCGAGTTTGATTGATTTTGACCAATTTCCGTCAAACACCCTAATCGTAATCGGTTCGAGGCCGCCAAACGATTAATCGGCCGCCAAGGGCGATTTCTGCAACACAAATCTATATATATATATATATATATATATATATATATATATATATATATATATATATATATATATATATATATATATATATATATATATATATAGGGAAGAGTTATATGGAAAATGAATGATTAGGGCAACACATATTTGAACCAATGAAAACATTACACCACATCACTTCCACAATACATTACTTGTGAAAAAAGAAATGGACATGTGTCATTTGATTATTGGTTCCGGTAGATGTTGCCCTGCTTATTTGTTTTCCATAGAACTCATTCTTTTATATATATATATATATATATATATATATATATATATATATATATATATATATATATATATATATATATATATATATATATATTGAAACGACCCAAAAATTTAAATTTTTATTATAACAAAAACCATGAAACTGAGTATCACATATTAAAACCATACGTTGCGTGTTTCAAAAACCATAATAAAATACTGTGAGAAAAACTGTAACACAACTGTATCCAAACATATCAAGAAACTGAATCAACTCCCAGGACATAAACTGAAGTTGTGGTGTGTGCGATGCCATCATCCCGAGCTCTTCCCTTTGCTTGCGGAAGTACCTGAAACCAAAACTGAAACTGTAAGCACGAAGCTTAGTGAGCTCCCCCAAACTACCACATACCATACAATACATATAAAGCACATACTGGGCCTTGCCCACTGACTGGGACCCCGTCCCCTGCATCGGACCGAAGTCCAAAAACTGACTGGGACCCCGTCCCCTACATCGGACCGAAGTCCGAAACTGACTGGGACCCCGTCCCCTACATCGGACCGAAGTCCGAAACTGACTGGGACCCCGTCCCCTGCATCGGACCGAAGTCCGGACTAACTGAACACATCATAGCATAACATATCAACTAGCATAAACACATAAATCCTGTCTGAGCCACGGAGGCGTCAAACATACTAAATACTGCATTGGACCGAAGTCCAGAAACTACTGCTGACTGAACGGGCTGGCGTTGTGGCCTTAGACCCATTCCTACTAGAAGGAAACTCACCTCGCGAACAGGTTGCTGTGTGTATGGCTCTGGAAGCTAACTGCTGTAGCTCCGGTATCTCCCCGGCTACAAATCCATAAACACACTCAATCAGATGCTAATCACTGCATTGGGTAAAATGACTCTTTTACCCCTGGTCAAAGTCAACTCTCCCGGTCAAAGTCAACCTACAGTTGACCTGACTCGCCGAGTTGGGCCGCCAACTCGCCAAGTCCCTAGTCTCACTTCTCAACCCTACTCGTGGCTACTCGTCGAGCATGGCATCGACTCGACGAGTACCCTCTTGATTCAAAAGCTCAGGCAATCTGCATCCGACTCATCGAGTCATATGAACAACTCGACGAGTTGTTCTTCGATCTAAGAAGATTGTCTTGGACTCGCCGAGTTGTATGAACAACTCGTCGAGTCCCTCCATTACTGAGTCTAACCTCCGACTCACTGAGTCCATCCTACTGCTCACTGGCCTCCACTCGGAATCACTCAAAGGGTAAAGATCGGGGACCCGCGACCTGACTCGCTGAGTCACATGCATGCAGATACTAAAAACTCGATTCTGCTCGAAACCACCACATACAATTTATAGATCTGAGTTTCTAAGGCTGATTTACCACGTAAAGTTTCCAACTTTACGTGTACATACGCATGAAAAGGGATATAAAGGCTAAAAAGGTACTTAGAAGAGTAGATCTAGGGCTATCATGCAAAATGGCTCTATAAAGGTGATAGATCTACGATTTTGGAACTGAAACATGGCTAGATCCGAAGGCTAATCAATGTGATGTGATCTCTATACTAAGAACAAGCTAAGGAATGGCTAAAAGAGGCTAAATATGCTTGTGAAAGATAAATAAATCATAGAAACAGAAGGAAATCGGCTGATACCTCAATAAACTCTGAAATGGATGCAAAACCTTGGATCTTCTTCTTCTCCTTTGGATCTAGCCTCCTTCTTCTCTTCAAAACTTCAAGATTCACACAAGAAATACTCAATTACTCAAGGAAACGATTAGGGTTTGCTAAATGATGCTTTGAGGGTGAAGGGGACGAGTTTGGGGCTCATAAGGTGGTTTAAATAGGGTGCAAACCCGGGGATTTAGGGTTTCTACCTGGCAGGCAGACTTGTCGAGTCCCGAATATGGACTCGCCGAGTCGCCGACTAACACGTGCTCGAAATCTCGTCCCTCTCGACGAGTCGGGCCATAGACTCGCCGAGTCCCTCTCGAAAACTTCTAAATAAATGCCACGAAAGCAACATACCAGAAATGGGGCGTTACATATATATATATATATATATATATATATATATATATATATATATATATATATATATACACACACACACACACACGTAAGATGGTCTATATAGCAAATAACAAAAAGTACGATAAAATAAACACTAAGACTTTTAATAACATAAATAAACTAAAACATCTATTATAACATTTTTATTTAAAAAAATTATTTAACACTTACAAATCGTACCAAAAAAATATAAACAAAAATCAACAAACATATGAATGTTTTTTATGAGAAAAACTTACTTATATACTACTAATATAAGTTACAAAGTGTATAAATGATAAGGAGATAAAAAGTTCTTAAGTTGTAAATATATATAAATTAGAAAACTCTTGAATTGTAGTGAAAGTTTTAAATGTATATGATGCCTAAAAATATGTCTATATTATTAGGTATATGGATATAAATAGATATAAATATAAATAAATATATAAATTATATGTACCTAAAATTAGGAAGAATATTGTAAGTGATGGATGTTTGATTAGTGATGGTTACAAACAAGTTTATGAAGGTATATCCTATCTCGAAGTGGTAGTTTTATCAGGTTTGTTTATTATTATAATATAATGTTTCATTTGAATGTTGTCAAAAAATTGCTTCGATAGATAATTTTGTTTTTAAGTCATCGTCTTCTTCTAAAATTGATGATTTTATGCTTTCATATGCAAAATTAGGTCATGTTAGTTTTTGAATAAAACAAAAAATATACAAAAAGATTGATTAATTGCAACTTTTGATATCAATATAGAAAAATACAAGACTTCTATGCTAACAAAAGTTACAAAACAACAATTTTCTATTATTTTTAGAAAATAGGTTATTTTAGAACTTAAATGACTTCTGTGATTTTCACTATACAACTTCCTTAGAACTACAACAAATTTGGAAAAAAAAAAACATGACCGAATTGTCAAAGTATTCAATTTCGACTATCAGATGTATTTAGTAGAAGGTTCAAGAAATGAAGTTGGACTTCATTATTCATATTATTATATTATTGAAGATGACCCAAAGACCTTTATAGAGGCTATTGAGTCTCGAGATGATGCTTCTTGGAAAGAAGCAATTGATGATGAAATCTAATCAATTATTGAGAATAACACTTAGGTGTTATCAGATTTGACTTCGAGTTTCATACCACTTGGTTGTAAATGGAGTTTTAAAAAGAAATGAAATTTAACGGGTTAATTTATACATTTAAATGTCGCTTGGTCATTCAAGGATTTATGCAATAACCCAAAATTGAGTATTTTATACATATGCTCTAGTAGCTCGAATTCCAGCAATTATTTTGTTGCTTTGCTTGGAGGCTATTTATAATCTAATTATTCATCAATTTGACATTAAAACAAAAAATTTAAATGGTGATCTTGATGCAAAAGTTTACATAAAACATCGAATGTTTTCTTACATTGGATGATGACATAATGCATGTAAACTTGTAAAATCTGTGTATAGACCGAAACAATCACCTATTAAATGTCATTGAAAGTTTGATGAAGTTATGTTTTCAGATGTTTTTTGCTTTAAACCGATGTGACAAATATGTTTATAGTATATTTGATGTTATTGGTTCAAGTGTTATCATTTTGTTTATATGTAGATGACATGTTGATTTTTGTTACCAACTAAAATCAAGATGAAACTAAGAAGTTGTCGTCATCTAAATTTTACATGAATATAGTCGAGGAGGTTGATGTAATCCTTGGTATATTGACTACATGGGTTAAGGTATTTTTTTTCCAGTTTTGCCTTTGTTACCATATATATACTTGGAGCAAACCCAACAAAATTTGACAAACTCAATCACTTTTATGTTAAATTTGAAAAACATATTTGTGTTACAAATATAAAAGATTAGTAAACTTAAGAGTTTTCTTGCAAATTTATTAAACATACTTAGGATAAAAACATAAAAGATTTGTAATAAAGACAAAAATGAGAAAAAGAAAGTGCCAAACTTTGGATATTATTAGACAAAAAACGTCTGATAAAACCGATAAAACAAACTTAAAGGCTTTAATATTAAAAACCCAATAAAATACTATTTGTATTATTTTTAGATGATATGATGTAAAAGTGATAAAATTGAGTTGTAGATGGTTTTGAAGGCGACAAAAATGAGTTTTTTTTTTTTTTTAATTGTCTTTTTGTAAGTGACACACATTTTTTTTATAACTTCGGAAGCGATAAATCAATAAATCATTTAAAAAAGAAATCCAAAACACCATCTATTATTGATTCTTGAGAGAGATAATTTAGACAAACCCAAACACCTCATAAAGTCGAAGAACGTGAACGAAATACAATTAGGCAACAATAGGAGGGTTTCAATTGAAAATTTCCAAAGCGACATTCTACCGTGTGAGAACTTGGGCCCAAAAGCGGTATTCTCCGAAGGAGAGAGAAAAGAAGGAGAAGATGGATACAGAGTGGTACAAAGACGTTCCCTGCTCTTCGATCGCCGTCGAGTCCATCATTAGCGTCGGAACTGTAAGTACTCTCACAACGCGTTTTTAAGTGATATACTACGTTAAGAGTTGAAACACTTAGAAATAAAATCAAAATCTTAAAATGGTAGGGCGGATTAATCTGGGGTTCATGTGCTGGTTCCTACGATGCGAAACAAATAGGTAAACCTACCTTATGACCTATTTGCAGCTATTCATTTGTGTTATCAGTTGCACCTTGGTTTTTACTCAATCATATATGCAAACATTTGTTATGTTTTGATGCTAAATTGACCAAGGATTTGTTGTTAAAAGAGAGTGAAACTATCTAATTAATCAGTTTCTGAATTGTTTGTTGTGTGAACATGATTTAGGTCTGACTGGCATTCCCCGCGCTTCTTTCGTGGTAGGTTTCTTCCCTCATTCTTTCTTATTTTAGTAGAGCATTTGACCTGTGGATTTCGATTTGAAGAGTTGAAAAAATGACATGAACTGTTTCCTTAATTATTTTGGTAATGATAAGCAATGCTGCTAAAGTAATCGGATTGACATGAGGGAGAAATGCAGGCAGGCATATGGTGTAACCAATACTGCAGCAGCTTATTGTGATTAAAGAAGCAGAAATGGGTTCACTAAGTTTGTTGTATTTAATAGTTTGGTATCTGATGTTCACTTGCAGGCCAAGACGGTTGGTAAATACGGGTTCCAATGTGGTAATCTCATATTTTTAAAGCAAAGGTTTACAAGTTGTTTAATGATGATTGTGCTAAGTTTATGAGTAATTGTTTGTGGTCCATTATTAGGACTGTTTGCTGGAATATTTTCATTTACACGGTGTGGGATTCGAAGATACCGCAAGAAAAACGATTGGGTAATTAATAACCTTACAACATTCTCATTCCTATTATCTTGTTTGCAAATTGCAAGAGATGTGGGTTGTTGATTTATTGGAAGTTGGAACAGGTGAATGCTCTGGTTGCAGGTGGGGTTGCAGGGGCAGCCATTGGTGCTGGAACCCGAAACTGGAAGCAGGTGGCTGTCATGACTGCTTTCCTTTCTGGATTTTGTGCCATTGCTGACCAATCAACACCACCAATCTGAACAATCAATCTTCTTCCTTCTTCCTTCTTCCTTCTTCCTTCTTCAACAACACCAACACCAACACCAACAACCTGCTGATTATTATAACATATGTTGCTCACCAATCAAAAGAGTAGACATTATTATATTTATATAGGCTATATAGCATGATTCCAACTTTAGATTAGGGAGGAGGAGGAGGTTTAACTCAGACTATATGAAACCGTGGATTGGAACCTATTATGTTATGTTATCTCCCTGGTTAAACCCCATATTTTTTTTTAATCAACAACAAAAATATTTATTTAGTTTATATGATTCTATGCTCAACTTGCTTATTTAAAATCAGGCAGGCCTAAGTACATGAAGCAGGTGAAAGTTGAAACCCTGGGTTTGTTTTTGTCTATAGACTATAATCATATAATCATGTTATAGTTTGTGTTATCTTATGTGCACATTTTATTTTGGGTACCATGCCCTCTTTCTTATCTCTTAATCAATTGTCCGTATTGTTTCCCCAACACAGCTCCTACCCATTTATTTATTATTTATTATTACTATTATTTTAGAAGGGAACACATTGAATCAATTCGTTATATTTGACAAAAATCAAACGTAATTTTTTGAAAGGGTTAACATTTTTTTCCCTTCTTTCCGGAAGAGACTTAGAAACCTTTTGAAGTTGCAACAAACCCAAAAAATATCATAAAAGGGTAATGAATTTTAGAGTTTTAGATCAGCATTCTGGTCAACATATCCGGACTTCTGGCTCGGTAAAACATATCCAGATTTCTGACTCCGTAACAATGGCTAAGGCTGCTCAGTATTTGGATAAAACCGAATTGTCCAATTGGACAATTTGGTTCGGATTTTTGGATTGGTTTTCAATTAAACCGAATTATTATTTTGGATTTCGGTTTGGTTCTGGTTTATAAAATAAGAATCGAATAGTCCAAAAAAACCGAATAAACGTTTATTATTTATTTATTTATAATATATATCTATAGTTATCTATTAATTTTGTAATTTATTTTTTAAAATAGGTTTAAAACGTTTCACCCGATAAAAAAACATTAATATGTATCATCTCTCAAAAGTTTTTTATCTATAAAATATTTAACTATCATATATCTTTTTAGTAGTTGTTTATAAATTTAAAATCACAACTAAATAATTTGTTTTCACTTCTTATGTAAAATTGGATAATTTTTTAATTATATGTTATTTTAAAATGTTTCGGTTTTTGAAAACCGAATTGTAAAAACTGATCCAACCGAATGGTAATCGGATCGGATCGGATCGGATCTGAATTAAGTTTGGACTATTCGGATCCATGTTTTGAAAACCGAAATCAATTTAGATTCACTTGATTGGATCGGATCAAACCGATCCATCCAAACGAACACCCCTAACAATGGCTTCAGCATCATAGCCCTCGCTTTACATCTTTAAAAAAATAAAATAGAAATTACAAACCTTTCTAACACATAGATTCATTTATATTGTTGTAACCAAGACTAGAGCTTAAATTCGTTTACATCTAGATTATTGTAAAGAAGCAGACATGGCATATGTATATGTTGTTCAACTTTTGGTTTGGTCTCTGATGTTCACTTGTTGGGAGGGCAAGACCAAGACCGTTGGTAAATATGGGTTCCAATGTCACGGTTACATTTTTATTTATTATTTACATTTTACAGGCTCTCTTAGTCATATGATTGTGTTAAGTTTATCAGCACCAAGTTCTATCACCTTTGCCTTATTGTCTTCCAAAAAATTTCGAATGCTAAAGCTATCCATGAGGCATAACCTGCACTGCATATTGCGTATTTGTGTTTTGAAATAGCTGTGTGGCCGGCTAGGATGAGAAAGATCAGTGAAGTTGTGTTTTGAAAAACCATTGTGATTGTGATTTCGCCAAACCAAAAAGAGTTGGGCCTAAGATTTGATCTTCTTCTCATTTTGTTTGATCAATCTATGATGATCATGTTATGCGCACATGCCATCTTATCTCATCAATCATAAATCACCATAGATGATGATGATGAGAGAGAGAGAGAGATTGTCCGTATTCACGCCATGTCTAAGTTGTAACAGATGCCCACCACCACCACCGCCTCATCTCTTTAACTTTATTTCAATATATATATATATATATATATATATATATATATATATATATATATATATATATATATATATATATATATATATATATTCTTCAAGGAAACAAATTAATACAAAATGGTTTTAAAACTATCATATTTCATGATATAATTAATTATTATTTTAATCAGATGTTCAAAACGATTGAAAAGTTTTAGTAAAAAAACATGAAAATAAAAATAAAAAACGTCCCATTTACTTTACTTTTGATACGTTTCATTGCCGTCCCCTTTGTTTGAAAAAAGAATTTTATTTTATGTTGTTTTCTTAGAAAATGCAATATTTGTAATTTCTACCCGTTTTAATATATTTACACATGTATTATAAACTATTATTACAAGCCTTCTCAACATTTTGTTTTGTTTTGTTTTTGGATAAACTAGTCAGCCTTCTTGTGTTGTAATCTATTTATGAAATATTATCTATCTATATCTATATCTATATAAAATATAAAGGAAAAAGATATACGGGCGGGAGAGATAACAAAGATTCTCCACGTCATCGTGATGGCTGCTAAAATAAAATGATGGAAACACACGGTCACAGGGCATGGGTCTGGTGTAGCGCAGAGAAAACAAGAAGAAGCAAACGTCACTCTTTTTCTCCATAACCATAACCTCTCTTTCCTCTTTTCTCTCCTTTGGCTTTCCAATTCATCCTTGCCAACAACATTAATGGAGGTCAAGTATCAAGAGGTTGTTTTTCTTCATCTCTCTCAATCTTTAGCAAATCTGGCATAAAAATCTAATGTTTTTTTTAATCAACTTACCTTTCAGGAGTACATTAGGAATTCAAGAGGAGTGAACCTTTTCACTTGCAGATGGCTGCCTGTTTCTTCTCCAAAAGCTCTCGTCTTCCTCTGCCATGGTCAAAACTCACAAAAACGCAACATTCTTCAAACATTAATCTGATTTTCGGATTTACTAGCTAAATAACGATTCATTTTTTTGTAGGTTATGGCATGGAATGTGGTGACTTCATGAAAGGTTCTTAACACTTCATGCCGCTTTTTTTTTTTTTTTTTTTTTTTCTCTTTCTCTTTTAATCCACTTTATGTGTGTTCAATTCCTTTGCATTTCAGTTTCTCGTGACATTTTCTATATCACTATACTATTCTTCAGTTTTGACCATGTCTGCCTGCCTGCCATCATAATATATCGCTCCCGACTTTGATTATCCAATGATTCCATAGTTTAACTGACAATAACAATTCTGTTGTTTGTACTTTGTAGATAGATTAACTACGACAATATTGTATATGGGTACATAGAATCAAGTTTTTCCACATAGAGGATGATAGAGACCAGTCTTTTGTAGCTTTCTCATTAAGGAATATATTCAAGTGTAGATGTGGGTGTTCTTTCCATTGTTTTGCTGTTTTAAAAACGTTTTCCAAAATCATGAATCGACATCCATAACTAATAAACTGATAGAACCTACATTTCTCCCTATTTGTTTATGAGAAATATCTTGCTTTTTATTAACAAATTTAATTACTTTATTTTAAAGAATTTGTGAGCAAGCATAAGTTGTTTGTGACTTTATATGCTCAATGGATTCCACATTTAGGACATGAATGTACCCCCACCAAATGGTGTGTTGGGCGATGTGGCATTGTATGGGTGGGGGAACACCACCTCACCTCACCTCACGTGAAGCGCCCTACGCACACTCCTGTGGTTTCTCACCGCACTCAAACCTCTCTTTTTCTTCTTTGCGTGCACCGCGCACGCGCGCGCGCACATATATATATATATATATATATATATATATATATATATATATATATATATATATATATATATATATATATATATAGTGAGGAAAAGTGTGGGATGATCATTTCCTATTTTATGGGAGAGTTAGAGAAAAATAAAGTGGCATTGCACCGGAAAAGTGAGGAGAGTACATCCTCTAGTCTTAGACTATCCATAATTCATAGTTTGATGGAAGTGCTGGAATGAGTTGGAATATATAGTTGACATTTAATTAATTAAACTCAACCATAATGAGATGTTACATTGACGTTTAATGTAGGAAATGGAAACACTTTTAAGTTTACATACATATTTGATATAGAAAAAAATATAAAGTTTAACAAACAATTAATTGAATCCAGTTTGGAGTTTTTAGAGTAGAGTAGTATTATTTGGCATGGATATTGATTTTTATGGTTGAAAAGTTAGATATGTAAAATAGAATAGAGAAATAGTAATTGGAGGTGTGTATTGTATGTATATATGTAGGATGTGGGACGAAGCTAGCAAGTCATGGATATGCGGTGTTCGGGATAGATTATGAAGGTCATGGGCGATCCATGGGTGCACGTTGTTACATCAACAAGTTTGATGACCTTGTCACTGATTGTTGCACCTACTTCAAATCCATATCAGGTCAGCTCAGCTCATTCATTTTCATAAATCATGATATTTTTCTTCTCTTCATTGTTGTATAAACAAATCAGCCAACCTCATTGAATAGCATGTTATGGACCACAAATCATGCATTATATATATATATATATATATATATATATATATATATATATATATATATATATATATATATATATATATATATATATATATGTCGTGTGTATGTATTTGGTTTGGCTAAAATAAAATTAATGTGCAGACGTTAATTTTGTTAAATTCTCAGAAAAGGAAGAATACAGGAAGAAGAAAAGATTCTTATATGGAGAATCAATGGGTGGTGCAGTTGCCCTTGTTGCACACAGAAAAGAAGCCCATTTCTGGGATGGCGCTGTTCTAGTGGCTCCCATGTGTAAGGTATATATAAGTAGGATCTATTAATTTAGATTGATTTTATTAAGTAGTTAATTGGTACATATACATATACATACGTAGATATCTGAGAAGGTGAAGCCCCACCGGGTGGTGATAAGCATACTAACAAAAGTAGAAGATGTGATCCCCAGATGGAAGATTGTTCCTACAAAGGATGTCATCGATTCTGCTTTCAAGGACCCTGTTAAGAGAGAGAAGGTAAGTCCATTACACTATATACATATTTGATATTTCATGAGTGTAGAATGTGAAATTAATTAATATATGCATGTGTGAACGGAATAATATTAGATACGCGGGAACAAGCTGATATATCAAGAGAAGCCGAGGCTTAAAACAGCTCTTGAATTGCTTAGAACAAGCATGGCGCTTGAACAGAGCTTGAACCAGGTAGGTAGTAGTAGTATTAGTCTCCTTTTGTTTGAGTGTTTAATTTTGGAAATGGCAGGTGAGGCTCCCTTTCCTTGTGTTGCATGGAGAAGCAGACAGTGTGACAGATCCAGAAGTAAGCAAGGCTTTGTACAATGAAGCAAGCAGTAAAGACAAGAGCATAAAGATATACCCTGGTATGTGTCATGCCTTGACCGCTGGTGAGACCGACCAAAATATCCATATTGTCTTTGCTGACATCATCTCTTGGCTCGATGCCCGATCATCATCATCCCATGCTAGACACCTGCTGCACCATCACTCCGCCATGTAAAACAAAAAATATTCAGACTTACTTGCATCAATTCAATTATAAAAATATTATTAACATCATACAACCATGAACCATCCATATATAGGAAAGTACTCATCAGAATTAAAAAACAATAACCATCACCATCCCTCTAATTCCCTCTATCTTTAAAATAAATGGATCTCCAAACGATATCGGTATTTGTATTCGTGTGCATATATGCCTAAATACTAATTAAGACCAGGAAAAAAACATTATATTAAGTTATTATATACCGTTGTTCAAAATTCTATCCTTGTATACCTAATTGCCCATTACCATTAGTATTAGTAGCACCATCCCACTCTTGTCATTAATAATTAACTCTTCATTACACCTTTCAATTTTGTTCCAATTAATGTTGTAAAAACTTTACGACAATTGTTCTTGTAAACTATATACGCCATTCTTAGTTTTTGTTTCGTATGAAATAACTTCAACTGCTTGATTGGTTCAACACTTGACTTCACGACATTGGAAATTGAAAGTTGAGTGAAAATATTTGAGGTTAAGTTAGCTCCTTTTTAGTCACTAGATGCATGAAACAATTGTGAGGATGATTATTACTTATTATTAGTCAAGATCTATAAAATAGAAAAGAAAAAAAATATTATAGTCCAATATAGGGATGAGCTTTAGAACCGGACCGGTTCGGAACCGGAATCGGTTTTCCTATATTGAAGAACCGGGAACTGGACCACGGGTTCTAGTGCCGGTTCCAGTTCCGGTCCCAGTTTTTTGGTTATTTTTCAAACTAGAACTAGTTGAAATATTATAGATGAGATGTTATCTTTGGGAGTTTGTAAATGATTCAATATTTAACCAAATTGTGACTTTTTACATTCTGAATTGAAGTACAAACACTAAATTACATGATGAAAAAAGAATCAAGTAATTCTGACCTCATATGGGTGAGTTATGCGTATTTTAAAAGCAGGACAGATTTAAAAAAAATGTTGAAACAAAAAATACACAGCATTGATATGTTGTTTTCCGGGGTCTATAACTGATTTAATATCTACCCAAAGTATGTGTTTTTATAGTCTAAAATGAACTACAAACATCAAATTACATGCTGGAAAAAAATTAAGTAATTCCAACGACATATGAATGAATTATGCTCATTTAAAAAAATGTGACAAATTCAAAAAAAAAATGTTGAAATAGAAAAAACGCAGCATCGATACTTTTTTTTTTCGGGGCATGTGTCTGATTCAATATCTAACCAAAATATATGTTTGTACAGTCAAAAATGAATTACAAGCTCCAAATTACATGTTGGAAAAAAATCAAATAATTCTGACTTCATATGAGTGAGTTATACGCATTTTAAAAAATGAAAAAAAAAATGTCAAATCACTTCCGGTTTTTAGAATCGGGACCGGTTTTCATAAAAATGGAGAACCGGTAACCGGACCTTGTTACCAATTTCGGTTTCAGCGGTTCTAATGCTCATCCCTAGTCCAATCCCATCCTACAGTTAGGTTATCCTCGGGCTCACAATTCTTATATTTTATTTGTCCATATTTAACCACTTCAAGTCTTGATTGAACTTTCAACCGCAAGTTACCAAGTCATGATTGTGGTTGTAGATGGAAATATGGAACCAAGGCATTAAGGTATCATAAATGTTTTATAGATGCCACTAGGTTTCACAAAGGATTTAATGTTTTGCCTATGAAGATTTTGGGTATTAAGTTGTGATGTTGAAGATTACCACCTCTAAGAATGAGTTTCAACGACCTAGGCATACCGATTGTAAAAAAGGCACGATACCGTTCAGCCTAAGGGAGTGTTTGAGATTGTTTTTTAAAGTCACTTATTAACTTATTGACTTTTCAAAAAGTCAATAATTTAAAAAGTTGTTTGATAAACATTAACTTTTTAGATAAAATTAGGCAAAAAAAAATGATTTTTCAAAAAAAGTGATGACTTTTTGGAAAAGTTAATAAATTGATGACTTAATTGCAAAAATGGTCCCTGTGGTATGCAATTTTTTGGGGTTTTGGTCCAAACCACGAGTTTTTTGGTTTTGTGGTCCTTTTGGACTGATTTGTTTGTGAGAATGGTCCCTGTACTTAACACCCGTTAAAAAGAATCCGTTAACCCCCTCATGTGCCTTGCATGTGAGGGTATTTCTGTCTTTTTACTTATAGGGACTGTTAGGCATATCAAACCCAACAAATAATAGGGGTACAACAGACTCCAAATACACTGCTTTAATGCACTAAAAAGTAGTACAGGGCAAGCAAGGTCGAACCACAGAGACACATGACAAAAGTCTATACCTCTTTGCGTAAGGTACTTTGGTCACAAAAGGGGTTTGTTTGCAAAAGTCAAATAATAAAAATAACAATTAACTTTGAAACATGCAGAAAATGAAATAGATTTGTAAACAAGTTGTAAAAGTGTTTCCGGTTCTAGTTCTCAATGTTGTCATTTAACCTGATTGTGACATGATGTAATTTATGATTGCTATTCTAAGTTGGTACTGAAAGATATTAACACGCTCTAATACCTCTCGCTTGCCAAATTATCTAACCAAAACACGCTCTTTGACTAAACCTAGCTTTACTAATTCAACCTAAACACGCTTTTAGATTGTATTGAAAAACTGCATTAAGTTTTGTACAAGCTTCCTGTAACGCCCGTGTTTCTAGGCTAGGCATTAATATTGACATAATGGTCTAGGTTAGCCTTTGTAACTCATTTAGAAGAAATGAAAAGGAATTATATGAATATTATGTGAATTATGTGTTTTATGCTTAATTATTAGGGTTTAATTAATTAAGAATAAAAATGAGCGTCAAAAATTAAATTTTAGATAAAGCCGATATCTATTAAGAAACTTGTAGTGGGCGTGACACGGATTACGGATATATAAAGAATGCCGAAATCCGAGTTATAACGAAGAAGTTATGACATGTCGAAGTTTCGCGACAAACCAGCACGGGGCTGAATGTCGTAAAAAGTGAGTTTTCGATAAACTACTTTTTGGCCTTAGTGATCTACTCGTAGTTTTCGTTAAACCGAGAGTAAGTATAAAAAGAACGTCCAAATCTGACTTCGTATGAGGAAGTTATGATTTTTCGAAGTTTCAGCTTAGCAGTAGACAGCTAAAAACTCGAATTTTAGATCGAGTGATTTTTAGCCGACACAACCTAAACGAGAATCGAAGGTCTCGTCATTAGTAGCACAACGATAAAAAGTCTGACGAAAACGGACTTCGGATGAAGAAGTTATGAATTTTTAACTGATTTCTTGTCCCGGTCTGTTAAAAATAATAATATAAAAATTAAATTCAAATTTAGTCGACGAAGTCTAAACAAAAGTTGTAGAGCGTAATTTTACCTACGCGTGCATATAAAGAACGTCAAAAACGGAGCTCGTATGCGAAAGTTATGGATTTTAGAAGTTTTGGCGCGAAAACCAAGAAAATTCGCATAGTCACGTTTTTGCCACGTCACCTTTGCTGAAAGAGTGCCACGTGTCCGAAATTGGTGAGTCATGCGAAGCCACGTGTCGCCTTCCCTCACATGAACAGTAGCTGTGTGTCAGATTCTGATTCAACCGAAGGGAGGCCAATCCGAAGCTCGCAGTTGGACCGAGCCTCGCACCACCTTAGCCTCCGAGCCTCGCAGATGGACCACTAGACCTCGGTCCAATCAGGAGAGGACAGCGAGGCCTTCGTACTTGCAGCCACCTGCGCACCCTCGCCTGCGGATCCCACCACCAGACCGACTTCGGACCCTATAAATAGAAGGGTCATGCGAGCCTTCTCGGGTACTTTTTGGAAATTGTAATTTTTAGCCCCTTTTTCCATATTTTCTTCATCATAGCATCCCCCAAAGCCCCGGTATCGATTATAATCCCCGGAATACGCCACGAAGAGCCCGTGAAGCCCGGAAAATTTATCTTTTCGGTTTTGAAGCCCGACCTTTCGCAGAGCCCGGTTTTTCAATAAAACTCTCAGTTTTATTAGAAACGATCGTTTTAGGCACCGAAGTGCTTCCCGGTTATCGTTAAATCATGTGAGTGTGTAGTTACTTTCACCTTACACATATATTGAAGTATTTTCTTTAAAATACGTGCTATGTGTAATTATATTGATTGTTTAATTAAGGTGACTGTTGAATAGATGGTTTATATAAGTTTTAAACTGTATATATATATTTTTTATCTACAAATATGTTGGGTAAAACATGGATAGATGAATTAGATGATGTGTGATGAAATAAAAGTGATGAGAGGTATCGGTGTTTAAGATGATCTACTCATCTAGCATAGTATAGACAACGGCCACAGACTATTTTAGATAATCCAGTGGAACATTAGTAGACTTGTAATCGGTTCGTATATTTGAACTATATGTTCATAAAGTGTTCTTGAACTATATGTTCATTAGGTGTTCTTGAACTATGTCTTCATCCGTTAGTTCTTCTTTTTGACACTATTACGTGTCGGGGTACGGGAGCGTATGGGAGTACTTTATCAGTATTTTCCCTATATTTTTATTTGGAAGAGCTTTGGAGTCTTTGTTCTTTTATGAAGTGATCGGACGAGCTTCATGAGTTAGTGATATAGATCATGAGTTAAATAGCGGGTGTGTGATGAAAAGTGAGTTGGATAGGTGAGATGATCAGTGATATAGATCATGAATTGAAAGTGAGTGGTGAAATATGGGAAAAGCTTTTACCCAAATGTTGGCGTGAGTGGTGCAATATGAGAAAAGCCCTTACCCAACGTTGACCCCAGTTATTCAGCAGAGTAGGGATGACAACCATGGACTGTTCTAGACGGTCTGTGGAACACTAGCAGGCTCGCAACCTGTAGGTATTAATGGACTTAAGTGTTCATTCGATGTACTCTAAGACCCCCATCATTCAGCAGAGTATGGATGACAACCATGGACTGTTTTGACGGTTTGTGGAACACTAGCAGGCTCGTAACCTATAGGTGTTAATGGACTTAAGTGTTCATTCGTTGTACTCTATTCCCCTCATGAGTGCCTTTAGGTCATGTAAGGCTGGGGAACCCCTTAAGTATGTTCATCAGCTATATGGAAAACCCATTGACATGTATTGCGGGGGGAACTCCCGTGGGAAATACCGTCGATAAATAAGAGTTATGGACTTAGTATATGGAAACCCCATTGACATGTATTGCGCGGGGGGGGGGGGGGGGGGAGGGGGGGAACTCCCATGGGAAATGTCGTCAATGAATAAGAACTATGGACTAGCACATGGCAACGATGTGACTTCGTGCCTATTTGACATAAATTCCTGAAGGAAAGCAATGTTGTCACCTTGTTGGTTGTTTTATGTTAGGATGTCTTGTTTGACATAACTTGCTGAGGGAAAGTAATGTTGTCAGCCCGATGTTTGTTTTATTTGACATAACTTACTGAGGAACCCCCAAAGCAATGTTGTCACCCCTAGTGATAATCCTTAGCCTAGGTCCCTTATGATAGTTGTTTTAGGGACGTAAAGTGAGGATAATGGGAATGGGTAATAAGGGTTATTTTGGTTGATGGAATTAATAAATTTATTGTTGATTGAGAACTTCAAAAGTTTATTATTTATTGTGGGTTGAAAACCCTATATGCTCACCAAGCTCCCAAGCCTGACCCACTCAGTTTAATTGTATCACAGGTATCGATACAAAGTTGCTTTACACTGAGAGATTAAAAGAGAAGTAGATCACTAGTGTAAAGGAATGTAAGTTTTGTTTATGCTTATGTTTTTGTATTGACAATGACATCCCAATGGTTTAAGTGAATAAAATACATTTCTTCGGAAATGATTTCATAACATATGTATCATGTTTTTCTGGGAACAAATTCCGCAAGGCTTTTAATCAAATGATTACTCTGAAATTATTTTATAAAGCATAAAATAAATCGGTCTTTTCTGGCCGTGAAATTGGGGATGTCACACTTCCCAACAATCTTCATTTCTTCTCATACGCTCGGAAGTGTGAAAACATGTGATAAATGTTTTACAATAAGAAAACTTATTGCTTGTTACCAATTATTAACTTAATAGAACGATTAGGTGCACTAAAAGTTAATTAACTACACAAAAATTCAGTTCATGAAAGTGGCCAATCAAACACAAATCAAATTTAAGGGTTCTAGTTTAAACAAAAACATAATCACTAGAATAGAATCACAAATCAAACATCAGATCACATGCTTCAAGTCAAGCAATCAACATGTTTTGAACAAGAACTAGAAACTAGGGTTTCTTAGCCACACATGGCTAAGAACAAATAAAAAAAGAATAAAGATGAAATTGAAATGTTTAATGCTTACTAAAATGAAATCAAAAGTATTTGCAATGATTAGGTCTTCTCAAAAACTCCAAAAAGTCTCCTAGAATCACCCAAGATTGCCCAAAATGCTCCCAAAAACCGTTCTTCCTTCTAAAATGTCGACCTCCTTTGTTTTATTAAGTTCTCACGTGCATTCCATAAGACCATGCATTTTTGGCATGGCCATGCCTTTTGCCCATGTGTTTTTGGCATGGCCATTTGTCTTGACCATGTGTTTTTGGCATGACCCATGCTTTTTGCTAAAACACAAATAAGTCTTCACTGTTGGCTCCATCTTCGGTCAAACTTCACCACGAGTCATGTTGCTCAACTATGAGATGATAAAGGACAAACACGACCCGTGTCGGTGCGACAAGAACCGCGTTTCAAATGTAGTCATTTACTATGATGAAAATGCAACAATGAATCGGGTTATGTCTTCATGTTTCTGCCATGGAGTGACCGGTTCATCTTCTTTTCATGCTCCAAAGCTCCATGCCTCCATGCTCCGAGCTCCACGCTCCAAAATGCCTTCAAAATAAATCAAAAATGGTGAAGTACCAGACATTCTTAATGAAATATGCAATTGTCCAAATAATTAACTAAATGCAAGAATTATGAAGTAGAATGCTATGAAATGACATAAATAACATGCAAAATAGGTGCATAAAATGCACCTATCAGACCTCCCCAAGCTTAGACCTTTCTTGTCCTCAAGAAAGAACAAAATCGAGAATCACCCTAGAGAAGACGATAGGAGACTAAAAAGAAACTAAGAAGAAAAGAATTGAAGGAACGGAAAGGACTAAATGGAATTAAGAGTGAATGCTTGCACTAAAAGAAAAAAAAAACTAATGAAAATAACATATGTACAAAAAAACGGCTATTTCTTCCATTTCTCCTTCCTGACTTGCAATCGAACAATGGTGGTTTGATTTTGTGGAAAGCTCGCTTTGGTGAAAACGTCTTGGATACAACTGAATTCCGGAAGGAGGTTTTATGCTTTCCCTACTAAGGATTATGTTTGTGGGTTTTTTTTTGGGGGGGTGACCCACCTATGTGTGCTAGGAGTAAAACCATCATACCTGGTCTTCTAAGAAACATAAATATGTTAGAGGAAAGATGGAATGGGCTGGTAAGAAGTATCAACATGTTACAGGAATAGTGCAATGGACGTTTGAGCTGGAACAACATGTTAGAGGCAAGGTGTGATGCATTGAAGGATGAAGGTTTCAAGCTGAAGATGTATTTATGTACAAGCTGGTTTATGTTTGTGATTGTTATCTGTAGTATTGTGTCTATGTAAGGGATAGGGTTAGACAAATGTGGGGGTTTTTGTTGATCAAGTGATGCAGAGTAAAAATGGTATAATTTTGTTGTAAGTTGACTTCATCATGTTTGTAATGAATTCCAATGTTGTTAATGATATAAATGATATTCAAGTGTAAAAATGTGTTCAAATGTATATCAATTGTCAAATATAAGCACGTAAATAGAACCAAAAATGTAACAAAAGTACATTACCAAAATACGTGTCATAAATTGACCAAAATGCACATTCCATTAACCACATGAGTGGAACCAAAAACCATTACCAAGTTAAGCATACAAGCGTCTGTGCACCATACATAACCACATCATCAAACCATAACTAAAGTTTTCAAAAACAAACAGTTTTTAACAACAAGCAACTAAATAGTCATTGCACCACAACAAACAACCAAAGTCACTTCTTGGATTGATTCCCACCTTGCCCTGTACAGGTCCTAGAGTTGTGTCCCTTATTCTTGCATTTGCTACAAGTAACACTGATATGTTTCCTTGATAGCTTCTGCACTCCATCATTTGTTGGCCCTTGGGAATGTTCTCCTTGCACCCACTGACTCCATCACCTTGACTTGCCTTCTGCCTTTTGCTTAGCCTTTCACCCTCACTTTGTCTTCTTTTTTTCTTAGGCCTTCCCACCTGAGTGCGATGTGGAGGAGGGATTAGCTTTGTTGGACAATTACTTTTAGGCCACATAGGTCTCACTTTTATTGGTTCCACCTTAAATGAATAAGCTTTTTGCCATGTCTCTAGCCAATACACCTTGTGTACCCACTTGTAAATGTCAAGCTCAGCCTCAAGGTCTTTGCTCATTTCATTCAGAGTTGCAATTGCATGCCTGCAAGGTATTCCCATTAATTCCCACTTTCTGCAAGTGCAAGTTTGGTTCCTAACATCCACCACATGCTGATCTTGCAATGTTCTAGTGACTTGATACTTGTTTGCCCCATTCCACCTAGCAATATATTGTGAAGCACTTTTTTTTCCTTACATCTAGGATGTCTGTTGTTGTAGGTGTTAGTGAACCTTTATCCTTCTTCATTGCCTTCATTACATTGCATATCCTCTTCATTAGATACTCCCTAATGAACTCTAAACATGAAATTACAAGTTTGCCCCTGCCTTTATCTATCTTCCCATTAAACACTTCACACAAGTTTGAAATCAACACATCAGAAACAGCTCTTCCTGCATATTACATTAACATACAATTAATGCTGATAAATAACTGAAACACATAATCATTACCATATGCAAACATATACAATTACCTGAGAAATGACGCCTTGCCCAATGTATAGGAGGAATCTGCTTCAACCATTGACATGCCTCATTATCATACTCACTAAACTCCTTTATCAAATGCTCAAACTCAGGAATGGTGGTTGCTGATGCACACCTCCATAAAGGTCCCTGTACTTAGTTTGCCCCCACTTATTTCTCATATTGTCATGAATATGTCTAATACAATACCTATGCTCAGCATTGGGAAACAATTGATAAACTACAATTTGTAATCCCTACATGACTCAACAGACAATAATTATAATTAATTTCTTGGTAAAAAACACAATCTAAATGATTAATTGATGAACGGCAATTTACCTTTTTCATGTCACTTATGAAAGTATAGTTTGAGTTGCTCCCAAGCTCCAAGTCATCCCCAAGGTTTTCTAAAAACCACTTCCAGCTAGCTGTGTTTTCAGACTCAACAATTGCATAAGCCAAGGGATTAATTCCATTGTTGGAATCTAGACCAACTGATCTAAGAACCTGAACAGGGAATGGGGCTTTCATGAATGCACCATCCAAACCTACTAAGTCTCTAAGACATGCCTTGAAACCTTTTTTCAGTGGACCCAAGCATACATAAATCCTTCTAAACTACCTTGTTGAGGATGCAGGGTTGCCATTAGGACACACATCTATTTTGACTGTTGTGTCTGGGTTTGTAGCTTGATGTTCAAGAGCATAGTCCCTCAACAATTCAAACTGTTTTGCGTAGTCCCAAGTTACATGCTTTCTTTCCATATCTTTTTCCCTAAACATCTTATCCATCGAAATACCCACCTGGTAGGTCTTTTGAAAGTGATCCTATATGGCTCTCAAATGAATCTTTGGATCTGCCTCAACTTGATCTATGATTTTCTTGCAGATTAAAGAAGCAGTACAAGCTCTGAGTTTTCTTGTTTGTAAGCATGTATGAGTTTGGTTTAAGGTCCTTGTTAACCAGTCAGATTCGGGGTTTGACCTAGATGCATGTATATACCAACCACATGTTTCTTTTTGTGTCTTTACTTCTTTGCCCTTGCTTTTTGAAGTGGTAGGTTGAGTCCCCACTTGATCTTTATTGATGACAAATATAACTCCTCTGCATTGTGCCTAAGCCTTTGATTATCATTTTTTAAAGAATAGATTCCTTCTTGTTTCTAGTGCATGCATATCAATTAACTCCTTTAATTCTTTTTTACTTTTAAACTTTTTTCCTATTGAGAATGACTGTATATGTACTGACCCAAGGCTGCACCTTTTTTCTTTTCCCAAATTTTTTATAAGAGCTCTTCTTTCTCTGTCTTGGTCTGGTCCTTCGTCTAATGATTCAAACTCCTCATTGTTGATCACTTCCATATCTTCAGGTTCATGACCATCATTAATACATGCTCCTTCAACATCACTTTCAACATTTAGAAAGAAGTCTGCCATGTCCACATCAACATCTTCTATATTGTTCTCCTCATCCATTATGTCATCCACTTTATCTTCATTTTCTGATTGTTTCCCATCATGATCATTACATTCATCCTTTTCATACTCTTCATAACTCTCTTCAGATTCATCATCCCCTTCATACTCTTCAACATCCTCATCACTTCCAATTAAATTTTCCATAAGGTTATCAAAAAGCTCATTATATTGGTCATCATCATTAATAGGTGGGGTGTTGTAGCATCCATCAATATGGTCATTATCATGAACCCCAATCATCTCATCCCCTACATTAGCAATATTTGAAGTAAATGGCTTGTAGCATCCTTCAACAACAGTTGCAGCCTCATGAACCTCCTTCACACCCTCATTAGTGTTTTCCTTCTCTTTTAAATCATCAATATCCTCTAAATTAAGCCTCTTGCTACAAGAACCTTCCCCTCTTTTTGAGTTCCCAGCTCCACCCCTTCTATACTTTGGTGAGAATGCATCACTTTTACTCCCAAAAAGAATCAAAGACATGTACTCACCAATTGGCTCATCATTGACATGGTTCATATTTCTCAATGGAGATTCTACATAAACTCCAGCCTCTTATTCAACCCCTTGATCATCATTTTCTGGTAATTCCTCAATGACAACTTTACCCTTTACATTTGGAGACATGAAGTAAATGAGTAGATTTGTCTTCCTATGTTCTATATACACCTCAATCAACTTGTTATTTCGAATAAATTTAGAAAGATTGATAACATCCTGATCATTCCCTAAAGCTCTAAGACCAAATTGAAAGTCACCATTGGGTATCCTGAAATGGTAGTATATCACTGGGGATTCATCAGTTAATTCAATCATCCGTGGGTCTGGGTAACCTAGGTCAATCATTATGGCATCAAGTTCATGTACAGAAAGCTCATCTATATCCACATAATCAACATAACGCACTTCACCTCCAGTATACTTTATATCAGGTAACTTAGTAAACTTCCCACCATGATGAAGCTGAATATTAAACCATGTGGGTGCACCCGCTACAAGTCAAAATTGTACATGATAACAAAGTCAAAATTTGACGAATTTTAGTATAAATCAAGGGTAAAATGAAAAATATGAATGTTTAAGAAAACAGAGCAACTTACCATATAAGGATGATACGTTGACAACTTCATTTTTTGGTATGATCTGCCACGTTACGTACACCATTTCGACTTTAACGTATGACCTTGTCTCCTTTTGCTTCGATTTGGTTCTTTGGATAACGAAGGATGTTTTTTTGCAGGTTTAATGGAGCAGAAGGAAGAAGGAGGGAGGTGGGGAGTTGACGGATGTTTGGGATTGTAAATGAGGGATAAAGGGTAGAAGGAAGCGTTGACATTCGTATGCAAAAATGGTCCCTATAAGTAAAAAGACATAAATACCCTCACGTGCAAGGCACGTGAGGGGGTTAACAGGTTCTTTTTAATAGATGTTAAGTATAGGGACCATTCTCACAAACAAACCGGTCCAAAAGGACCAAAAAACCAAAAAACTCGTGGTTTGGACCGAAACCCCAAAAAAATGCTTACCACAGGGACCATTTTTGCAATTTTGTCTAGATTGATTTAAAAACTTACTCAAAAACATGCTCTAACATCTGTTTGAGTGAAAGGAAAAAAAAGGAAAGAAAAAAAGAAAGAAAGAAACAAAAATGAAAAGTACTGGAAACAGAGTAAATTACATGAATGATCCTTATGGTTTGGGTAATTTGTGTGTTTGGTCCCTAAATTATTTTTTTAACTCAGAAAGTCTCTGTTGTTTGTTTTTGTTACGCGTTTGGTCCTTAATGTTTGTTTTTGTTATGTGTTTGGTCTCTGTCTTACCTAGAAAAGACTATTATTTAAATATGGAAAAATAGTAGGGTAGGTACGGTAATGTGAGGGGGTGTGGTTGGGGTGTGTTTATTTAAATAAATTAAAAAATCAAGGGAAAAATAATTTTTTTAGGTATGACAGGGACCGAGTCCATAACAAAAACAAACAGTAGGGACTTTCTGAGTTAAAAAAATAAGTTAGGGACCAAAAGCGTAAATTACCCTAAACCATAGGGATCATTCATGTAATTTACTCTAAATAATTTTTGTGTATTACTTCGAAAAAAAACTACTAATATTTGACAAAACTATAAAAATATCATGTGGTTTATCAAAGTCACAAATTTAGTTCCTGTTTATTATTATTTTTTATGTAAATGATCATTATTATGGACATAATTCATGAGGGTATTTCGTCTTTTTAGATATAAAATGACTGAATTCGTGATATTTGGTATAAAAGTGATTGATTTTGTTTTAAAATATTATAAATGCTATAAAATAAAGGGATGAAGATTCAGAGCCTCATCCCTTCTCACTCATCAACCAAAACTCTAACCAATTAGGCTAGGGTCAAACTTGTTTTATATTTTCAAAACTAATTAATATTATCTAAAATCGCACTAACATTAATAATAAAAAATTAAAAAAAAATATTTTTACAAAAAAAAAACATTGAGTAAATTATAGAAATAGTCCATATAGTTTGATCAAAATTGTAGGTTTGGTTCAACCTTTGAAAAAATGATAGAAACCATCCTTATGGTTTGGAGAAATTACAACAACGATCCTTTCTTCTAACTTTGTTAAAAAGATTCCGTTAAAACCTTATAAATGATTAATATGTCCCTAATACCTTAATTTTTATTTTTGTTTTTATTTTAATTTCATATAACTATTTTATATACTAAGGGACCTACCCAACCCAACTCAAAGATACTTAATTGTGTTTCCTAGAACCAATCATTTTGACAATCAGCTAGAATCCTAATCCAAATACGAACGTAACATTGCCCTGTCTCAAAAATCTAAATCTATAATATGACTCTGATTCCTGATTCTTTAAGTAAAAGTACATCCAAAAATCCTTCTTTCACCATTCAGTTTCAGATGATCATATAAGAAAAGGAAAACGAAACGAAATGTACATGCTATTATTAAAGATGGAAGAGATCAAAAACTACAAATCCAACTTCTGGGTTTTATAAACCCAAAAAAAAAAACAAAATCGATATCTAATATACATATATTTCGAGTTGAGATTAGGTTTGATTGAGCCGCTTTTTAACAAGTTTTTAGGTTTTGGGAGGTTGAACAAGTTGTTGCTTGTGAAGCTGGTCGGATGAGCCTGACAACCACCACTTGCATCCATAGGGAGGAGATCAAAGAACCGGGAAGAGTCCAAAGAATAAACCCACAACCACAACTAAAATCACCACCTGCATCCAATAAAGGCCAATGAAAACAGGAAACAAATGAAATTCGAACACATAATCAATTTTTCCCAGTTAAGAATCAAGGATGGGATTTGCGTGTTAGTTTTGGTTTCTTGATCTGATTTCCACTTCTAATCTGGATTTTCAGCATGTTTTTGTTCCCTCTCCCTCTCAAAAAGAAATGATCTTATCTTCACCGTTGTAACATCCACAAAATTTCATAAAAATTGCAACTTTTTCAAACCAACCAAAAATCATAAGTGTTTACATTATAGTTTCAAAACATGTTTAACATCAGAGTTTTCCCAAAATCAAAAAACACAACATGAGGAGGTGCACAATCAAGCCTTTGCCTTCCTACGATCATCTGAGGTACCTGAAACATAATCCAAAACTATAAGCCCAAAGCTTAGTGATTTCCCCCAAAATACCATTACAAAAACAAATAGCACAAATATAATAACATGTAATGGGTCCACAGTTAACGTAGTGGATTACCCCTGAGCCCACAACATAAGTATGGATTGCCCTTGGCCCACAACTTATGTATGGTTTGATCCCCGCCTTGATCAGTCCTCGGACTGAATACCACTAAGCCCTCAGAATGAGTCTGATATGCCCTTCCCCGCCCTTAACTCATATCTGGAATTCTCATGAGCCCTTAGTATTAGTCTAAAATACCCTCCCTAGCCCTCAACTCATATCTGGCTTGCTCCAGGGTTTGTTGGCTACAATACGGAGCAGTACAACCTCAACCCACCCCACACAATATGTCGACGTATAACAGATGATATCATATACAGATAAACATACAGTATCATAGGTAGTCCTACAGATCTACTAGACTAGCATATCAAAACTAGCATGCATATCTATTCCATACCCAACATATCAACAATATCAGGTTATCAAACCAGTGTGTCGGCCTTGGTGCCTTTAACATAAAAGTACAGTGAAGAAACTCACCTCACACTTCTGAATCACACTGGAAGTCTCCGGCTACTAGCTCACTAAATCCCCGCACTAACACAACAAAATAAACATCCAATTAATAATTGGATTACAGTCCTTGACTAATAATCCATACTTAGGGTAAATGGCCACTTTACCCTTTCCCTATATGGGCTAAGACCCATGCCCAAATCTTGATCCAAAAAGGCCAACAATAAATAATCACTCAAGGCCCATAATTGGCCCAATTTTCCAAATTTGGCCCAACTCCTATTTGGGCCTTACTCCAAGGTCCAACACTTCACTTGGCCCAAACACACTCATAATCAGATGGACTAATAAGGGCCCAAGCATCCAAGCCCAAAATGTGGCCCAAATCTTGAAGCCCAAACTCGAAAACCCATCAGGCTGAGTACACGGGGCGTACCCAGCTGTACGCTCAACATATTCTGCATTGACCGGAATTGCTCCCTTGACCACCCATGCCAAGCGTACGCGGTGTCCATGCGAAACTTGATTAAGAACTTATCCTATTCAGTCCAACGTCCAACTTTCAGACCCAGGTCTAAAGATGTGTTCCAAACCATAAAGTTTCCAACTTTATGGTTATGCATGTCTTAATAAGGCCCAACATCAAGATTCTATCTTGTCTTAACCACTAAAGACCTCATGCATGCACCAAAAGAGCCAATATAGCATTTTTATGACTTATTGCACCTTATTTCTTCAGAAAGGATGGATACTTTGGTCTTAGAGTAGCACATACTCATTAGCACCAAGAAAAGGGACTAAGAACACATAATTTCCTCATAGCAAGATCTAAAAGAAAACAAGGCAAGATTGAAGCTTTATACCTTATGGAGCTTCTCAATAAGGTAAGAATCCTAGATCTACAAGTTGCTCCCTTACCAAGGCTTCTCCAAGAATCTTCCTCTTCCTCTAATACACCAAGAACACACCAAAAAGCACACACTTCGGCTCCAAAATGCACACTCAAAGATTTAAGGTTTGCAAAAACGTCCCAAGGGGCGGAGGCTGAAAGGTGGAAAGGAAATGAGACAACATGACGCTTAAATACCCTTCAAAACCAAAAATTTAGGGTTTCCTCCTGACATGAGTATTAGGGTGCACCCTAGTACGCTCAGCGAACACACATGTATGCTTAGTGTACTCCTCCATCTCATTTTAATCCAATACTCGAATCTTATACGAGGAGTACTCATGAACACTGTAGCAAACTTGTGCTATGTCTAAAACACCTAGACAATTTATAGTCAGATTCAAGACAATCTTGCCTCAATACCTAATTCCAAAGTATGATCGACTGTGGATAGTTTGAATAACCTAGTTATTCAGGAAGTCAAAACATGCAAAGTGAAACACAAGAATAATAAAATCCAATATGGTCTTAGAACTTATGAATATAAATAAAACACCTTTTATTTAATCACCATATTGATTACACATAATTCATTGTATAATGTTTCGGTTAATCAACTTAATACTTGAATTAAAACAACAGTTATGCCATGCTCCAAGCATGCACACTATGTTTGCCTATGGTCCTTTGTGAAATATATGAATTGAACACATCTTCAATGAAACTCATTTTACAGTTCCAAATCCCTACCGCAAATGTAAGAATTCCAAATTCTTGCCATTTATTGTAACATGTTAGATTCTAAACTTATATGCAATGATCCTCTTGTAATGACTATGCATAAAGTCACAGAGACTTGGTAACAGACATTTCAAAGTATTCCAATGAAGATCAATTCCATGGAAATGAAGTCTCACATTCAAAGTACATTCCTTTGAACATCCTTCTTGCATTAAGTTTTCTAATGTTACACAGATTTAAAGAACAACTTCCACTTATGGAAACATTTCCATATTCCCATTTTGACTATCACATCTGAACAAGAGTTGCCTATTTTTAGAATATGTCAATATGGTCCTTCCAAAATTCACACTATACTTCCAACTGTCCATGAGCAACCAATCTTTAGTAAGCCTCAGATTGTCATCGGCAATTGCTTAACCATTTTAGTCATATCCAGTTCTGGTCCTTTTTCCCACTTAATGCCCTAGGCATTTGGAAAATTCAGAACACAAAAATATTATAGCATATGTAATCGATCCTAAACCTGAGCATATGAGACACGATTCATAATGTCTTGCATAAAGACATGATACTTGATCGGTCTTTTGCTATAATATTTCTATTTGTCATATTCTCACAATTCGAACTATGAAGAGGGATGCCGTAATCATAATCGAATTTTGAGAACACAATTAACATTCCATATATATATATATATATATATATATATATATATATATATATATATATATATTGAATTTCCTTATGTTGAACCATTCCAACATAGCATTCATATATATATATATATATATATATATATATATATATCATTGACTAAATTTGATTAAAAAATCTCAATCTAAACTTCTAGATTTGAATTGAAGTATGAATTTATCTCCCTTAATTATAGCAAAACTACTTTTCAAACTCTGCATCTTTGCAAATTGAAACTTTTGTTTTATATAATTAACATTGCTAACTCTCAACACTTAGCGTAATAATTGTGCTCCCACTAGCATAATAATTATATTCTTATTGACATAATACTTATGCTCCCAGTAGCTTTGACATGTACCCAAAAATCAGTTGGACTTCTAAAAATCAATACTTATTGACTTTCTTACCAAAGTTCAGATTTCTGATATGAGATGCTTCAATGAGACTTTATCTAGGCTTCTCAAACTCATACACATTTCCTTAGATAGCTCAAATGTGTGTCTAAACAATTTTAGAACCTACGGTCATAAGTCTGAAATGTTTAGACCTTTTCCCATGTTCTCACAATTTGAACTATGAAGAGGGATGTTGTAATCATAATCGAATTTGATAATGCAAATATCACAATTGTTGTCTCCTTAAAATCTACTTAGTGAAAGCGTTTCCTCACAATCATTTTCATGAATTTGAGAAAAACCTTATGACACTTAGATTTTTATGGTGTATGTGTTCCTATCCATGTGAATTTGTCATAACCATAATCACAAGACAAGGTTAGTGACAAATCCAAACTCATATGGACTGAACTTGTTCAATCTTAATTTCTTGCTACCTGGCAGCACAAGGGCCTACCATTGCTTCCTAGGTTGCTATGCAAACAACTAAGAACTCATGGAACTCACATGCATAGTCAACTTAACTGGAATGGGCATAGAAACAAGAATATGTCAACACGATAGGTTAAAACCTTAAGTCGTGGGCTAGTGTAAGTCCCTAATCTGCCTGTGTATCAGTCAGATCCGTTTGATGGTGCAGAATCCCAAGGATGATGTCAGATCAAATAGAAGAGAATAAGAAGAATAATATGATGAATCTATGTATGAATTGATTAGAATTATGATCCGGATACAAGAGATTCACACACACATAAAAGCTCCTGTTTCTCTCTGGCCGTAAACTCTCTACTGTTCATCAATCTTTACTCCTCACCCTAACACCTCTATTTATACTAGGGAACATGGGCTGGAAACAAATGGGTCGTAAATGAGTTTACGGCCGTAAGGTGTTTACGACCATAAATGAGTTTACGGCCGTAAACTCAGCCGTAAACATGGCCATAAATTAATAAAATATTACATAAAAATAATTGCCTAGAAAAGTAAAGTATAAACCATATTTTTGACCCAACAATCTCCCCCTTGGTTTATAGCTTTCTTTTCTTAATTGACCCAACAAGCTCCCCCTAAAAAGTAGCTGGCTCTTCTTTTCAATCTTCAATGGGAGATGGGCTTCAGCATTAATCTTGAAATTCTTCACGACTTCAAGATGAACTTGATGAATCTTCAATGAATGACTTCATCTAGAGCACTTGAGCTATTCTTCAAGATTTGGAATTGAACGCACATTGGGTGAGGAGGCTTGACGTACTGATTATTGAAAGATGGCGCTTTCAGCTTGAGAATCTTTAGAGAGAACATCAAAGAGAACAAATCTTTTGGATCACTTCAGCAGGTACAAAGATAGCAGCAGACTGATTGAGGAGGCTTCAATGCAATCCGTCACATAATCTGCAATTGCAACTTCACCTTGCTTCTGGGGTTGAAGGATTGAATGTTGAAAGAATGATCTTCATTTCTTGCTCCTTCGAATGTGAATTCTTCGATGCTCACGGACGAGGCTTTGGCTCAGAAATCTTCAACACAAACTCCATGAGTCTTATCTATACCTGAAATCACTATTCAAGACAAAAACAAAACTAAAAGAAAACTTAGCACACAAATTAAAACAGAAACAAAAATATTTTTGGATTTTTTTATTTTTCTGAACAAGAAATAAAACAAAAATAACACTATTTTTATTTTTAATTTTTTTGATTTTTCTTTGATTTTTGATTTTTTTTTATTTTCATTATTTTGAATTTTAATTCTCCAGTAATATTTAAATTAGAAGAAACTATGACAAATTTAACAAAAATAAAAATGATATCTAACTTTAAGAGTGATTTGGGATCAAAGTTTTTAGACAGCCTTTATCCACTTGTCGGTACCTTCCATATTCACATCTTTGTCTGGTCGATCGTCGGTATTGTTGTCCACTTAAACACGGAAAATTGTGACAAATTTAGGACATACTATTTGTTACAAGACATGTGAACTTAAGTTCCTTAAAATTATATCTGATCCTAATTTCTTAGATATTATATCTTAAGGACCATTCATCTGACGACGACCAAGGATATTGTTGTCCACCTAAATTGAGCAGCGAGATCTATAGACAATCTTTGAGTATTCAATTTTAAGTGTACTGGAACATGTTTCCCGCTTCCTGATATGCCCCAGCCATCAAGAACTTCCAGAGTACTCCTTACACCGGGTGAGCAGACAACCATTCAGAGAGAGAAGAGATTCAGAATTCTATTGCTAACTACTTCAGAGGGGTTGAGAAGAAGGTTGCATATGTTGTGTACCAAGTCGGATTAGAAGTCGCGCAAAGGAGACAGCATATGGCTAACAGATGAGAAGTATTTCACACACACACACACACACACACATATATATATATATATATATATATATATATATATATATATATATATATATCCTTCAGAGAAATAGAGTTGCATATGTTGTGTACCAGGTCGGATTGGAAGTCACACAAAGGAGACAACATATGACTAACAGACGGAAAGAAAGAAAATGATATTCTACAGACCTAATTTATCGGAATTTACCAGTCGCCCCATCCAACCGGAATTAAGGACAGAATCCGCACATCGAGGAAAAGTTAAACCACGGTTCCAAGTACGGGTTCATTTAATGTGACGAGTAGATTCCCATATATATCTTCCTGCTCAACCTATCCGAGCGTCGTATTGTCAGGCTGAACGTATCTAACTAGGTCAAGATTTGTCAAGTCTATAAATTTCCTAAGTTCAAATCTCCCTAGTCAGGTCCATTTAAAAATTTTCGTGCCTACCGACGCATCAAGTCAGAGCATAGACCCTTCAACTTCGGGTACGTTACGCAGACTCAGGTTGCCTGTTATCACTTGATAATATCACTTCCCAAAACATCTCCCTCAAGAACATTTCATAACCAACATTTTTTTGATTTTTTGATTTTCTAATGTTTTTGGATTTTTTTAATTTTCTAATTTTTGTTTTGTTTTTATTTCTCCCCCTAAATTTGTGCATAGGAGAGAAACGAAAGTAAATGCGCAAATTTAAACTATCGTAAAACAAAAATTAGTCTTTAAAGCGAATCAACTTAAGACAAACTCAGGAGTATAGAGAAGAAAACGCAAACCGTAAGGCACCGATTGAATTTGCATCCAGAAGGTCTGAGAACAATACACGTAATCTCAGAATAGATCTGAAAATTCTTCATGTCGTTAAGCATTAACCCCGTGTGATCCCTTCTTTCCTTCCTTCTTTCCTTTCCCAAAAAGGACACATACTCTCGAACAAAATTCTGAATGTTGTACAGTTGAGAGATGCCTCCTATCATGTGCCTGGAACAACCACTACCAACAAATCAAAGTCTGATGATATGCCTCCATAGCTGCTCCGACACATAGCGGGATTAGTTGGTCTTTGGAACCCAGTACATTTTGAAACTGGGTCGACCTTTTTCATCCTTGCACGGTACTCTCTCCCATGACATGTCCTGCTTATCACAAACAGAAGATGTAGAAACATTAGAGTCATTAGGAGATTTGGGAGAGTGAGCCTTCGGAACCCATTTGTAGTTGGGTTTAACCCATTTCTTTTTCGATCTGATGGGTGCCTCGGCACTTGATTTGGCACTTGAAGCCGATCTTCGAGATGACTTTGACCTAGCCGGTCTTGGTTTTGTTAGGGCATCTCTTGGATTGGACTTCTTGGTCGACATTCCCTCCTTGCCCTTGGGATTTTGATTCTTGGCCTTGGAAGATTGATTCTTGGCCTTCTGCGCATTCCAATCAGCATTGTTTGAACGTGATCTCGAGGGGTATCTTTTGGAGTGTCTCCCTCTTGACGCGTTCTGCCAGCCTTGTGCGTAGTAGGGAACATACGCGCGATTAGGACAATTTCTAGCAATGTGTCCAGGTGTTCCACAGTGAAAACGTGTCCTTTTCTTCACTGGGGAGTTGTCTCTTCCTGCCCCTGGTGGCGTAACCTTGCCTCGTTTCTTGTTGTTCCCACATGCACACTTGCCACAAGAACTCTATTGTGTTGGAATTGGTGGCCTGTATTTACCAACGGCAGGTTGATTAGAAGCAACAAATTTAGAGTTCAAGGGTTCGTTTGTTTGTTCAGAAGAACTCCCCTTGTTCTCATCCTCTGCTACTTTACCTGCACATGTAACAGAAGCATCAATATTTTCAACATTAATAACTCCTCCTGACACAAATCCAGCTGGTTTTCCGTATTTAAGATGTGTCTCCCTGTCAATTTCTTCTTGTTTCATAGGGATGGATGTGTAGTTATGATTTTAAGGAGGAGGTACACTATCATACCCTAGACCCTTGCTTTGATTTTCTTTGAATTTTAACTGGGTCTCATATAAGGACTCGACTGTCTGACTTGACGCAGTATAATTTTTGAAACTGACATCAGTTTTTCCACACTTAATTTTTAAAGCGTCAAGTTCTTCAGTTACAGCAGCAAGTTGACTCTTAACATAATCATAATTTTCACACTTGTTGCTGTACTCTTCCTGAAGTTTCCTAAAGTCCTTGGTTTTTGCTTCCAATTCAGCCTTCAGGGATTTTTGTCATTTCCTGAGTTGATATCCTTCATATCTCAGGTCCTCAACTTCTCTTTTAAATACATCAATTTGTTCCCGAAGAAATTTAATCGTGGCTTCACAAGCTGGAGTACATGTAACTTCAGTGACCGGAATGTTTCAGAACTCATTGTTTCTCTACACTTCAAAGCATCAAGTTCTTGAATAACATCAGCAAGACTAAGATGATTGAGATCTTTTGTCTTCTTGATGATGGCCACGTTCATATCTCACGATTTCAGAAGTGAATTTAGCAGCTTTTTGTTTATCTCGGACTTAGTCAAGAAGATCCCGACTATATTCATCTCAGTAGTGAGTGTAGTAAATCGCTGCAACTGAGTTTCGAGGGTTTCTCCAGGGATATAATCGAAAAAGTTGAAATTTTGTCTTAATGTCTCCTAACGACTCTCTTTCATGTTTTCAAATTCCCCCGTAGACCTTAAAATTAATTAAAAAAAACTAGAAGCTAAAATAAAATATAAAAGTCAAACTTAAAATGCCTTTTTTTATTTTAAAAACAACCTTAAAAGTCAAATTTAAAAAAAATCAAACTCAAAAGTCGAACTTGAAAAGTCAAACCGAAAAACTAAATTTGAAATTTTAAAAGTTAAACGAAAAGGTCAAAGTTTAAAATCAAAGGTCAAACCTGAAAGTTAAAATCAAAATTTGAAATAAAAAGTCAAAAATAAAAGAAAAAAAACAATTTATTATTATTATTATTATTTTGGATGAAAAAGAAATTTAAAATAAAAAGAAACTAAGTTTTTGGGTTAAAAGTGTCAAATTTTCGAAATTATTGTGCGACAGGAAGTGTTTTTCAGTTAAATTTCGAAGGAATGAAACAAGAGGCTTGGTAGTTCAACTGGTAAGCCGCGTGTTTGATGACTCAAGGGACCCGTGTTCGAATCCCGGCACCCCCCAATTCAGTTTCGATTTTTAAGAAGGCGCTGTGCGGCTTGCTTAGCCGACTTCCCTAGCCGAGTCGTTCTTCAAGCCACGCTCCACCGCTTCGATCCGCAAGCCGCTGCCGAGCCAAGAACTTCCAACTGAGCCGCAAGCTCGGAAACCCTAGCCGTAAACACGAATCCGCCTCCGGCCGTGAACTGTTTCCGGCAGTAAGCTCCGGCCGAAAACAGTTTAAGATTACGTGAAAAACAGCGATTTTTCGACTTTGAAGCTCCAAAACTCAATCAAAAACCCCTTTTTATGAAAAACACAAAGAACAAACCCCCCTTATTTTTGCGAGATCTATCCAAAAACGCAAAAATATTTCAAAAATAAGATCAAATATTGCCCCAAATAGAGTTTACGGCCCAAGAACTCGGTGTTTACGGCCATAAGCTTGGACCGTAAACACAGAATATTCGATATTTGGATGAAACAATAAACCTTTTGACTGATACAACTTGGCTCTGATACCAATTGTAAGTCCCTAATCTGCCCGTGTATCAGTCAGATCCGTTTGATGGTGCGGAATCCCAATCAAACGGATGATGTCAGATCAAATAGAAGAGAATAAGAAGAAGAATATGATGAATCTATGTATGAATTGATTAGAATTATGATCCGGATACAAGAGATTCACACACACATAAAAGCTCCTGTTTCTCTCTGGCCGTAAACTCTCTACTGTTCATCAATCTTTACTCCTCACCCTAACACCTCTATTTATACTAGGGAACATGGGCCGGAAACAAATGGGCCGTAAATGAGTTTACGGCCGTAAGGTGTTTACGGCCGTAAACTCAGCCCTAAACATGGCCATAAATTAATAAAATATTACATAAAAATAATTGCCTAGAAAAGTAAAGTATAAACCATATTTTTGACCAAACAGCTAGTGATTAACAATAGGTTTATTTTTTATTAGCTCTAGCTATTCAAGATCCTTAAGACTCTCATTTCCCTCTTGACATATACGATTCACTTTGTCAAGAAACATTACTTGACAAACAAACATTCAAGAATTAGTGCGGTTTCTTATCAAGACAAACACTTCACACAATTGGCCTTAATTGGTCTTTGTTTTATCCAAAACATCACAACTTATCAATTTCGAATGTACAAGAGTAGAAACACTTTACTCTACATTTGATGAGTGTTATAAACCTTCCTTAAGATATGTCACTCAATTTACAATCTTAGGGTACGACTTTAAGACTTGATTTTGAAACGAAGTATGATTCATCTTTTGATTTAATCATTTCAACAATTCACGATTCCTCTTCTTAGCCATACAAATGAACTAAGATGTCCTTAGAGGATCAATTGTGATATGGTTTCATAATCACTAAGATGATCATAAAACATGATACTCAAGTACTCCCCATCCTTTCAGATTGGAGAAACTTTTATCTTTCTGCCTAATTTGATTCTTCTTATTCGTCCTGCAATACATTGAAACTTTTCCAATGATCATAATTATACTTAAACTTGTAACCACAACCATATTACTAAACTTTAGTAAATCATGACGAATAGTCTTATCATTCTTTGTGATGGACCTGACCAGCGCACAACCAAATGTACCTAATCCCCTAGTCTTTCACTTGACTCACATATACATGTGAACAAGAAATTAGTCTTAATTTCCCAAAGATGAAGTTCTCATTCATCACACAATACAAGTTGCACGATCCCAAGTTTCTGGATAGTTGAAACTTGGGTGATGAGAATCTTTCCTTATTTGGTAAATTTAGACACTACCACAAATGAAAGAATCAAATCCATTTTCCAATATTGCTATCAATGGAAACATATAAGCAACAATTTTTCACAAATGCCATTGTAAGGAAATTTAAAATAAGATAAAATTCAAAATTTTTCTTTATTTATAAAAGTGCGGAAAACTTGTCCTTACAATGCAAATACATATGAAAACTATGATGTTATCTATTCCTAAGCAATCTATCATAACTCTTAAGTAGTAGCTCAAAATTCTGATCATCGAACCATGCGATCGAAATTCATCTCTTCATAATCAGAATTACCTTACTGTTCCTTTTAAGCTTCCTTCCTTTTGCATGATCCTACAAAACATGAAAATGCAACCTTGTCACATCATTTATTAAGAATCAACAATTAGGAACTTAATAGAGTTAGATAGTGGACTTACATGAAGTAGAGTCAAACTTATTGACTTTACCTTCTCTTAGATCCTTCAGGTAGTCAAAGCAGCTTCGCTTCCAATGTCCCTTCGAATGGCAGTAGAAACAAGTGGACTCTTTAGCATTTGCACATGGAACTATCTCATAACTGGCTTTTCTCTTATGGTCAAATCTTTTGACCATAGATAATTCCTTTCCTTTAGGAGAAGGAATCATTTCTAGTATGTCTATGTCAGCTAGGGATGTAGATCTTCCAATCAAATTTGCTTGACCATTGTGCCAAATCACTGTTGATTCAGCAACAATTAGCAAATGAGTAAGATCAATAAGGGTCATGTCGTGATCTATCACATAGTAGTCTTTAACGAACTCACTATATGACTCGGGAAGTGACTGAAGAACCAAGTCAATAGCCAACTTCCTTGGGAACACGACACCCAACATTCCCATACTGTCAATATACGACTTCATATCTAAGACATGTGCACACACAAACCTTCCATCTTGGTGTTTACTTGTTAATAGGGCTTGAGTGACCTTGAACTTTTCAAGTCTTCGAACTTGTGGGTCAGGGAGAATTATTGGAGGAGGTGGAGGAAGTGAAATATGATAATGTGGAATATCATCTTCATGTGGAAAGCGTTTCCAAAAGATTTGGGAAGACCATAGTTGTCTGTACTAAATATCTACAAGGGATAAATTTAAGTTAATTGATTTAAGTCCTTAATATAACACCCAAATGAAATATTAAGGCTAGGACCCAACAAAATATTTTATAATTCGGAAGAGGGATGCGGTAATCCAATTGCAAAATATTTGAAGGTAGGTAAATGAAGATTCACCAATTTCCACCATGAAAAATGAAATTGATTATTGAGTTTTAAATGAATTTGAAATTCCTAGATCTTTTGAGATTCATTGAACTGTTCAATGACATGTTTAAATCTCAATTATGCCCTTCAAGTTTCTGATTAGGATGCCGAGGATCACAAACAAGGTGTGAATAACCATGCAAATTAGCTTGGTACACTTAATGTTACAGATCACCTAATCAAGCTGCCGATTAACCACAACGCTCCACTAATGACTTAACAAGGTGCAAAGTGCAATTTCTTGGGTTAGCACCAAATTCACATTTTTTTTCTAAGTAACTAAGATTGAGAATTTATAAGTGTTTAGTTACTTGATATTTTCATTATACTTTTAATGAAAATTAATGTCCTATCCTACCCGTTCGGCTAACGACCCTCCACCAGTCACAGAAGCGGTGGGTGAGAGTGGACACCCATTAAACCGTCATTTTATAGGCAGTAACCTTATACCCCCCCCCCCCCCCGGTTATAGACCGGCTTCGTAAATAAGGCCTACTAACAGTAAGACCGACTTTTTACTTATACATAATATATATATATATATATATATATATATATATATATATATATATATATATATATATATATATACACTAGCTGTCTACCCGCGCAAAGCGGCGGACGACGAATAATTTGATCTCTTTAGAGTTAAAACTATTTTGCGTTCACTTCAAGAAATGAATATTAAATGACACCTATTTTTCAAGAGCATTACCATACCATATTAAGGGGGTGTTTGGCTAATCTTTTTTAAAACAATTTATTAGGTTCCACATCACTATAAGTTAAAAAAGTGTTTGGATTAAAATAACTTATTCCGGTGGGGAACCTCTAATACGTCATTTTTTCATAAGTTACCCTACACTTACTTATTAACTTATAAGCTAATAAACTAATAAACAATAAATTTTTTTGCCAAACACCCCCTAAATGGTTATTACTTCCATTTATACATACCCAAACCACTTGTACTGTTTATCGTCCTCTTTTTTTCGTTTTCCTTAATTCATTTATTAATTTAATGTCCTACTAAGTAAAATGCTAAAATATATAAATAATAGTTTATAAAAATAAACCTGTAGAATATCAGGTGTTGTGATTCAAAAATCGATAAATAGGCCTTTGAGAAGGCCAAAATACTCAGGTGTCAACTTGTTCATTGTGATTTTAAACCAAGTTTGGTCACAAATTAAAACATTTTCAACGATGGTATGTAATTCAAGGATTCATATTGATTTAGGTTCTCGAAACCTTAAAATATTGAACAAAATCTATATAGAACCTTATAATAAGGACAATAATCACCGTAATCAGGAAACCCATGTGATGAAACTTGATATTATAAGGACCAATGATGAAAAAGGTTTCATTTTTAGACTAAACAAGATGAAAAATATACAAACTACCTTAATCATGTCAAATCTTGTGTTTAACCGTTCTTTATTGTAAAAGTAAGATGCCAAAATATACAAACTAATGATAATACAATGCTCTAACTGGCCCTCTTGGTTGAGTTATTTGAACCTGCAAAGCCAACACATTAAAGAAACATAGTAAAAACCTTTTTAGGAACAAACCTGATATAATAAAGCCTTCACCCAATATATTTATAAGATAAAAATACAAAAAGTTAAAAATGATGAAATCAATTACAAGTAAGGATTAAAATATAAACCTGTTAAGAAAGAGCCATCTGCAGGAGGGATATCTGAATCAACATGTATTTTCTGATGGTGTCAAATTTTGAATTATCCGAAATTTATGGAAGGAGATAAAATTTGTTGAGAAGTATAAGGATTCAAAACACAAGTTAAAATTTAATATTATTTTATTGATGACTACTTATACTATTAGCTTAATGATTTGAACGTCTTAAAAAAAATAATATTATTATATTCAATCTATTTTTAGAAATAGTGAGATTTCTTTTATAAGATAGTAAAGATATATATATATATATATATATATATATATATATATATATATATATATATATATATATACATATATTAAACTTTTAATATTATAATAGTATAAGGGTTGAATTTAACTTTTAAAACTTTAGGGTTTAGAATTAAGTATTCAAAAGTGAGACTTTATAAATTCCAAAACTTGAGGGCAAGTTTTGAAACTTGTTAAAACTTTTGGTTTCCATAACTTATGAGTTTAGTGTGGTTTTTTATGAAAAAATTTTCAAGTTCCATAACTTAAGGACAAGTTATGAAAGACTTTAAAACCATTTAAAAACAACTCTTAAAAATGAGACCTTTCATTTTCCATAACCTATGAGTTTTAATAACCTTTTCATTTTCCATAACTTGAGGACAAGTTATGGATTTCATTAAGGCAATTAGATCATATTTTTAACTAACAAAAATTATCAAATAATTTATTCATGATCTAACTAAACTCATAAGTACAAGAAAATTCATATCATCAATCTTCAAGAAATTAGCCTAATCATATAAACTAATACAAATCTTGAAATAATGACAATTATCTTTAAATTAGACAAGCATGATCATTACCTTATCAAAAAACAGATTTCATGGTACAAAAAACAGTTTGGGGGTAATTATCCTAATCCAATTTATGGCCAAAACTTGAAATTCTGCACACTGGAGCACCAACTCGGCGAGTATGTAACAACCATAAAATTCCAACCAATTTAAACTTTTCAAAAACAACCCGATTTCATAAAATTATTACAAAAAGGTTTTCAATACAATTATTTTAGAGTATTCCCAGAATCGCATCACAAAACATAACCATGAGGAGCGGTACGATCACGCCTTTGCCTTGCCACGGTCTCCTGAAGAACCTGAAAAACATTAAACCACAACTGTAAGCCCGAAAGCTTAGTGAGATATCCCCAAAATACCAACCACATATACCATACACGCATAACATGTCATATCATAACAGAACACAAAACAACCATGCACTTCGGGTCTACTGTGTGACTGGTCTGCCGCACCGGCCTTCAGTCCACCTGGTCCACCCTCCGAGTCTAACCACATACATCGAGTCTACAGTGTGATTGGTCCGCCCACACCGGGCCTTCAATCCACCTGGTCCACTCTCTGGGTCTACAGTATGACTGGTCCGCCCGCATTGGGGCTTCAGTCGGCCTGGTCCACTCTCCGAGCCTCGGCACGTCTGGTCCTCCCTCTTGGGGCCTACAGCCTATCCGGACCGCTCACTGGGCCTTCGGGATAACCGGTCCGCCCTGGGTATGTTGGCCTACAGCACAAAGCAGGTCCCGCCTCAACCCAACCCCAGTCCAACAACCATGTGCACATAAACATTCAATCATATAACATATCACATCCAATCAAACTGATCTAACAGATCACATAGCATAACATCATCCTAACCAGGATACCGACCTACCCAGTCACTAGCATAGAATCATCCTACATACCAGGATTCCGACCCTAACCAGGTCTCTAACATATACCATCCTAACTACCAGGATGCAACATAGTAAAGCAATAACATAACAACGATACCCGGATCACAATCCGATAAAGGGCCGACCTTGGTGCCGTAGACCCTGTTGATATAGTGAGGATAACTCACCTCGCAACTGTCGACTGAACAGATAAACCCAAGCTGCTCCGACCACTGATACGATATCCAACACTGGCCAACACCAAAACTCTAAACTCAAAACAAAAGCCAACAATTACAAAAATGCCCCTGGAAATCAACTGGTCAACCCTTGGTCAAAGTCAAAGTCAAAGCCAACCCCTGATTGACTCTACTCGCTGAGTCAACCCGATGACTCGCCGAGTCCCCATGCACAGAACTTCCCCAATCCGCGACTCAACTCACTGAGTCACCCCGAGACTCGCCGAGTCCAACAACTCTGAGTCCTATCACACTCGACTCACCGAGTCATCCCTTGACTCACCGATTCCCAGCCCAACCAGATGAAAGGTTAGGACCTCACGACCAGACTCGCCGAGTCCAAGAACAGACTCGCCGAGTCCAGGAACAGACTCGCCGAGTCCAAGGCTATCTGCAACCAACTCGCCGAGTTGTTCTTCCAACTCGCCGAGTTCCTGACCATATTCATCCAACTCGCCGAGTTGTTCTTCCAACTCGCCGAGTTCCAGCCTATCTTCAAGCAACTCGCCGAGTACACCCGTGTGACTCGCCGAGTATCTCTAGATCTGAATCCATACAGAGGCTTTCCAAGCCATGCAGTTGATCCAAAACATAGATCTACCCTTCTACAACCCATCCATCACGTAAAGTGGCAAACTTTACGTGAATCCAAAGAGATCTAGGCATTTTACACTCTAGGGCTAGGGTTTGGGACAAGATGGCTTCACCAAACACTTAAGAACAGGGACTTTAATGCACTCTAGACCTTCTCCATTCCATATCTGAGGTAGCAACCTCAAATCTAACCTTCAAACTCGAAATACCACAAACCAAACTTTCCACACACTTCAAAATGATGAATCTAGAAGAATAACAACCCAAGAAACGAAGTAATACCTCAAAAGGAAGCCCCAACAGAGGAGAAATCCGAATCTTAGCAAAGCCCCTTGCTCCAAGCCTCCTAACTCTCCAAGATCTCCTCCAAAATCTCTTCTCCAAGGTTCAAATGCACTTAAATCCCTCACAATCGCGTCTTAGGGTTTTCTGGACTTCAAGAGAGGGTAAAGAGGCCGAGGAGAGGGTATAATGTCCTTTATATAGTGCTCATCCTCCGAAATTAGGGTTTTCTCCACTCAGCGCCTACTCGCCGAGTCCATCCTGCGACTTGTCGAGTTGGCCACTTAACACGTGACCAAAGTCGCGACCCTACCCGCCGAGTCCACTCGTGGACTCGCCGAGTTTCCCTTTCCCATTTACACTTTTAGCCCTTCAATTCTACTCTTGATATTCCAGGATGTTACATAGTACATGAACTGGATTCGTCTAGTTGGTCTATTTATGAGTGGACTCGTCGAGTCACCCAATGGACTCGGCGAGTTCATCAGTCAGAATGCAGAAAAACGGTTTTTCCAGCTTAGAAACTTAGGCAATGCATCAAATATAATAGAAGAAAATCCTAGGCTCTAATACCACTAAAGGGTTTTGTATACTACAATATCCTATGATGCACATACAACCCTAAATGCTTTGGATCTATGTTTTCTCTAATTATACATGCAATGTTGTTTCCAAAGCAATAAGCCTACAACTAGCATGCAATTAACATAAACAACATAAAATACTAATTAGGAGTTTACCTCTTTATATAGCTTGTAGAACTTGTTTTATTTGGCCTTTAAGAACTTAGTGCCCCAAGTGTGACATCTCAAATGGTTCATAACACACCTTAGACAAAGGATGACTTTTGAGAGAGTTTATGCACACTAAAATCGGTTATGGCTCTCCAAGAACACTCTAGCAAAACTTGTGCAACCAATTTTAGTCTATAGGGTGTCATATATATATATATATATATATATATATATATATATATATATATATATAGTGTAGGAATCCAAGAGTCATGGGTAAACCCTAATCCATACACTTGGGCTTATTATTATCCATGATCCATGATTCAAGTGGGCTAACTCTTTATGGATTCATCTATAGACTTAGTCCATCATGTATCATAAGCCCAAACCATATATATATATATATATATATATATATATATATATATATATATATATATATATATAACTAATTTACATAATTAATCGGTATTAATTTAATTAGTCTCTTTTGATCACTAAATTAATTCCAAATTAATTATTGATCAATACTAATTAAATCATATGATTTCATATTAATGTATTAGAACTTATAATATATTAATAAATCATAAATAACCACTTCTAAAAAGTCCATCCTATCAAATTTTTGTGGTGATATGCAACTCAAATAGACCATGTTACTCTCAGGTCAAGTACATACCAAATATAGTTATGAGCTTAAACACCTAATCCAACATGGACATTTGCATGAATATTCCTATTGTCATCTTTGTTGAATGACCTGTACCTCCTCGACATGTGTCTAAAGTGGCAATTGTGTTTCTGTTGGTTGTCGTCTTGCCTCTACTGATGGGATGAGCTCAGCCGAGACGCCGCCTCCTCCTGTTTGATGTATGTGTTGGCTACAACTTTGAGATTGGCCTCCTTTCGATCTTCCCCTTCAATTTATCTCAAGTATTTTTTCCACACAGAACTTGAGCTCGTCCCTGGATCTAGGGATTGTCCCCTGCATCTTCTAATATAGGGTCCAGGAAGTAAACCTTGGGCGAAGGCGTGAATCAATCATAACTGTCACGGATCGACTCTCCTTATTTTTGCTTAGACGCCATCATAGAGTTGGCACCCCTTTTTTCTTTCCTCAACTGCATGAAGTTTTTGAGGAAAATGTATTTTAGCTGCTCAAAATTCGAGATACTGCCTAGCCTCAGAGACTTGAACCACTTACCTACGTTTCCTGTTAGGATGCAGGGGAAATAGGTGAAGGTGAAGCGAAGATCCATCTTAAGAGATATCATCGTCCACTCGTAGTTGTCGATGTGGTCATCTGGGTCAGTAGTACCATCATATTTTGGCATGTTCGGTATCATCGTAGTGTGCAAAATCTCGTATTGGAGCAGTTCATGGTTGAAATTGGAGCTTGTACTTCGCATGGGGTTGTCCATGTACGAGTATGACATACCACCATAGGCCATATGTTGTTGCGTCTGGTAGGGGCTCACGTACATCTGGTTGTGCATGGCTGCTATCGAGACATACGAATGATATTGTTGTAAGTTTGGTTGCAATCAAATTGTTGGAATGCGTATTGCCCTGCCGAGTGAACTATGTATGGGTTTGCTCCTGTGTACTGTTGTATGGACGGATTGTATGGTTGAGCGGATGCCATGAAGGCGTTGAATTCAGGTGTTATTGAGAAATGAACGCCATGTCCATATGAGCCGGATCCTTGGTTGATCGAGGTCAGCACACCTGTGACTTGCGGCTGAGACACTTGTGGGACTGAACCTGGGGCTTGTTGTACGAACAGGTTGAAGATTGGTGGTTGTTGTACGAACAGCGGAACGTGGGGCAAGCCTCGCATGGCGGCGTGTAGGTAGACCATCGATGAATATTGCAACTGCGGTTGAATATTGTGACATCCCCATTTTTTTTCACGGCCAAAAAAGACCGATTTTGTTTATGCTTTATGAAAATCAGAGTACCTCTTTTAATAAAAATGTTGCGGAATTTATTTCCAGAAAAACACGATAAATACGTTATCAAAGCATTTCCGAAGAAACGTATTTTATTCATTTTAAAACATTTGGGATGTCATCGTCAATACAGTAACATAAGCATAAACAAAACTTACATTCATTGACACTAGTGATTTATATCTCCTTAATATCTCAGTGTAATGTAACTTCATATCGACACCTATGATATAAATAAACTGAGTGGGTCAGGTCGGGAAACCTGGTGAGTACATAGGGTTTTCAACCCACAATAATATAATTATTATGTTTAAACAATCAAACAATCAACCCAATTACCCATCCTCATTATCTTCTTTACTCTTAAGGATCTATCCTAAGAGTCATCTATCATGCATTCGTTCATTCCGAAGTCCTCTTCTTCCAGGGTTATAGGACTGGCACTAAATCCATAGTTGCCAATGCTCGTTCATAAAGCACTAATTCCATAGTTGCTATAGTTTATTCATCGGGTACTAAATCCATAGCTACCATTGTTTATCTAATAGGCACTAAGTCCATAGCTACAAATTCCTAACAGGTACTAAGTTCATAGCTACCAGTGTTTGTCCAATAGGTACTAAGTCCATAGCTGCCGATGTTATTTATTAGGCACTAAGTCTATAGGTGCCAATGTTTACTCACATCATCTTTTATCTCTCATCATTCATCTACCCATGTCATACCCAACATATTTGTATATATAAAATATGTATACAGTTTAAATCATTTAAAACATGTATAAAAACGTTCATCCAGCATAGACAACAAGTATTCAGATAATATGCAGTCATAGCACGTAGTTTATATAAAATACTTCATATCTATGTGTAAGATGAAAGTAACTATGCACTCACTTGATAAGGTGGTGACTCGGCACTCGGACAACACTTCGTTATCTCAAAACAATTTCCCTCGACAAAACCTAGTATAATACCACTAGGGTTTAGTCAAACGTTAATCGTGACTATTTAATAGTCTAACTATTATTATTATTATTATATAAGCGTTAAACAACACTCTATATAACTCATAATAATAGCCCAAATAATTATTTTAAGGACCTAATAACATTACTATAATTATTTGAAAGTTATATTAAAAATTACATAGGCGTAGCTCACTTGCAGCGGGTTTTAAAGAAAACTGGGCTTCGCTTGGAGCAGCGTTTCTAAACCGAAAGACCCTTTTTCTCTGGACTCCGGGAGCCTCGGGGCTTCCCTCGGGTGCTAGGGGTTTTACCTAGGGTTTAGGGGGGGGGGGTTGGAACCTTAAAGAGAGAAACTAGTGAGAGAAAGAAGGTGGAAATGTGCAAGGAAGTCGGCAGCCCTCGCATGCCTTTTATAGGCGCGAGCCCTCTCAGAACGTTGGGTGTTCAGTCCTACTACGCGGGGCGTAGTCTTCGGATAAGGGTACCAGATGGTGAGCTTCAAAAGGGGCGACATGGTTATTCCTCGGACCAAGCAGAACGACTACGCACGACGTTCCCTCTTCGCACGCAGAGGGTACCTCGTACGCGAGGCGCTCCTCGGCTACGCTGGGCGTCCGAAGTACAAGTGTCATCATTCGAAGGCGAAGCGTGATCAACAAGCAGCGGCTAGGATCCGGCCACGTCATCGATCGAGCAACAAGGTTCACAAATTCGAGTGCAACCTTTAAAAATTCGTAACTTTTGCATACGAGCTCCGTTTTCGATGTTCTTTATATCCACGCGAAGGCGGGAACGTACTCCACAACTTTCGTTTAGACTCTGTCAGCTAATTTTGACTTTATTTTAAAAGTTATATTATTAACAGGCCGAGACATGATTGGTCCGTTAAAAATTCATAACTTCTTCATCCGACGTCCGTTTTCTTTTGTCTTTTTACCGTTGAGTTTCTATTAATGAGATCTTCAAATCTCATTTAGTTCACGTAGGCCAAAAACCGTTCGAACTAAAATTCGAGCTTCGGGTTGTACACTGCTAAGCCGAAACTTCGAAAAATCATAACTTCCTCACACGCAGTCAGATTTGGGCGATCTTTTCATGAACGTTCTCAATTTAACATATTCTACGACTTTCATTTAGATCACTAAGGCTGGATATCGCTCTATTGTAAATTCACTATTTACGTTTCCCGGTGTCGTGCCGGTTTCGTCTCGAAACTTCGACGGGTCATAACTTCTTCGTTATAACTCGGATTTCGGCGTTCTTTATATGTACGGAAACCTTGTGACATATTATAAAACTTGGTTAAGATTATTTATTCTAAATAATCTTTTGCTGAAAAGTCATTTTCGACACTTATTGCCTCTAAATTGACTAGCCCCGGATCTACGGGCATTACAATTATCTCCCCCTTAGGATGATTACGTCCTAGAATCATCAACGAAACAGGTCTCACATGATGACTCCATATGTTATCTCTTCATCCTAAGTAATAACTGTAACTTTGATGTTTCTTCGAACGAGTATCTAACTCTAAGACTAACTGACTGCAGGCGGTGCCCGATCTTGGACCCGCTCTCTATCTCATGTTAGACTTCCAATCATGATCTTCATGTCACGATCTCGATCTTTAGTGGAGACTCCTTTAACAAACTTGAGATAAGCTTCTTCCTTCGATTATCATAATAGGCCGATGGGTCATGTTCTAATGACCTCTCTTCGTATGATGCATTGCTTGGACTCAGGTCTTTTAGAGTCAAATTCCAGAACAGACTATAGCTTCCTTCATGTTCTAATCACATATTAAAAGGTAGAATTTCTAGCTACAAGAAACTATCACGATACCTCTACCGATCGTTTTGATTAATTTTTCCGGCTTAAGTCAGGTGCTACATCCAACTTGGTTCTCGGAACCACGTAACATACTCGTCGTAGTCGGACTCAATTTGGTATGAGCGATAGGGTCGGAATAAAAATCATCTTCTTAGTCATTAACGAAACGATGGTAACGACATACTTGAATAAAACGGAATGAATTACTAGCTTCTTGATAACCTTGTGACTTTCCCTGATCCAAGTATGAGTCTTGTGCTTCCGGTAGTATATGCATCTACTACCTTTCACACCTACTCATACCCGTTCCAAGTATTGTCTCGCAGTCCCCAAGTCCTAAAATCACAAAACAATTTAACACATATGAGTGTGTCCAAATAATCATAAAAATTTCCCTAGACTCTACTAAGACTTCTTCCATTCATATCTTCAATCATCAATTATGCTTCAACTCGGTTGGTGATGGACATTCCAGATGATAGGAAGACTCTAGGAATTACACCAATCGTTCTATCATCCCGCCAATCAAATGTGTACATTCAGATGTACCCTACTTCTATAGACGTACTGCTCTTTTATCAGACGTATTCTAAAGGCAAGATACCTCTCTTATGATTTCTTCCAATAGGTATCATTCAGTATCATAAGCCATCTCATTTCCTCTATTTTCTCAGTTTATCATGGTTCGCATCACTTCCTGAACTTCTGCCGTTGTGATAGGTTCGAGTACAGGCGCAACGACTGATGCATGACCCATCACATTCTTAGGCTCAGGTTGTCATCTTCCTCTTGTTTTGTACACCCAAGCAGACGTTCGGTGTATCGAGAGGAAAACTTAAGATAGGAAATATCTTATTTACGATAGACGTGCAAATCTACCTATTACTCCGAAAAGTTACATGCCAGTTCTAATACCGTATCTAAACGTTTAGAAATCTGAACACATAAAATTTCCAGATCCGGTCGGCAACAGACCATAGATTCGTTCAAATAACAACATATAAGGCATCTTTATAGCTATAACATAAATCATTTAGCACATAAAACATTTTAGGCATTTTCCCTAAATAAGCTAGTGCTTGTGTCTATTCAGGTGTATTACCTAAATTTATTAGACACACTCCTCACAGTCATTGCTTAACATTCTAAGTTTAAGTCTAGAAATTTCCTACAAATTCCTAGTTCGCTTAAACTAATGCTTTGATACCAACTGTGGCATCCCCATTTTTTTTCACGGCCAGAAAAGACCGATTTTGTTTATGCTTAATGAAAATCAGAGTACCTCTTTTAATAAAAATGTTGCGGAATTTGTTCCTAGAAAAACACGATAAATACGTTATCAAAGTATTTTCGAAGAAACGTATTTTATTCAGTTTAAAACATTTGGGATGTCATCGTCAATACAGAAACATAAGCATAAACAGAACTTACATTCATTTACACTAATGATTTATATCTCCTTAATCTCTCAGTGTAATGTAACTTCATATCGAGACCTGTGAAAATAAACTGAGTGGGTCAGGTTGGGAAACCTGGTGAGTACATAGGGTTTTCAACCCACAATAATATAATTATTATGTTTAAACAATCAAACAATCAACCCAATTACTCATCCTCATTATCTTCTTTACTCTTAAGGATCTATCCTAAGAGTCATCTATCATGCATTCGTTCATTCCGAAGTCCTCTTCTTCCAGGGTTATAGGACTTGCACTAAATCCATAGCTGCCAATGCTCGTTCGTAAAGCACTAATTCCATAGTTGCTATAGTTTATTCATCGGGTACTAAATCCATAGCTACCATTGTTTATCTAATAGGCACTAAGTCCATAGCTACGAATTCCTAACAGGTACTAAGTTCATAACTACCAGTGTTTGTCCAATAGGTACTAAGTCCATAGCTGTCGATGTTATTTATTAGGCACTAAGTCTATAGGTGCCAATGTTTACTCACATCATCTTTTATCTCTCATCATTCATCTACCCATGTCATACCCAACATATTTGTATATATAAAATACGTATACAGTTTAAATCATTTAAACATGTATAAAAACGTTCATCCAGCATAGACAGCAAGTATTCAGATAATATGCAGACATAGCACATAGTTTATATAAAATACTTCATATCTATGTGTAAGATGAAAGTAACTATGCACTCACCTGATAAGGTGGTGACTCGGCACTCGGACAACACTTCGTTATCTCAAAACAATTTCCCTCGACAAAACCTAGTATCAATACCACTAGGGTTTAGTCAAACGTTAACCGTGACTATTTAATAGTCTAACTATTATTATTATTATATAAGCGTTAAACAACACTCTATATAACTCATAATAATAGCCCAAATAGTTATTTTAAGGACCTAATAACATTTCTATAATTATTTGAAAGCTATATTCAAAATTGCATAGGCATAGCTCACTTGCAGCGGGTTTTAAAGAAAATCGGGCTTCGCTTGGAGCAGCGTTTCGAAACCAAAAGACCCTTTTTCTCGGGACTCCGGGAGCCTCGGGGCTTCCCTCGGGTGCTAGGGGTTTTACCTAGGGTTTAGGGGGGGGGGGGGGTGGAACCTTAGAAAGAGAAACTAGTGAGAAAAAGAAGGTGGAAATGTGCAAGGAAGTCGGCAGCCCTCGCATGCCTTTTATAGGCACGAGCCCTCTCAGAACGTTGGGTGTTCGGTCCTACTACGCGGGGCGTAGTCTTCGGATAAGGGTACCAGATGGTGAGCTTCAGAAGGGGCGACGTGGTTATTCCTCGGACCAAGCAGAACGACTACGCGCGACGTTCCCTCTTCGCACGCAGAGCGTACCTCGTACGCAAGGCGCTCCTCGGCTACGCTGGGCGTCCGAAGTACAAGTGTCATCATCCGAAGGCGAAGCGTGATCAACAAGCAGCGGCTAGGATCCGGCCACGTCATCCATCGAGCAACAAGCTTCGTAAATTCGAGTGCAACCTTTAAAAATTCGTAACTTTCGCATACGAGCTCCGTTTTCGACGTTCTTTATATCCACGCGAAGGCGGGAACGTACTCCACAACTTTCGTTTAGACTCCGTCAGCTAATTTTGACTTTATTTTAAAAGTTATATTATTAACAGGCAGAGACAGGATTGGTCCTTTAAAAATTCATAACTTCTTCATCCGAAGTCCGTTTTTGTCTGTCTTTTTACCGTTGAGTTCCTATTAATGAGATCTTAAAATTTTACCGTTGAGTTCCTATTAATGAGATCTTCAAATTTCATTTAGGTCGCATAGGACAAAAACCATTCGAACTAAAATTCGAGCTTCGAGTTGTACACTGCTAAGCCGAAACTTCTTAAAATCATAACTTCCTCATATGAAGTCAGATTTGGGCGATCTTTTCATGGACGTTATCGGTTTAACGTATTCTACGACTTTCATTTAGATTGCTAAGGCTGAATATCGCTCTATCATAAATTCACTATTTACGTTTCCTGGTGTCGTGCCGGTTTCGCCTCGAAACTTCGACGGGTCATAACTTCTTCGTTATAACTCGGATTTCGGCGTTCTTTATATGTACGAAAACCTTGTGACATATTTTACTTGGTTAAAAATATTTATTCTAAATAATCTTTTGCCGAAAAGACATTTTCGACACTTATTGCCTCTAAATTGACTAGCCCGGATCTACGGACGTTATAAATATTGTGGGGGATCCAGGTTTCGGTGCCCGAAGTGTATGGAAACGATTGTTACTGCGAAATAGGTATCTTTGTTTGTTGTGTTGCGACAATTTGTGGAGTTGTGGTAACGATTGCTACTTATGGTGTCTGTGAAACTGGCGTGCGATTTGAAGCATTTTCTTCCTAGGTGGGAACTTGCCCTCCGTCTAATGGTTGCATTGGACGTACTGGGCTCGTTTCCGGTTCTCTTGACGTCGCCGGAATTTCGCCTGCCATTTTTGCTCTTTTGTTGTGCTTTGTGGATGTATCGTTCTGGAGATACGTCCGGATGATGCCAAATGTTGTGATATGTCAGAGATGGTTGAATTGAGATTGAGGGTGAGAGTCGTGTTGGTTGCTTCTCCTGATATCACATTACAAGAGAGAAAGATGATCGTTAGTCGACGTCCGGGAGGGTTTCCCAGGACGAAGCTCCGACAATCAAGTTAGAATGGATTATGAGAAGAAAGGGAAAATATGAGGAAAAAGAGTTCCATCCCCCTCTTCATGAGGAAGAAGGGTCCTTTTATACCTGATTGAGAGGTGCGTGCCTCCTAACTCATTATGTTGAGCCTTCCCTCGTGAGACGTGACGTGACAGATCTATATTGAAGGATCCCTCGTCATGCCTTTTTGCCCCGTCGCCTCATTGGCTAGAGTGGGTTTTCGATATTATGATGACCGTGACTGTCATCAGAGGGGCAAGTGGAACTCTCAGATTGGTCCCACGTTGGCAGGGGTGTTATTTCTAAGAGAAGAGGGCAAGGCGCAGTTTTGCCCCTTAATCGCCATACCAGTGACTCCGCATTGGCGAAGGCCCGACCTTGGCCTCAAATTGGATACGATCAGATTCTAACCAGGCCAAGCTTGGCGTTAGTTTGACTTCTTATTTTTTAACGTTTCCCTCAGGGATACATTAACAATAACTTTGACATGTGGGAAGGATTTGCAAAACTCTACAAGAATACATAAAACACAAGAAATCCTACAGATACATCTTTAAACCACATCAAACCTTCTTAGTTATTAACATTTTATATACTTCTTTGATAGAAATACCTTTAAACATTATGATTGAAAAACAGAAAATACTCTTGATCAATTTCTATATAATATATAAAAAGAATAAACAAACAGGTAAATCAACATTATATATAAGATAATTAGGTTATAACATTGACTGTGAAATAGAAATAACTAAATTTAAATGCAATGTACTTGCAAAGTTTATTGTTACTTACTTAAAAAAATTCAACATTTTATTAAATTCCAAGATGTATAAATATAATCACTGATTAGATATAAGTTTATTACTGAATAATTAAAATCCAAAAACCTTTGTAATATATAAAATAACAATATTTATAAAATTTAGGGAATAAAATTCAACATAGAAATATTTTCCAATATATAAAGGTAAATTTAAATTCTATACTATTTATAAATAAAATATGACTATGTAGGGACATTAAAATATATTATTTGTGGCATTTATTATTTGCTTTATACATTCCTCAGCAGTAATTATATTGGAACAAAATTAACATTTTTCCTATAAGCATAAAAAAGAAATGAACTTGCGATTCATAAATCTCATAAATAATTTTTTTTTGCCATGAATTCATTAAATCCTTAGAACAATTACCATTAAATATATATTTATTACAACTTAGATTAAGCTCAAACAAGTACAAATATAAACCACAATCTCAATATTATGGGGAAAAAGCTCCCTAAAGAATGTCGGTCTTTGACTTTCAAAAGTCAAAACGATGTTATTTTTAACTTGAATCATATGTATTTAATTTTCTTTCAAATGTTATAAAGTTTATGATAAATATAAAATATGTAAAAGTAGACACTACAATGGGATACACTAGTTGTTTTATATTAGATTTAACCATGCAAAAGAAAATGAAACATTTTTCAAGTAATCAATATTGGCTGTATAAGTCAAAGACAACTTTTTTTAATGGGCAGTGTGTCTCTTAAATAAAAGAGAAACAATGATCAACCGGAAGTTGGAGCCCAAAAGTAGATTTTTAAAATAGATACAAATAAACGGAAACAAAACTAAATAAGCAAAAACCACAACATCTATAATGAGGGTAGAATTTTTGCTGCTTGTGAATTCTAAAAAAAAAACAGCCATGTTTATGAGGGAAAAAACATACACCCTTTAGCTGTGCCATTCAGCCAAAGCTCCTAGGGGCATATATGTCAAAAACTCCAATAAACAAACAACACCCGCCAACAAATCATCCAACCAAGCCCATTTTGATCTTCTTTCGTGTAACAATTCGCCAATGCTCATAAGGTCAAAAGAATGTGCAAGACCTGAGAATGTATAGAGCGCCCATCAAATCTACCATCAATGAAAGCAAACACCAAAAGTAAAATATGTAAGCATGCTTTAACAGTCTACAAATTCACAAGAAAAGAACCTTAAAAACTATAGTATGTTATAATCAAGTAATAGATTAATGAGTAGTCACCCATTCCATTTGTCAGTATCTATGAGCAAAAACAGGACCATAAAGTAGATTATATGGACTAAATTTTCTGGAAAATTAAATCAACATTGAGTTATTAAAAAAAATTATACTTACCTCTTCATTATCAAGTCATTTTAGATGCTTCAAACTATCATGATGCATCTGGATAGAAAAAAAAGTATAATAAAAAAAAACAAAGGATGAAGTTGCCAATTAGTCTTAACTCTCACGTCCAAAGTAAATAAGGTAAATCACGATGGAAAATGCAAATATAAGGCTCACCGTATCAAGTAGTGATTATGATCTAGATGGTTTCGATAATTTATCTCGTTGTATCAATCAGTTCCCCTAATGCTGCAATAGTAAACAAAATATTTAAACTTTATGATACTCAGCTTTCATTTGGAAACAAAAACCTAATGTTTTTTATGTTTTGCAAGTTTAAATTGAAATTTTAGTTTTATGACCCAATCCAAGAATTGAAAAAAAAAATGAACATGGATCAATTCAACTTGAAAACGTTGGCTAAAGCATCAAAACCCCCCAAACACATATAACATTAGAATACTAACAAAGAGTACGAGAGAGAGATAGAGGGAGATAGATAGATAGATAAATAGATAGATAGAGAGAGAATAAGTTACTTGGGGGTGGGTGTTCTTTGTCGGCATCCAATTGTTTGATCGATTTATGGTCCATCGTTAATCACGTGAGCATTGAAAGGATTCAAGTAAGAAGAAATTCAAATGGAATCAATAATTGTTCAGAGGATGGAAAACGGAAGCAATTGAAGAAACTCATTAAAACATTGAAAAATTAAACACAATCCGATCAATTTACCTTAGGGGAACTATTTTCAGTCGAAATTGATTCCATAATTGTTGACATCAAACGAAGCAATTCAACAAATTGATTGAAACATAGAAAATCCATAACATACATGTTATGTGTGTGTGTGTGTGAAGCATAACATACATGTTCTGTGTGTGTGAGTTCTCATGAGAAACACCAACCCTCATCCGCCTCATATTCCTTTCACCCGATTGAGCTCTGATTTCTTCTATGGTATGCAATTGAACAAATCTTCTCGCACATGCTAAAAAAATCAATCAAATCAAAATTGAAAATTAGATCAGAAGTCCAATAAGGGTTTCAAGATGCATGAGAAATATTAGAGAGAAGATGTATATTTGGGACTAAATAATTAATTTAAGAGGGACAAAGAAACAACAACTAGATCTCGATGGAAGCATAAATATCTGCTCCAATATTCTCATGGAGCTCTATTTATATGTAAAAAGGAGTTGAAGATGATGGGGTTCAACCGCTCCATGGTGGGAAGTTGTAAGGATGTATGCCAACGTGGGGAGAAAAAGGAGGAGACGCAGGTGGATAAGAAACTGTCGCTAGTCGATTGTGGGAGCCAACTGATGACCTACACACAACCGCAATTGTGGGTTGAAGAAGGAGGAGCCGATTGATGAACTGCACAAAACCGCAAATTTTGAGTTTATGCGGCTCAGATTAAAAGTTTCTTGAGTTTTAAGGGCTGTGATTATGGACGACGGTTTTCCACTCACCGTTGTTGTATAATAAAAGCAAACAACATTTCATGGGAATAGGGATGAGCAAAAGGACCGAACCGGGCGGAACCGACCCGAACCGGACCGGACCGGGGAACCGGCTTCGACCAAAATCAAGAACCGAACCGGCCCGGCGGTTCTACCGATTCCCGGTTCCTACCGGTTCTTGTCGTGTCTTCAAATGTTGGAACCGCTCCTTGAAAAATAACATCATACGGTTCCGGTTTTTGCCGATTCTACCGGTTCCGGTACCTACCGGTTCCCGGTTCCAAAAATCCACAAAAATAACGTCCCGGTCCCGGCCCGACCGGTTCCATCGGGTTCCGGTTCCGGTACCGGTTCCGGCTGGTTCCCCGGTCCATATGCTCATCTCTACATGGGAATAAACGGAAGTTATAGGCTACGGGCCTGATGAAGGTTTAGGATTTATGTAAAGAAAGTTAAAGCCCAGAAGACTTGTTCTGGGCCGGCTTCATATATGTTTTACCCGAGCTGCAAGTTCCGCCTCTAGATTTGGGTTCAAATTGAGTTCCACCGTACGCTAAACACAGGAAATCATAGCACTTGTTTTGGTTTCTAACAACTCTACTAACTCATCGTTCTCTGAAGTCTGAACCCTAACGACGCTGGCGGCCGGATCTACCACATTTACTAAGGTAAGCCGCTCCATATTTACATCGTCCTTTATACGGTTAACTTTTACGATTTCCCATGCGCACATACTAGTAGTACGTCTCTATCCACCTTCAAGCTTCGATTACATCGGATAAAGTTTCAATCTTTTGAATTTTATTTCCAAATGGTTCATCAACATCGGATGAAGTTTCAATCTTTTGAATTTATATAGCGTCATGATTCTGTTTTATTTAATATAATCGTCGTTTTTTTTTTGAGTTTTGTTAATTTGGATTCATTTTGATGGGTTTTTGGTTTTTCTATAATTATTTTCTTACTAGAAAAGATGAGTCGCTCAAGCAGAACGCTCTATGTTGGGAATCTTCCTGGGGATATTCGCGAACGGGAAGTGGAAGATTTGTTTTACAAGGTGAAAGAACTTTGACTCTATTATACTGTTTTTGTTCCCATTTCTTTGAATAATCAGCGGTACCCCATTGTTTAGTAATTCAGTTTGTTTATTGAAGCTGGATTAGATGTGCCCAATTAATTATTTGATCGAGTAGTTAACAGCTACCTTGAAATATAACTGATATTTAGTGATAGTTTCCTCGTTGGGCTTTTATTGAATATGAGAAATAGGAGAATTCAATTTATTATTTTCAGAAGATTTCGGGGGTATCAACTCTGATAAAGTGATAATGGAAAGTGAAATTTGTGCTCTGTTTCTTGAGGAGGAAAGTTAATTTGTTCATCAGCACATTAAAATGCATAGAGAATAATATTCATGGGTTTTATGGATGAAGCAAATGATAGAGAATGATTAGTATATTGGTTTTGAAAGTGCAGTATGGTCGAATAGCCCGCATTGATTTGAAAGTCCCACCAAGGCCTCCGGGTTATGCTTTTGTTGAGGTGAGCTTCAAAAGGTTTACAGCCACTTTTCTTTTGCTTTACTACTCATATATATTATATGTATAATACTAGTATACTATGGTGAATGGTGAATGGTGAATGGTGTTGGTGCTCTTTTTTTATAGTTTGAAGAGTCCCGAGATGCTGAAGATGCAATCAGGGGTCGTGATGGGTATGATTTTGATGGTCACAGATTAAGGGTAGGTGATGGTCCCAAACATACACATACCAAAGCAAGAAAATAATGTTTTAATAATAATAATAATAATAATAATAATAATAATAATAATAATAATAATAATAGGTGGAACTTGCCCATGGTGGACGTGGAAACTCATCTTCTACAGATCGTCATAATAGCCATAGCAGTGGTCGGGGAGGCCATGGCGGAGTTTCTAGACGATCCGATTATAGAGGTTTCAGCTCTATTCTTAGCATGTTTGTTAATTGGTTGGTTCTCAAACTCAAATAAATAAATAAATAAATAAATATGTTTTTGTATTGCAGTTTTGGTGACTGGGTTACCCTCTTCGGCGTCATGGCAAGACCTTAAGGTACGTAACATTTATTTATTTATTTAAGGCAATGGTTGATTTGTTGTGATTTCTAAACTAATAATAGGTGGAACTTGATTCTTGTTGTTTTCCTTCCATTCCAGGATCACATGCGTCGAGCTGGGGATGTTTGTTTCTCCCAAGTTTTCAAGGAGGGTGGTGGTAAGATTAATATGCAATAATGCAAAGTATGTGCCTATCCTATTCCTATGTGGATATGATAAGTCTGACTGTTGTAAATTGCAGGTACCACAGGGATTGTGGACTACACAAACTACGATGACATGAAATATGCTGTAAATAAAAAATTAATTAATCCTGTTGGTGTTACAAACCTGTGGCTGTGGTGTTATCTAATATAATTTTATTTTTTGTGATAGATACGCAAATTGGACGACTCAGAGTTTCGAAATGCTTTCTCACGTGGAGTGATACGTGTATGATTTAAAACTATTAACATGCTATTGCTAATAGTGTTTTTATGATATGTGCTTTGCTAATTAGTTTTATACATGCATACAGGTGAAGGAGTATGATTCCAGTCGGTCTAGGAGCCGTAGTCGCAGCCGTAGCAAGAGCTATAGCCGCAGCAGGAGCAGGAGCAGAAGGTCAGAAGTCAGAACAACCTTTTTTTTTTTTTTTTTTTTTTTTCAATAAGAAGCCGTAAGTGATAATGATAAGTCGGGTTTTGTTTCCTTGTAAACAGCAAGTCCCCAAAAGCAAAACCATCTCGGCGCTCGAAATCCCGTTCGAGGTCTCGGTCTCGTTCTCGTTCTGGATCAGAACCCGCACGCCCATCAGCAAGGTATAACTATTTTTTCTGCTCAATTCCTAATATATCTAAATATCATACCAACTCCTTACTTGCTCTAATGTATATTACCCTTACCCATATCTTTTCATGTCCTGGACTTGGACAAGTCTGTAGATGGATGTTTCTTTTAATTTTAATATTTAATATATATATATATATATATATATATATATATATATATATATATATAATATGTAGTAAGAATGGGAGTTGTACTTGTATATAGGATATAGGATTTAAAACGAGAGTAAATACCTGGGGGTGGGGGCTGGTTTATGATTTTGTGTCAACTAGCATTGATTCTTGATTCTGCCTTTTTAGATATGGATATGGATATATACAGCTTGTGAGGGGATTGCATGTTAGGATTGATGGATATGGATTGCAATGAAAAGGCTGGATTTTGAATAGGGGAGTGGGGGCTATTGCATTGCAGTCATGATTTGTTTAAACATATTGGCATGATTCATGAATGAGAAGGCTACTGTTGGATAAGAGGAACATACATTTGGATGGATGGATATTATTAAACTCAGCTTGTTTCTGGAACTTTTGCAGATCTCCTTCAAGATCCAGATCCCCCCCACCCTCTGTAAGTCGAACAAAAACCTTGCTTGGTTCACTGCATCTAATCTTATAATATTCTGCTTCTTTCTTACCCACCTTGATATATTTATTATCTGTGTGTGTTGTGTTATGCTGTGTGTTTTTGTTCTAGCGCCCAAAGCCTGCTGCTGCTACCAGTAAAAGTCCAAAAGGCAAGAGCAAGAGTAAGAGTCCAAGCAGAAGCAGAAGCAGGAGCAGGAGCAAGAGTTTATCAAGGTATGTGATAGATGCTTTCCCTTGTTCATTTACAATTAGGTTTTTAAATTTGCTGGGTTTTTTTGGCAGGTGATGGAGTAGCAGAAAAATGGTTTGCTTGCCCAAACAACTCTACTCTAAATTCACATATATTTAACATTTCTCGTGATAAAAAAAGATATGGGGAGCCAAGCTCAATATTGGCCTATTTATATTTGCTAGACAAATTTGCTCAACTTTGTTGTACTCCAATGTGTATTGTTGACTAATTTAGTGCTTCTTTTAATTGGATCCCAATATAAATTATAAGCCATATTGATTCGCCTAAAGCTATTTCATCAAATTTTATTTTAGGATTGATTGCCTACTTGGCAAGGATGTCTGACCTTGATTGATTGCAAGGCACAATTACGAATGATGAATGATGTCATTTTCAATTAAACTTGCGCACTAACAATCATGGTAGGCTTGGAAAAGCTGATTCTAAAATTATTCTATTCCACACACCTGTCCGTCTGATCTTGTTAAAAGTAAAGTGCTTGAAATTCTTTTGGATGGATTTCAAAGATGAATTAAGCAGTCTAGTGTTGTTTGTTTTAGGTTGGAAGATTCGAGTTCCATTTTATTTTACTCATTCAGCCTGTAAATTTTGTAGGAGATTCATTATTTGGTCCAAGTAATGAATCATAATGGAATTATTATCAGAATTTATGTACTGGTTGGTTATCCAAATTTCAAATGGTTTATCAACTAACGATTGAGATTAATTAACAAAATTTGTGTTCGTCATAATAAATCCATTAATCTTTGCGGATGGTGTAGTATGATATGAATATTTATATCTTAAAACTAATCTCTTTTTGGGATATTCATAAAAATAACCATCATCAGAAAGGGTGATATTCGAGAATACCGAAAGGGTGATATATTGTTCTCTTTATGACTAATGTTTTAGGTATTTGCAAAAGTGATCATATTGTCCGAAATGCCGCATCTCGGACTGATGTATGTCTTGACAATAAACTACGTATTCAACTGTGAGTTTGGATTTGGGATTTTGGGCAACTTTTTTTTTACACACAAAACATTTCCAAATCTTATTCGTTTATTCACAAGAATAATGGTGATGCACTATCGTTCAAATGACTCAAACTTTCAAATTTGTGTGTGTGGTTTTCATGGATTTTATTGTTTTGATTATTTTCATGCTCTAAAGGTCCTTGTATCACTTTGTATCGTTTTCATATGCAATGGGATGTGAAGGGGTACCAATGAAAAATTCATATGCAATATTAGAAATCCTTGTAGCTTTTTTTTCCATCTTCATTCTTCTATCAAAACACTATACAAAGGGATACAAGGACCTTAGAAACCTATTATAATGATATAAAGGGATACAACGATAGCTAGCTGTTGAAATTTGAATAATATTGGGTTGTACAAATACATTTTATAAGAAAAATTCATATGCAATGGGGTGTGAAGAGGTACCAACGAAAAATATAACATGATAGAGAGTTGTAGCGGGGAATAAGAAATGGTGGCAGGCCTAGTCGTTGACGGCAAAAGATGGACGTGGGGGTGTCCAATTCAATTATCGGGTTAGGAGAGAGTGAAAGTACCATCAATTAGTGAGGGGGTTTAATAAAAATAATGAGAAAATTGCAAATTTGATCCTTGTAAATTCATTTGCTTATAATTCAACGACTTTAAAAATTGTGATTATGGTCCCTTCATTTGGTCACCTCCTGTTGCTATTATGACCGGCCACTTACTCTCACACCCCCGACCAAGACGGTGGAACATGCTAGATTGTGCGATTTAGTTTATGGATCACAGACAATTGGATATATAGCACAAGTATAATGATAAACAAAACAATAGTTATATTTCATGGATTGCCTTAAACAGATAGACATACATAATAAAAACTAGAAAGTAGGTCGTCTGAAATCCATGACTATTCTGCGATCTGAAATGTTGATTTAGTGATTTCCTGAGGATACATGTAGTTTTGAGGGTCAACACATGGTTTGTGAGAGTTACAAGTTTTCTGCTAGAGCATACTTTTAAAATGACCAAAAAATATTTTCTTTTATAAGTAAAACCATACTTATGAATGAGTTTGTAAAGAGCCTTTAGAGAAACTTTGAAAACCAAAAGGTGTTTTTCCATATGTAAAACCATACTTATAACTGTTTTGAACTGAAAGAGAAACCAAGTCAATGGTTTGTTAGTGTTGTAGAAATCTCGATTAGGTCCCGATTAATCCCTAGGCGCTACCCGACCGATTAGAGGGCGCCTAGCGATTAATCCCTGCCTACAAAGTTACTGAAATAGTAGAAAACGATGAAATTTTAATACTTTGAAGTAGTTCTATCTCAATCGAAACCATTTGAGGAATAACTAATGTTGCATTAATCATATTAACCTATTTTATTAAGATATTAGTGGTATTTACGAACATTGTTATGATATTTGTCATATTTTATTTTTGAAAATTTAACGAGTTAGCAATTAATGGTCCACGATTAATCATCGCCTAACCGATTAATCCTTTAACCCCAGTCCACCGACTAGCTAACGTCGAGCGTTTTTTACAACCTCGTTTGTAGTGATACTATCAATGTTTATAGTGAGTTTTTTTAACCGAACTATACGGATAGAGTGCCCTCTACGACGCTTCATTGGACGTTGTAACGTTGATAATATAAATATCACCCGCTTCGATTTGCCGTCATGGTTGTAGCTAGCAACCGCAGGTGGGCGTGTCAACCGGTATACATCTAGACATGTGTACCTCGCTCCGAATGATTAACGGTTATATTAGTAGAGGTCTTTTAAGTATTTCTACCTTGAGATATGAATATATTCTCAGTATAAAAGCCACTAACCAGTGTATGCGAAAAACTACCAGCCCTAACTTATACTTAGATAAGTCGTTAGGCTAAATAATTTACGTTGCATAAAGTTTATAAAAACCGAATATGTTCGATAAGTATATATGTAAAAGTGATTGATACTCGCTTAAATAGGTGGTAAATTTCACAAGTACATGTATAAATTTCAATTTAATATATATATATATATATATATATATATATATATATATATATATATATATATATATAGTTGAATACTACAAAGGTGATAAACTTCTATGACATTTGATTTATGACACACTTTTCACATAAAATAATGGCATTTTGTAGTAAGTTGTCTTGACTAGTTGTATCATTTTAAAACAACTATAACACATGCATATATCATATTTATGACTAGTTTATTTGTAAATGAAGTGTTACTTGACAAAATAACATTTATAAACTAGATATGATGCATTTTCACATAAAATGATAACTTGTTGTAGTATGTTTTCAAGAGTGTTTTGCAAGAATGAAATATTGAGCGCATGTATTCTGTCACAACTAACCTTTTTGGTTAGGAAATTTCATCCTCAAGTAAACGAGGACTATTGTGAGACTTGTGCTAACACACCTAAGTGTTCAATATGAGTTCCTGAGGAGCCATATAGTGTTAGAATGCAAATCTCTCCAAGTATGTGAAATCTCTCCCAAATCTCTCTAAGTATGCAAAATCTATCCAAGAATAGTGAATCTCTCCCCAATCTCTCCAAGTATGTGAATTCTCTCCCAAATCTCTCTAAGTATGCGGAATCTCTCTAAGAATAGTGAATCTCTCCCAAATCTCTCTAAGTATGCAAAATCTCTCCAAGAATAGTGAATCTCTCCCAAATATCTCCAAGTATGCAAATCTCTCTAAGAATAGTGAATCTCTCCCAAATCTCTCCAAGCATGTGAAATCTCTCCCAAATCTCTCCAAGTATGTGAAATCTCTCCAAGTATGTGAAATCTCTCCCAAATCTCTCTAAATATGTGAAATCTCTCCACGTATCTCAAATCTCCCTAAGTACCTTCCTTAGTCGAAAACAGCTCAAAACCGGAAGAGGAAACCCGAAAAGGACCCTCTTGATCTGGAACCTCTTGGTCCGAAACCTCTTGGTCCTAAACCTTCTTAGTCCGGAATGCCTCCTAAGGAGCCAAGAGGAACCCCCATGCTCCGGAACCACCTAGTTCGGACTCCTCGGTTCAGCTTCGGAAGACCTCACCTGAAGGCCTACTTCGGAAGTCAAAGCCAGCCTTCGCACCTTCGGACTTCGCCTGCAGCTTCTGATTTCGCATCTGACTTCGGATTCCGAGAAGGCCACTCTGGATCTCGTTTGTGGACTCCGGAATTAGGAGAGGAGCTTCGGAACTCGCCCAACACTTCCGGAAATTGCAACATAGCTTCGGAATTCACATAGTGCCTGCGAAACTCACTTATTGACTTCGGGTTTTAGACCATTTCGCACCTTTTTATCATTTTAAGGTATTTTGACGTCAGGAATCCCACCAAACTCGTGTGTTTTCTTAACTAAGACCCCTAAAACCTCTATTTTATACCAAATTTAATTATTTAAATTATATTTACATAAAAATAAAAGGTTTAGGATTTAGGAAAACCTTATCATAAATCAAAGGGCAAGGAAGTTTGACTTTGTGATTTGATGAAATTCCTCATTTCCCATGCAAATCCCAAATAAACACACATTAACCCATGGGTATAAGTCATGTACACCAGTCCTCCAAGCAAGTGTCATATCACTCTTATCCCTCCACTTAGAATACGTGAACTCCTCTTCTTCCTTTTCCCCGCTTCACATTTTCATCACCAGCAAACTTCTAAGAGCGCTCTCAACTCCTTCAAGCTTCAAGTTTATCTCTTCAAAGGAAATTCCCAGATTTCTTTGGTGAGTATTCTTATCCTCTTTGAACAACAATTCTTCACATTATTGTAAGATTTCATTACATTTACACAAAAAATATTCTTAGGATATTTTTAAGTTCAAAGAAACTCTCAAGTGTTGGAACTTGGAAACTCCTCCTCAGCTCTTCAAATCACCCAACAAGTCAACTAAGGTGAGCTTCATACCCCATCTTTTTCAATGTTTTAATGTTTTTAATTTGGGGGAGAGTACAAGTCAAATCCTGCCTAAACTCTTAAATGATTGCATATATGCGTATGTTTGTATGTGTGTGTGAAATATCATTAAATTAATATTTTAGTAATATACCCATGAACGTAGGATTTCTCAATTTCATAAAGAACAAAGGATACTTTGTGCAAAAGAGCCTCCCAACTATTGAGTGTGTCCAACTTAACCCCTTTATCTATGCGTTCATGTCTAAAGATAAAAGTTATAAAAAGGGACCTTGCTAAGTGGACACCATTTCTAGTAATTTTTCGAAAATAGAAACTTTGTGACTATTTTGCAAACTATCAGGGAGTATTTTATAAATATTCAACATAAAAGTTTGCGTCAAGAAATTACACAAATAGAGCCTTTATGACAGAAATATTTGCATGTCATAAACCGCTGTTGTAAAACCTCCAACAACATAAGTAGTGTTTTATATGTCATGAAACAGAAAATGCATGTCATAACCGGCAGTTATAAATTTATGCAAATTATAACTTGACACTTTTCTCTTGACTAAAATGACTTGTTTTTCAATAAACGAAAAGGAATGAACACAAGCACCCAATTAACGAGCACAATCAACGATATGGAATGAGAACGATATTTCTATTCAATAAGTACGAATTTCATTATTTATCTAACAAATAATGGATCTCTAACGATTGCTCAAAAGGTTGTTAATATTCTAGTCAGACAAATCTCAAAAGTACCTAAATATAAAAATATTAGTGTGCGTCTAAGTCCTGTAAGGAGTTATAGCCAGAGTCTCCTGCAGGGAGAGCGGGAATTTGTGTATAGATCTATACAGAGTTGACACCCTGCACCTTCGTTGTTCGCTACAACTAGATAGGCTAGTCTAGGGTGACAAATGTCTTTTCCAAACCGAGGGCGCCTGAGAAACGCCAAAACAGGCACTCCGTCAGATTAGTATGGTTATAACGACTCACTAGAATATGTTATATTAACTAAAATTTATGTAAGGAAAACCTCATAAATAAATTTTGGCACGTTGTGTCGGTGGTCCTACAAGTGATAGGTGATGGTCCGCATTTGTTGTGTTGACTGTCCTTCTTCATTGCGTAGAATGTCCACAATTGCCATGTTAACTCTTTCTCCTAACAAGTATAGAGTCGTAATACTGCTATTTTTACAAATTAAAAAGCGTAGGACTCTATGGAAACTGTTTGTAAACGATTTTCTATGATAACAATAACAATAACCTAGAACTTACGAATATTTTATAGCAGAAAATATAGGATTTTCTGGAGAAAACGATTTTTCTACGATTTCGATAACGATAAACTAGAATGCACACTCAATTTTACTCGATAAGAAGATCAAGATTTTCAACCATATTTCCTTTTTGAAAATAAGGGATTTTTCTTGAAACGGTTGATTATTACTATTCAAAAGAACTATTCTCGGACACAACTCGCTTTCATAAATTACAATACTTTTCAAAGATCACTCCTTATAAGGATGAACAAAAGAAATGACATGCACACATATATCCATGATTTTCAAGGCAAGACTTCAAACGATTTCATAGAAATTATCGAATTTTCTGAAAGCACAATGAGAACGATTCTAAACAAGTGTAAACGATTTTATACAAAAATGCTTATGAACTCACCAACTTTTTAGTTGACACTTTTTAAAACGACTTGTATTCTCAGGGATCTAGTAAGCAGGTAACAAGGGACGCTGATACAAGACCATCTAGCTGTAGTTTGAAGTTTTCTACTTATGTATCTTTTGTGTAACTTGAAGAACAAATACAATATGTAAACAATGTAAGTTTGTTATCTCAATGTATGATATTTGGATTTCTTGGTTTCATGTATATTCAATTGTTATGATACTGCACAAAGAAGTCACCCGCCTCCGGACGTTTCCGCCGTCTGGTTCGGGGGTGTGACAGATTGGTATCAGAGCATTGTTTATAGTGAACTGGTATATCTAGCTGTACGAGATATACAACTATAAATACAATGAGACTAAAACGAACTCTGTCTAAAAGTATAATTTAAGAAGATAAGTATTTTATAAAAGTATACATAATTACTAACCCAGTATCATAATGAGAAGAAACCAAAAGTAACTAAAGGTTGAACACTACAGTCAAACCTGGGCAGTTATGTAATCATATCTGGGATCAATATAGTCTGATCAACTATATTTATTTGAGATATGACCAACATGTGCTTGGGAGTGATGGTGGTGTTGCAACAAACCAAAAACCTAACAACTATGCGCACAAGAGAATACTAAAATTCAAACATCAAGTTTAAAATACTATAGGAATATTTTAGGATACTATAAACCCCCCTCACACCTAAACTATCCCCATATATCTCGAGCCGCGACTCTTGCACAAACGACGTAATTGAAATTCCTCACCAAAACTTCTACTACCCTATCACGGTGATTTGCGGATGGGGCAAGGAGAGACCAAAAGAAGTTTAAGAGGAAAATCCAAAAGGGGACCCTAAGGGATACCCAGAGATGAATTGTGAAATGGAGAATTCCGACTAAGAGACCAACAAGGATGAAAGCGCCTAGGAAACCCTTGGCGAAGCTCTACCCAATATCAGAGACCCTTTCACCTTTCTCTTCCCAGATACATAAACACCCCATATAGGTACTCCTGGAATAGACATACCTAGAAACAAAACAATACCCACGCAAAGACGATCTTAGGAATTGAATCCTACCCAGTTCAGGGCGCATCTCCACAAAATACAATCTGATCCACAATCAACGTGCACCGAACTCCGATAGCCAACACCCTCACGAATCAGGCATCACCTCTGTCTAGACCACAAGTAACCTGAATTGACTCCCGGTTTCCAACCCTTCGTCATGAAGTAATGGAGACCATAAGAAAAGCCCAATGTGCAACAATGTAAATCCGATCCCCCACAAGCAACAAGAACACCATCCCAAATGCCTTGAGAAACCCACCAGTAGGACCAGAAAAACTATGTAGACCACAACTCATAGCAATCAAGGCTAGGACAGCCTTAGCAGCGTAAGGAACACAAAAAGGGCACCCTTAATATAAGTGGAATAGCCAAGCACTTTGTGCGCCAAAAGGGGATCACCACACTACTCGCCTTAGGTTCATAATGCCCTTAATCGCAACCAGAGTAGTACACCAAGATGAGTACATCCTCCAAGAATCCATACAACCGAATCCGTTAACCATATTGCTAGCTATGTGCTATTTTGACGGACCTTACGCCTGATAATACATGTTCCCACCCCTTACTATAATTTCATCATGGGGATGTAGGTTGACCCAATTAACACCAGTACGTTAAGATTACACGAGTAAACTCACTTGAAACTAACTACGAGTACTCACAAGCTCACTTTTCGTGTGCAACAAAGTTATGTCTTCTCATGAAGATAACCAGTACCCCGACTATGCAACGGTCCTACGAATAGACCCCGTCACTCTCCAAGCCACTGTGACAGCGGTTGTGGCAGCCGTCATGGCATACTTCAATGCCAACGACACAAACGAAGTTGGAAGCAGTGTCAGTAACTTCAACCATAACAGCAACCAAGGAAACCAACGAAGAACAATTCACCCATGCACTAAAAAACCTAAACCTAAGAACAAGAAACGAAAGTTCGGGAACGAAAAAGGAGGTAGTTCGACTCAGAGTCTTACAAAAAGGCAACCAGCAGGACCAATCCCTACCCCTACTAACCCTACTCCTCCCCAATCATACCATCATTTGGGGAGCCTGCCAGACATTTCGTTGTAAAAGGTGTAACAAAATGGGACACACCTCCCGCTACTATAGAGCCCCGATCCCATGCGTCATTCCGACACTCAACCCAAAAGTAAGTCTAGTTTTCCACAAGTGCGGTGCAATAGGACATTTCAAGAGAAATTGTCCAACATAGATGACTGACGAGGAAGTTGACAACTAGACAAAAAGAGACAACAAGAAACCCTACTGAGATTTTTGGTACGTTTTCGAACGATAAACTGTATGTAACGGATTTTCACAAAAAGGTATTGCAAATTGAAAACATAATCAAAAGCTATTTCCCCTTTCGAGCCAATCCGTAAATCATGGCGAAGCTAGAGAATCCTCACTAATGGACCATGAAAGGTCCCATATGAACGTTGGTATCATATATAGTTAGGATTCCATAAACTAAGAGCGTGCAATCCCGCATCGTTTTCCTGTCCCTGGTCTGAATGTTGATTAGGACAGAACCCCAAGTCAATTACCTTTTAAAATCCTAAGTATGTGCGTGTGACATCCCCAAAATCTCAGCCAGAAAAGACCGATTTTCATTTATGCTTTTAAAATAATTTCAGAGTAAATCCTTTTGATTTGAAAGAGTTGCGGAATTTGTTCCCAAAAACAAAACATGATAAAACAATGTTTACCAAAGCATTTCATAAAAGAAATGTATTTTCATTATATAATCAAAACTCGGGGTGTCATGTTTCGATACAGACCAATAAGCATAAACGATAACATTACAAGTTATTCAACAAATATATACATATACAGACTTGTAAACAAAACAACTTGATGGTTCATCCATCTTATGCCCTCGCGCCACTTCCTGTAATACAAATAAAACTGAGTGGGTCAGGCTTGGGAGCCTGGTGAGCATATAGGGTTTTCAACCAACAATAAATAATTAAATTTAATTTCCACCAACCAACAAAAACCCAATTACCCATTCCCGTTATTCTCACTTTATGTCCCTAAGACAACTAACATAAGGGACATAGTCTAAGAATATTTCATCGGGGCGACAACACATGCTTCGGGGGTTCCTCAGCAATATAAGTCAAATAAGGCAACCATGAGGGGGATGGAGTACAGCGAATGAACACCCAAGTTCATTAACACCTACATGTGGCGAACCTGCTAATGTTCCACAAGACTGTCTAGAAAAGTCTGTGGTCGTCATCTAAACTCCGCTAGATGACTGAATCAAAACAACAACGAGGCCTCTCATCTGTTTATTACACACCAACTATCTACCCATGTTCTACCCAACATATTAGTAGATAAAAATATACATTTTTATACATAGTTTAAAAACCTGTATAGCATGCTTTAATCAATACATATTCCACATAACAGATGAGGCACACACACACACATAACACGTATTTCATAGAAAACAATTCAGATCCATGAGATAGAAGAGAGTGAATATACATTCACACATATAACACAAAATATACACATAACACGTATTTCGTATAAAATACTTTATAATTATGCGTTAGAAGAAAGTGACCACACACTCACACCTATAAACAACAATATACTTAATACACTCAAACCATACTTGTATTATTATCGTGTTTATGAAAGGTAGTATACACTCACTTGATCAGAAGATGATCGGACAACACTACGACTTGCAGAAGTAGTAATCCTCAGCAGATTTGGAGGATCTTCACAAAAATCGAACTTCTCTCGGGCAGAGCTTTGGCTCGGGAACCGCACTTCTCGGGATCTTTGGGATCTCGGGACTTGCTTCGGTGCTCGAGAATAATACCAGGGCTTCGGGGTATTTCTGGCACGTAAATCGATGCAAAACGGGAGAGAGAAGAGAGGAAAATAGCAATTGAGTCGGCTGCCCTCGCTTCCTATTTATAGGAGGCTGGAGCTTCGGAGTACGCGAGGCGTACTACTCCGAAATCGTCACTGCTTACGTATCCGAAGTGCGAGTGTCGACATTCCTCAGTGTACGCGGGGCGTACTTCGAATGAGTCCGATGACTCCTCTTCGGATAATGCCGGATTTTCCAATTAAATTTAAATACAAATTATTTAATAAACTTCGGAAATTCATATCTTCTTCATACGAACTCCGTTTTCGACGTTCTTTATATCCACGCAAAGGTGAGACTACGCTCTACAACTTTCGTTTAGACTCCGTCGGCTAATTTTAACTTTATTTTTAGTATTTATTTTTAATAGGCCGGGACAGAAAAACTTCGTTATAAATTCATAACTTCTTCGTTTGACGTCCGTTCTCGCCTAACTTTTTATCGCTTCGATACCAACAACGAGACCTTCGATCCTCGTTTAGATTGCTTCGGCTAAAAACCACTCGATCTCAAATCGAGTATTTCAGGCTGCATACCGCTAAGCCGAAACTTCGATAAATCATAACTTCCTCATACGAAGTCAGATTTGGGCGTTCTATATATATTCGGAAACCTCGTTTCAACTACGACAACATTATCCAAAGATATCAAGTTTATTTTACACTTTAATATTGACGCTTATTTTTATTCTTAATTAATCAAACCACATAATTAAGCAATTAAGCACAAAACACATAATACTCAAATAATACAATCTTATTATTTCAAAACGGGTTACAAAGGTTAACCTAGACTATTACATTGCTAAAAATGGCAAGCCCAGAAACACAGGTGTTAAAGTGGGTTAGATCTGATCCCACATCGGCTGGGAAGGAGAACTAAGCATTCCTTATAAGGGGTGTGGATAGCTTCCCTATCACAATGCGTTTTAAAGCCGTGAGGGCAGCATATCCCATAAGAACTTTGCAGTTAAGCGTGCTCGGGCGGGAGTAGTACCAGGATGGGTGACCCCCTGAGAAGTCCTCGTGCCGAGTGGCCCAAAGCGGACAATATTGTGATACGTGCCAGAGGGGGATGTTACAAATGGTATCAGAGCTAGGGCACGGGTCGATGTGTTCGACGAGGACGTCGAACCCTATAATTGGGGGGGGGGGTAAAAGTGGGTTAGATCTGATCCCACATCGGCTGGGAAGGAGAACTAAGCATTCCTTATAAGGGGTGTGGATACCTTCCCTATCACAACGCGTTTTAAAGCCATGAGGGCAACAGATCCCATAAGAACTCTGCAGTTAAGCGTGCTCGGGTGGGAGTAGTACCAGGATGGGTGACCCCCTGGGAAGTCCTCGTGCCGAGTGGCCCAAAGCGGACAATATTGTGATACGTGCCAGAGGGGGATGTTACAAATTAAAGTGGGTTAGATCTGATCCCACATCGGCTGGGAAGGAGAACTAAGCATTCCTTATAAGGGGTGTGGATACCTTCCCTATCACAACGCGTTTTAAAGCCGTGAGGGCAGCAATCACAACGCGTTTTAAAGCCGTGAGGGCAGCAGATCCCATAAGAACTCTGCAGTTAAGCGTGCTCGGGCGGGAGTAGTACCAGTGCGGTCGGGTCACATCCATCTATAGTGGAAAAACCTGTCAGAAGTCGGATTACGAATTCCCTTGACTTATAGCAGCACCTTTGTGTCGCTAACACACCTAAAAAGCAGAAACGAGATAGACCCAATGGTAACAACAAAAACAAAACTAGCAACGATAAGAACACAAACACTAGAACACCTAACAAGCAGAAACGAGATAGACCGAATGGTAACAACGAAAACGAAACTAGTAACGACATGAACATGAACATAAAACACCCTGTCATTCCTAACAACCAATACTCCTCAAATCGATGTAACAACAAGGAGTCCAATGTCAGCAGTTGACATGGATAGGCTTGATCCTCATCTTACAAACCTCGAGCTCTGCAAATAGACTTTCGTCTTACTCAATCGAATAACAAAAATCTTTCAATCGATAACGACGAAATCCCTATCAACCAGACGCTTAAGTCCTGGCATAAGAAATACCACGCCCTTCCCTATCCCCAGAAAAGATTGAAAATCAAGGAGAAAAGGGCATAAAAAGGAATCCAAAAGGCTTCCAACATTCCTCCAGAGGTTCCCAAAATCTCTTAGAAAACCTCAACCATGTGCTAAGTAGAGATAGAATCACCCCGACTCCTAGAATCACCTCAATGACCAAACACCCGATACTACTTAGCACGGTCACAAGAACAAATAGTGTCTGATCAGAAGATTGGCATATATCATGTAAAGGGAACACCAGACCTAGTCCCTAACCACATGAAGCACCTGTCTAACTCATAAGGGGAGAAAGACGAAATTGTCATAGGCACCACCGGCTACGATTAAGCCAAACAAAACCCATCCTTAAGGATCGATTCTCCCTACCACGAATCGGATACATGTTCAACCACCAACAAGGAACTGGCAAAGGCCGACCTACCATTAGCTTGGAAAGACCCTAGGGAGAAAACTCCCAAGATAATCAAATACTCATAAAGTTAACTACATCACACAGACTCAATCTTGGTGACCATAGTACCAACTCTTAAGGCCCAGAAAACTCTACTTCTAGGACACCAGGATCCCGATCCCTAGAAGACCATTCAAAAGGCCTTGCCAAGGAAAAGGCCCGATAAACCATAGTCTCTGATTAACCTAAGAACCTAGTTTCAGACATTTTACCTTCCATGTGTTCGACACTCATAAGTGCCAGGCCACCAAAACTATAGAAATCCCTCTTGTCTAGATCGAGGTAAACAAGAACTCACACCCTGAAGAGAAGCATAGGTAATGGACATTGACAAAGTTTGGGATACCCACCTGCCTCTAATCGGGTATTCATATAACAACAACTACCACCCAACAATAGGAGTTGTATCCTTCGAGGACCCGCACAGCCAGAAATGCAGATCATCCTCTGTTGGGTAAGGGAGGTAAGGTGTCACATCCAGAATCCCAAGGTACCAATCTATTTAATTATTAATTCGAGCTTTGAGGATTTTCGACTTATGCGGGGCGTACTAGCCATGTACGCCGGGTGTAAGTCCTTAATTGAGTTGGGATGGAGGCAACGTACATGAGCTGATGCCAAACCCTAATTTTTAGGGTTTCACCCCTATTTAAACACATTAACTCACCCTTGGACCTCCCATAATTAGCCTTCATTCCCTTTAAACCCTAATATCGAACCTTAACATTGAGAGTGAAGATCTTGGAGCCTTTTTGGTAATTTCGTGCATTCTTGTTGAGGAAGAAAGTTATTAAAGAAGGTGGTGCTACATGCAAGCTTGTGGATCCAGAAACTGTCGGATTATGTGTCTAAGCCCATAATTATACTTGGTATGTACTTGACCCGATAGTAGCATGGCTCTTTTGGGTTGCCTTTACCAAAGCAACTTGACTGGATGAATCATGGAGAAAGAGGTTGATTATGATTTATTAATATATTATGTGAATAATATATTAAAAGAGAAATCATATTGTTTAATTAATATTGGTCAAGAATTAATTTAGAATTAATTTTGTGGTCAAAGGAGATTAATTAAATTGGGGGGGACTGATATTGTAATTATGTGATAATTGTAAAATGGGATGAGGATCCCTATGGACAGGGGTGGACGAAATCTTATGGATAACCCATAAGGATTTCGTCCATGATAAGGATTCTGGAAGGATCTTATGGGCTGCTTAGAGCCAGCAACCTGATTAGGTCTTTGACTGAAATCCTAATTCTTCAGCTATATAAGGGACCCTTTGGCATCATATTTTCGGCTACCAGAAACCCTAGAAGGATCTTAGAACCGATTTTGAGCCTCCTCCTCTCTATCATATTCTCCAACTTGCTTCTTGGTGTTTGTGATCGATTAGAGGTATTACACTTGTGATACTAAGCTCTCAAAGGTTAATAGATCAAGCTACAATTGAAAGGTAACATCCTAATTTTTTTTCAGTTATGATTTTCAATTTTATGTATGCTAGATTAGGGTTTACAAGCTTTGGATGATTATTGCATGTACAATTAGAAAACTAGATCCAAAGCTTTAGGATTTGCATGTGCATCATAGGATTGTTGTTATACTCAAAACCCATCAGTAGTATCAGAGCCTAGACTGTTTTTCTATTGTATTTGATGCTATGCTTAATTATTCAAAGCAAAAAGTTTTCGATTTTGCATCTGCATAGTGACCACGACTTGGCCGCGGGTTAGGATGCAAATTTCGAGTTTTTTTTCCCTAATTTGATTTGGATAATTACCATATGTTATTTTGCCAATAAAAAATTTGATTTTTTATTATGGTAATTGATATCCTAATCAAACTAGAAGATAATTAAAAGTTTATATAATAAAATTAATTATTTGTATTTTTTATTTGAATTATCTTTCCTTAAAGAAAGATTAGGTCAAATTTTGTGATAAATATTAATAATATGATTATTTAATTATTTTTCAAATTTGATCTAAAAGATATTTTGAAAAGTTTCAAAATTTGCTGTCAAGTTTTGGAATTTAAATTTTAATTAAAAAGTTTTAATTTTGAAATATTTAAATTTTAAACCCTAGAGTTTTACAAGTTTAAAATTCAACCCTTATACTATTATAATGTTAAAATATTAATAATTTTATATATATATATATATATATATATATATATATATATATGTATAAGACGAGTTAATCTTACCGTTACCAGACCCATCCCTGGTTTTGCTGATTCGAGTTGTATGCCCGACGTAGGAAGCGTACGCCTCGCGTACATACGAGAATGTTGACTTGTTGACTTTTGACCTTTGGTCAACAGATTGAGGGTTTTGGACCATGGAAGGGAAAAATGGTCTTTTTCCCTTTAGGGGCATAGTTATGGGATTTGGACCATGAATCACATTATAATCCTAATTGGCTAGGGTGAATTGTTGTATTTATTAGGGAGACTCTAGTTCCGACAGTTCAAGAGTGATATTTACCAGTCATCAGTATCAGGCAAGTCTCATCACTTATTCTTACCTGTGTGGTAGAATAGCTTTATATATTTACATTTGATGACCACCCAAGTTGGAACATCTGATATCGGATCAATGTTGTTCCATTTTCAGGTATCATCATGATTACTCAAAGTCTGGTTTTAGCAGGTTGTATCATCCAGGTTGGAATTGGGAGTGCTTTGAATTGGATTTTGGAAGTATTTATGGTTCATTTTGGAATCCTTTCCGAAATAGGAGGTTTTACTGATCTTTTGCGCATTGGCGGGATATGTTCAGTTTCATCATGGTGTGGAATCTTGATTGTGGTTGAAAGAAGAATGTGTCCAATAGCAGTTGAGATTCGTCGTTCTGTTCGATTTGTTGGTACGTCACCTGTTGGGTAAGTTCACGATTAAGAAGGAATACAGTTAGCCTGAGGAGCGTTGTGTTTTCTTCTGGGAAGTGAGGCATGTCGACTTTCAAGTTGAAGCAGGCACCTGGCTGTTTATTTTGTTTCCTAACTGTGTGTTGTCATGTTTCCTCTGGTGATATGTTTATGGTAGTTCGAGTGTAGAAGAGTGTGTGTTTCTGAATGGTATGGCTAATGTATTTTAGCAAGAGTGCCAAGTGGGATGCTGATTGGGTTCCTACCAGTTAATGGAATGATGGCAGTGTGTATTTAGGTTTATTAGATGCGAGTTCGTAGTCTTCATGTTTCTAGTTGTAATGATGGAAATAACGGTAAGGAGTCGTGAGTTTCCCATCCTAATGGTTGGATGGCGTCACTGTGTGCCATGATCCATCATGGATTTCACTATTGTGAGTGGGGCCGACAGTTAGGTAATGGAGACTTGTGTGTTGGTTTGTTAACTGTGTGGCATAAGCGGGCATTTGTATAGTATAGTGTTGTCACTGGTGGCTCAGTGACCGACAGGTTAAGTCGGGAAGTTGTAGGGCGTTGACTTGCTGGAAAAGTCATGGTGGTATATTAGCAGCTCATTATTAAGATTCTTACTAGTGAACTTGTATTCTCTTTATTATGACATTTGTGTGAGATCTCTCCCTATATTACCTATGTCATAGTGGTATGCATGCTAGACTAATTGAGTCTTGGTAGTTGATGGATGTTATGAGTATTTTCAGAATTGTTGATAAATCCAGGACTATTGATAGCCCTCAGGATTGATGATAGTCCTTGGGTCGCTGATGACCCATAGTTGTTTAGATTTGCATATGGGTAGTGGTATGTTGGTTTGGAATACCAGGAGGCTGGTGGTGCAGGGTAGTTTTAAGACCATTGGGAATTTTGGCAGATGATTGTGCACCTGAGCTGTTTCGGGAGCTTGGATGGCATGCAAGTTCAGTTTTTACCATGGTTTCACTCATGGAAGTGCAGGGTTAATGATGAATTGTTAGGAAGTCAAGTGTGCATATGAGGTCTTCCAGACATGAATTCTTGAATTTTGAATGATTGAGTTGTTATGATCATACTATTTTTGTGCTTGTCTCAACATAGTTTTGCAGTGTACCTAGATAGAGGGATTAAGGGATGGGTACATCCGAAGAATGTTGTCAATATTAGGATGTGATTTCTGAGGTTTCACACCAAGGGTTCCAGTATTGTGGGGCTTATTGTTGAACTTGGTTCGTGGTTTCAGTTTTGGAGTTCCGAGTTTTGAGTGGTTAGAAGGTTAATAAAATCTTTCTTATGCAGATCTAGCCAATACAGATTTCGAGGACGAGATCCAGTTTAAATGGGGGAGAATTGTAACACCCCGAACTCAGTTTAGTCATTTTAATTGATATATATATATATATATATATATATATATATATATATATATGTGTGTGTGTGTGTATGTATGCATGTATGTATGTATGTATGTATATGGGGAATCATGAGTATTTAAATTGCGTAAAAGGTATTTATAAGATTATTTTTATTTTTGGCCAAGAAATTAATTGAATACATAAGTGGGATCTATTAATATCAATAAGTGGAATATATTTAAGTCGATGGTCCATAGAGTAACTCTGGGAAACTTCTTTTGTAAGATGGATCAGGTTTAGGGTATGTTTAGTCATCACAACAAACTTCAAGGACCATTGATGAAAATTTCATAAACCTGGATATTTTGTCCCCTATAGATGTAGCTCTCGTTGGTGCCTCATACAGATGCTTTGGACGTATACAACAGATTTCGTTATGTTCCTTCCAATGAATCCCCTTGTTACCATTAATCGTGCGACATTGTACATAAATAAGACTTTAAGTGTGATTGTATGTGGTTGTGTGTGCGTAGAGAGAGAGATAGAGAGAGAGAGAGATTTAAGTGAAGCGTTCTGGTCAACTTTTCCAATCACTAGCTCCGGTTGAATGTGATCTCGTCGGGGAATCAAGAGAATAGAAACATGGTGGAGAGGGAGTTGTGATCTATCAACATGAAGTGAGAGTATCTTCGATGAGTGTTGGGCCTTATGGGTTTTCCGATTAATTCCCTTGTCGGTAGCTACGTTGGAGCAAAAGTGCGAAGGGATAGAGAGGTTTTTCGTCTCCAGTGTACGTCACTCAGTAGGAATGAGATGACGCCGGTGAGGGAACTGTGACCTGAGATGTTTTTTCGTCGACAATGGAGTTGTGGGCAGAGATGATAGTGTCGCCGGAATCTAAGGCCAACATAAAGATGGATCGTGTTGAAGGTGAAGGCTATATATACGTCTAAGGCGGTAAACGAACCGAACGAACACGAATGAGGCTTGTTCATGTTCGTTCGTTTAAGTTAGTCGAACAAATGAACGAACACAAGCGAATCAATGAACGAGTTTTCTTGTTCATGTTCATTTGTTTAACAAATCATATTGTTCATGTTCATTCGTTTATGTTCGTAAACATGTTAAACGAACATAAACAAACGAACATAAATGAACAAAGATAAACAAAACATAATTGAAGATATATGAACATAAATGAACATATAATACACTAATGTAATCAAACACAATTAAACATATGCGAACATAAAATGAACTTATATGAATGAACATAAACAAACGTAAATGAACAACATAAACGAACATTTACGAACATAATTGAACGAACGAGACCATTGTTCATGTTTGCTCGTTTAACTAAACGAACATTAATTTGTGTTCATGTTCGTTTATTTATTAAATAAACGAACATAAATAAACTTTCCGCCAAACGGTTCATAAACAATTCGTTGAACGTTCAATTCGTTTACAACCCTATATACGTCTAATTTCACTTGTTGTTTACCTAAATTAGGTTAGGTTTTATCTTTTGGGCCAATGTTATTAATGGACTAATTCAAGTGTGGGCTTCATTTTATTTTGGGTTTTCTTTCTTTTGGACTCAAAACTCTCAACGAAAATAGATTATGGGCTACCTTGTTCCATTTCAAGAGATATAAATTTAAACGTGATAGAAAAATGTCACATGGGCTCGTGGATTGTAAATTGGGTGTAGATAATTATAAATTAATTATTGGAGTCCTTCAAATTCATAAAGTGGTGAAATCTCGTTTTGATTAAAGATAAAACATTATTTTTGGGTTATATAATTAAGTTGGCTACTTAGCAGTGTAACCGGTAATTCGGTTTAGCAAATCGTAACTTTCATTTTATTAAATATATGAATATGAGTCATGGATAAGGTTTGACCTCTGTTAAGGGTTAAGGGTTAGGCAGTTTGTGTAGCTGATTATACAACACTTTTGGTAGTTACGATTCAATACTTTGAATCAAGTGAGTCTTCTCATTATACTTGTCTATATGGTAGTATATGTGTCTGCCGACCAACTGATTCATATTTGGTATTTGTTGTATGTGCTATTTAGGGTTGTTGATAACCCGCAGGGCGTGCTGTTAGCCCATTGAGACCGCTGATAGTCTCCAAGGTTGTTGATAACCTACCAGGCATGTTGTTAGCCCATTGGGATTGTTGATAGTCTTTAAGGTTGTTGATAACGCATAACAGTTATATTATGTGATGTATGTGATATTCACAACTGATGATAGTTCCAAGGCTGTCGTTATATGTTGTACTGTATCAGGTATTTGGGGAACTCACTAAGCTTTATGCTTACAGTTGTAGATTATATATTTGCAGGTACTTATCATATTGCGAAGGCAGTACTGTACACACACATCAACAAATTATGATTTGAGATTTCACATTATCTTCTTATTAACTCTGATTTCAGGATAATGGTTTATGACTAAATTGTTGTAACTTATTTAAAAATGGATGTTATATTATTTTAAAAATGAAAAATTCCTCTCTGGTTTTGGAACGTTACACCGCCTAGCCGATTAATCCATTGACCCCAGTCCATCGTCGTGCTACCGCCAAATGTTTTTTACAACCTTGATTATATATGAGGATTTCAAAGAAAATAACCAGCTTTTTTCAATTTTTGAAAAATTATCACTTTCTCCGGAATGTTTAATTCTAGAGTACTGTTCATATTTCAGAGTTTTTTTTTTTTTTTTCAAAAAATCTTTTTTTAGGGGAATTCGAATGCTACCTTTTGAAATGTTTAATCTTACTGATTTTCAATAAAATGTCTAATTTTATGTATTATAACACACACACACACACACACATATATATATATATATATATATATATATATATATATATATATATATATTACATTATTATGTTTGTTTAACTTTTTATTAAATTTAAGTAAGAAAACAAAAATATTTTTCTCGAAATTCCAGAATTGTTCTTCCGATTGTGGACTTGTTTTTGAATTTCTGAATTTTTTTTTCCAAAATCCGAAATTTTAGTCCGGAATCCGGAATGTCAATTCGAACTAAGTGGCATTCCGGAATCAGTAAAAAAAATGGGTTTTCTTGGTCCGGAATGCCTATTCCGAACTGAATGGTATATTTACTATTTGTTTTTGGTTATTTTCTTCGATTAAAAAATAGTAAGATTACTTAATTTTCAAATGGTTAGATTACTTAATTTTCTATAAATAAATATATATTAGCATAATATAGTTCAATACATATCGATGGAAGACAAACGGGTAACAAGCTGTGCCGCTAGCCCTTTTCGGATGGATCCTAGGGTAACAAGCTTTAATTGATACCAGAATTGATGTGTAATGTCCATGAACTCATTGAAGAATCTGATAGGGATGCATATCAGGTGTTTGAAGAAATTTCTCAAAGAAAGTTTAATGCAACCTGTGTAGCTTCACCTCTCACCAGGTATCAACTTCTCTATCGTTTACAATTGCATTGTGTGATTTCTTTCTTTAATTTGGTATTTTCTGTCTTTCATGGTGCTGAAAGTGGTTTTATACATGTATTTTGAGTGGCTAAATCTTTGGATTTCATTTGAATTTTGCCGATATAAGTTTGGATTTGTTCATAGATTTGAAGATCTAGCTGTGGGTAGACATATTTTGGTTAATTTTTCTACACACTTTAAACTACAAATTGATCCTTTTTAATAGCAAATTGGAACTACAATAAATTTAGAAAATCAAAATGAAAACCTACCTAATAATGAGGGAAAAGATGAAGTCTCTTGCTTAATGCTTGAGGTCAATCTATCAAGAAGACCAACACTCCACATGGTCAAATCTGGTGAAGGACCCATGAATGCAAGGTAATTCTCACCATCATTTTTGGCATGTTTTTCCAATTTCCAGTGTCAAAGTGGCTAAATAATTGTAGCAAAAAGCTAAATGTTTTTTTGTGTATTTCGTGCCAAAATGTATAATTGATTTGAATCTTTTGATGTTTGTTTATACTGCTTTTAATGTCTTCTTTAATCATGTTTAAGGTTTATATACGGGAAAGCAAATGTCTCAAAAGTCGCTTCAACTATGACCGGGATTTTGTTGTGAAGTAGGTTGGTAGATTGGGTGATCCAAGTGTTGAAGCTCTCCCTGCCAATGTGTAACGCCCCGTTTCTGGTATGTTATTTAATATTATTATTTATTCAAGTTTCAAGAGGAACTCGACGAGTCAGTAGCCCGACTCGTCGAGTAGAGACGGGATTTCGAGCATGTTTAAGTTGGCGACTTGACGAGTCCATATCCTGGACTCAATGAGTCCATCAGTCTGAATGAAACCCTAAATCCCCGGGTTTGTATCCTATTTAAACGACCTTTTGGGCATTCAGTAGCCTCCCTCACCCACAGAAGAGCCTCACATGAAAACCCTAGCCACCCTTATCATTTTGGTGTGTTTTTCTCTCTTGGTGAAGTTGTGGTCCATTTGTGGAATAGAGGAAGAGGAGAGCAGAGGAGGAATCAAGGGAGAAGCAGTTAGATCCGAGTTTGTGGTGGTATCACAATCTTCTTTGAGGTATCAAGCTCAAACCTTTGTCATTCCTCGATTAGATCTCTCGTTTGGCTTGCTTTTATCATTTTTGGCTTGGTAGTAACATTGAAATCATGTGTTGTCTAGTAGCCTTCAGATCTATCTATGTTTGAGCTTCAGAAGCTTAGATCTTCTGCCTTTATGGAACCCTTTTCACATGAACACCCTAGATCTATCCTTTTAGTGCATTTTGAGCCTTTAAACCCGTATTGATGCATATCTACACGTAAAGTTGGAAACTTTACGTGCTAATCAAGCTTTAGGAACCCAGATCTGTAAGTTGCATGCACCGGTTTTGAGCAGAATCATCGAAGTAGTGTTGTATGCAACCGACTCGGCGAGTTGTTCTTCAGACTCGACGAGTCGAGTCGCGAGTCCCCGATTTCTTTCCCTTTTTTGTGTCATGCCGAGCGAAACCAGTGATCTTTAGGTGGACTCGGTGAGTCGGAGGTCGGACTCATTCATGAAGGGACTCAGCGAGTCAATGCCCTGACTCGGTGAGTCCAAGGCAATCTTCATGCCTCAAGAACAGACTCGACGAGTTGTTCATACAACTCAGCGAGTCACAGTCAGAGTGTTCATGTGTTGAAGGAGGACCTGACGAGTTGTTCATACAACTCGGCGAGTCGGATGCAGATTGACTGGGTGTTAGTATCGAAGAGGAACTCGTCGAGTCTATGCCAAACTCGACGAGTAGTAGCGAGCAGAAGCAAGAAAATGAGAGTAAGGACTCGACGAGTTGGCGACCCAACTCGACGAGTCAGGTCAACTGAATGTTGACTTTGACCAATAGGTTGACTTTGACCAGGGGTAAAATAGTCATTTTACCCTCAATATGATTATCAGTATTTAATTGAGGGTACTTATGGAAATTATAGTCGGGGAGAAACCGGAGCCGCAACAGACAGATTCCAGAGCAGTTCCTTTCAGTAGCTAGACTACGAGGTGAGTTTCCTTCCAGTAGGAACGGGTCTACGGCCACAATGCCGACCCGATTAGCTAGCAGTAGTTTCCGAACTTCAGTCCGACGCAACAGATAGTGTGTTTGATGCCTTCGTGGCTCAGGCTGGATTTATGTGTTATGTGTTCCGGGCTACGGCCTGATGCAGTATGCAGTATATGTGTTTATGATGATATGTGTTATGCTAGTTGATATGTGTTTATGCTATGCTATGATCAGTTAGTTCCGAACTTCGGTCCGATGCAGTCAGTTCCGGACTTCGGTCCGATGCAGCTAGTTCCGGACACCGGTCCGATGCAGGGGACAAGTTCCCAGTAAGTTCCGGACTTCGACCCGATGCAATTTCCGGACTTCGGTCCGATGCAGTGGGCAAGGTCCAGTACGTGTTTATATGTTATTGTATGGTATGTGGTAGTTTGGGGGACCTCACTAAGCTTCGTGCTTACAGTTTTAGTTTTGGTTTCAGGTACTTTCGCAAGTAAATGGAAGAGCTCGGGATGATGGCCTCGCACACACCACAGCTTCAGTCTTTATCCTGGGAGTTTGTTTTGATTCATAGTTTGATTTGATACAATTGTTTCACGACATTTTATTATGAGTTGAGATATTTGACGTTTGTTTTTTTATGATATGACGATCAATATATGATTTTATTATTATTAAAACAAAAATTTTTGGGTTGTATTTTTGGATGTTACACAATGATTGGTGCCACTTACAACACAAGTTTGAAATCATCAAGGTCAGTTATAATGTTTTTTTTGTTTGATCATGCATAATGATGTTATGTTGAATCACCGGGCAACTTGCATAGAATAGAAACATAATTTATACCTTATCGATCAATATTAGCAATGTTCTCTACTCTTTATCCACCAATCTGATTTTATAGTTGGATGACCAAAGGAGGAAGCACTTGAAGGTACATATGTCTTTCAAAAAAAGATCACTAAATGGCATAAGTTCTTACAAAAACCAAAATTTTTTCACAAAAAAAATATCACTAAATAGCATAAGTTTTCCCAAAAAAAATATCACTAAATAGCATAAGTTTTCCCAAAAAAAACAAATTCTATTTTATTAATAATGATGTTATTTTCATAAAAGAAATCATGCGAATCCTTTCCAAAAGGAACTATAAATAATAATCATAACATATTCGTATAAGCAAAATTAAAATTTGTGAAATTAATAAAATTTATGAATAAGTGATAATGAGATCAGAAGATCGTTAGCATTGCGTTTTTAGCATAGTTTATTCAGATCTTCATCAACCTGCTAACACTTTTTAGAATACCAAAAATGCCCTTGCCTTTCTTTCAGTTACTAATTCATCAAAACGATATGGTGAGTAATGACCTTAGCAGTCACACAACTTTAAATAACACAAATACGAGTTATTTTTTTTTGGACAAAATTACTTTTAAATGCTTTACAGTAACAACTTTACAATTTTTTTTGTGTGTGGAATACGATTATGAATCATAACATTAATCCTTAGTTAATGGTCAGATAAAAGCTAATTTAATAAAGTTGTATGGTAGCTAAGATTAGTTGATTTGATGCAAATCCAATCATTTATAGGCCTACATTGCATTATTATTGCTTAATTCTTATCAATTTATATGCTATAATTGGGTTTATTACCATTTCTGACCTTTTGAAAACATCCTCTAACTTGGAGGACTTTAGGTGTTCTTCCACCAGGGGTGGTGCTGAAGGGGGTGTTTCTTTATCCGACGCCATTTCCAAATGCACCAGATGAAATTGTTATATTGGGTTATACTTCTGAAGATTGGTGGTCGATCCGCAAACAAAATCGATTTCGGTAAATGGGTTAAAGTTACTGGTGAGTTCTTATAATCTTTATGGATGTGGGTCTAGACTTTGAAAGTTGAAATTTTAGTTTTTTTTGTTCATTTTTCCTTTTTTTTAGGTGGAAAGGAGGTAGAAAAGCTACACAGTAGAATTCCTATCAGTTGAGGGATTTTTTGATTTGCTTTTAGAGTTGTTGCTGGTAATTTAACTCCCTTATTTTTTGTATGTTGTTGTTTATTATATTTAAATGGCTAAAACCCGTCAAAGTTCTTGAATATTTTAGTACCATGACCATTCCTAATGAACTGAGCAGAATTCGTGTTTTGGATAACGTTGGTGTTGTTGGCCTTCATACACAAATCATCAGTATGGTAACACTTTTCCAAACACAAGAAGGCCTTATTGGAATATTTTGTAAAATCGAGAAAATAATTTTATAACAGATATTTACATGATGTGAAATATAAAATATGATTTTATTTATTTATCAATTTATTGTCATTTAGTTTTTCAATTGGACGCATTTTTGAATGCCTCATTGATATTGGAATGTAATCAGTCATTCCAATTCCATTGTCCAATTTCATCATGTTATTACGCCATAATCTGTCATGGTAAGTTTCGGATGTTTTGTGGTTTGGAAGAACTAATGTGTCACACCGTAGACTTAAACATGGAGCAAAAAGATTATGAAGATGAAGGACTTCCACCTGGATGAGATAACACATATCAACTAAAAGAAGTGGAACATATGCTTACACCACAACTCTTTCAGCAAGTTCATCAGGTGGTGGAATTTGACATATATCAACCAAAAGAGGGCAATGTATGTAATTTGGATCATCAAAATACAAAATACCAATGTCTATTTATTTTTTTACCGTGTTTGCAAATGGACGAATTGTAGAGAATAACAACATATTTTATTATGGCTACCAATTAAGACGATGTATTATAGTTGCATACAAAAACAACATCTTCCAACCCCGCAATGCGGGGGACACATCTAGTTTGTAAAAGAGAGATAAGATATCTTATTTTAATACTTCATTAACTTTTAACCAAAACTATAGGGGCTAGTTTGTAAATATGATAAAGCGGGGAAGAAATCCCGACGAAAATCATCTACGTTCAGTGTACATATTGCGAGATCTCCTCCCTTAGCCCCACCAACCATTTCATTCTTGAATTGAATCCCGAGGCTGAGAAGAACTCTAGAGTTTTTCAACAAGAAGGAGCTTCTGAGTCGTTTTCGCAGATCGAGGAGAGAATTTGCTGTGTGTTATTCGACGAAAAACAAGTGGAAAATGTCTGAAATTGGCACTGAAAATCTGTTCTCCTATCTTTCCGACGATGTTGTTCTAAACATATTTTTCAAGATCGCAGATGATCCTCGCAACTGGTCTCGTCTCGCTTGCGTGTGTACTAAATTCTCGAATATGGTTCGCACGATTTGCTGGAAAACCAAATGCCATGAGACAATCCCTTCCGTCGTCTCCGATCTCCTCCAATCGAACACTCCAATCACCTCTTCCATCTCTCCTCCTGGCGGCTGGGCGTCCCTTCACAAGCTTTCCGTTTGCTGCCCTGGCCTCCTCCACTCTGGCGTCCTCCTCGAAAATTCAGATCTCGGGCTCGAACGCGAACTAGGTCCAGATGAAAACTATCATGAAACTAATCTGTTTCAACCGGGTAAATCCGTATCAAATCCTTCTTGTTCTAGAATTGCTGACGATGATAAGATGAAAGAGCTAAAACGTTCCGTTAACAGCTCTGATTGTTCTTGGTCTTTGTACGACGATCTCTACTATGATTCTGCTTACGGTAATGTTTGCCATAAATCCGAGGAGGTTTCTGAAGAAGGAACAGAAGGCAACGACGGCATTGTTGTTGTTGTTGATTTTGGTGTCTGTAAACGAAGAAAAATTTGTAGATCTTCAAGGTCCCATTTGGCATCTGGTGCTTGGAATTTGAGCCGTGAGCAAGGAAATAAATTGTTGGCAAGTCGATTCAGGGGTGATTGTTTATACATTTGTGATTGGCCTGGTTGTGTGCACATCGAGGAGAAGCGTAATTACATGCTTTTTAGGGGGGTGTTCAAGGATTTTAAGAGATCTAGGGTTTGGAGGACGATTAAAGATGGGAATCGCAGCAGAATTGATTTGAATTGTGCTTATTGTTCTATTAGTCAAGTGTATGACTTGCATGCGGCTTTCTGTTTGCGGCCTGCGTATGGGTTTCATGACGATGGGGAGCCAGTTGTTCGAGCTTATGTTTGTGAGAATGGGCATGTATCTGGTGCGTGGACCGATTGGCCCTTGTACACGTAAAAATTTAAAATGCTCAATCCATATCCAATGCTCTCCTTCTTTCTTTCTTTCACTTGGATGCATCGATTATTTCCAAGCTCATATCATTTACTAAATTAGAGATGAATTTTGACTTTTGAGTTTGAGCCTATATTATATACAGTATATGTTATCAGTTAGATGCTTCTGTCTTGCCATTCCGTGCCTTGAATTATTCTCAACAATGGCAATGTGCAAGCAGCAAGCTTTAGAAATGGATTCACATATTGTCAGTTTTTATGTTTAAGTGTGTGCAGGAATCATCCATCCAGATTGCATGTTTTATGTAAGGGATTATTGCCACCCAGATTTTGTTTGTTGTTCATAGATTACATCCCTCATCCTTCATCTTTATTTGGTTTGGTGGGATCAACATATTAACATATGATCTTAATTTCACCCTCAGAAATCAGAATAGATATGTCGGTACCGAGATTTCTGGCTCCACAATTAGTAAGGTCATACTCATATTAATTTTAATTTTACCAACTTGCAAAACATACATTTCGATTCGTAAGGCCTAAGCATCTTATTGAAAAACATATCAAAACAATTATTTTTTCATATGGACTGAACAGGTGGAATAATTGCATCCCCTAGTCGCTTAGTAAAACCATCAATTTTCATGCATGTAAATTTTGTAAGTTCAAAATTTTTAAATATTCAAAACATTTGATACCTAAAACTTATATTTAAATGCTTAAAGTTTCATTTTTAGATTGATCTGCAAAACAAAACTGAGAGCAATAGCAAAAGGTTTTCAAGAGAACTAATTAACTGAAGCAGGTTTTATTAAGATAATGACAATCGACTATAATTAAGATGTTTATAGTGCAAATACAAAATAATACATACACAAATATTTGAAGTTGCAGGTAGTTTTAGTAAGGAAATACATACCAATAATTTCTTAAATCTTCAACCTAACAAATACTAAGCAATATCAATGGTAGAAGTCCCAGATTTGGAAGAATAATAATGTTCAGTTCAATCCTCTCAATGTTTGGTCTTGGGCTTCTTCACTATCATCACGGTGCAATGGGCATGATGAGTAACATAGTCACTAACACTTCCCAAAACCGCCCTACAAAAAACCAAAAAACAAAAACACTAGTTTTGTAGGGTGTTAAAATACTTTGGGTGATAGAATGCATTCCCAAATCCATCTGATCAAAACTGCAATTAGTTTCCAACAGTTGAGTTGATGCATACATAAGTGAAAAGTAAACAAGATTACCTTTTAATTGCTCCATAACCATGGCTACCAACTACCAATATGGTGGCATGGTGCCTCTCTACAGCTTCACATAGAACGTTCCTAGCATCGCCTTCCACAATTTCCACACTCACATCATCTACCTACAATACAAAATCATCAAAATCTTTTACAAACGATCCAAACAATTAAAATGAAATCAAACATTTCAACCAAAATTTTCAGATGCGTTACTGTTACGGCCTAGGGTTACTTTATAGTTTATACTCAAAGTTCCGTTTTGTTAGCGAGTTGAGACATCGAACGAAAAGATGAAACAAAGTACAAACCGATTTCGAATGGCAAAGCTCTTTTGCCCTTTCCACAACTCGAGCAGCGATCTTCTTCAAATCCGCATCCACAAACGGAAAAACATCCGCCGCTCCTGAATTCAATAGACAATGGTATGCGATTAAACAAATTTATTAGCATCCAATTCCAAGACACAGAAAAGTAGTGGTATCAAGTGTCAGATCAATTGATTCACCAGGACCCGCGAATCCGATTGCAGAAGTAGGAGAAGGTTTGGAGTGAACGACGATTAGTTTGAAGGGAGAATTGGGAGCAGATGGAGTTAGGAAGTGATCCAAAGTCCACTCAAGTGCGTAAAAGCTATGCTCGCTGTCATCTACTCCGACGATCATCACCGGCACCGGTTTCTGTTCCGCTTCCATTTTTCACACTTTAGCTTTAGCTTTAGGTTTAGCTTCGTTCGCTGCATTTATATACTCTCGTCTCTACAAATACCTGTGCTGTGCAATGTGCATACGTAATTCCAGAATAGCCGAGATCGGACTTATTCCACGGAGAGTTAACGCCGTTACTTATAAATGACGATGATTTGACGCCGGTGGACCCCACAGCACTTCGTATGGAAATCGGTCACCACTTCCTTGCATATATTCGTGGGGCTCACAAGTCACAGCCTCGTTTGGAAACTGAACACCGCACTTACATAATTAATACTGTTATCTTAGTAATAATGATAATGATAATGTCAAATAAACATAAACAGTTATCAATGAGCCTAAGTGCTCTACAGACCAGTTTTTGTGCGCGTGATTGTATAACAAGAAACCGTTCATTAATTTTAATTTTTTTTTTATAGAAATTCAAAGATTTTATAAGTAATTTAAAGGTATGTCACTAAATATTTTCAACATAAAAAAGCTAAATTAAAAAAATTAGATGGGTCATTGGACCCACCTTAGTTACATATAGACTCGGGACAACATACGTGTAATATCTGTCTTTCGTAACAGTTTATTTTCTGTAAGATTTCAGGTTATAAAATCTCTGTGTGTTCTGTGCGGTTCAGTATTTGACTTGCCTCTTTAAACCTCTCCAGTTTTTATTTTTTCAAGTGATTTTTTTTATAAATTTTGTATAACTTATTTTTTTTTTAACTTTGATTTTTTTTTGTTATACTTTGATTTACGGATTTTATACAATTTCTTTTTATAGTTTTCATAATTTTTTATAATTTAATTTTTTTTTTAAAAAAAAAACTGATTTTTTTAATATTTTTTACCGTTTTAGACTTTCTATTAATAATATTTTCAATTTCGGTTGTATCTTTTAACATGTTAATTCTTTTACGAACTTTGTAAACATTATTTGCAATATTTTTTTAATTTTTTAATTATTTTCTTTTTATGTTTTTTAAAATTAGTTTTTTTTTCTAGAATAAAACTGATAGCTTCTTTTATATTTTTTTTAGAATATTTGTATTTTTGTTTTTTTTTTTAATGTTCTTTTTAATATTCTTTCAATGTTTTAAGACCAAAATTTTTAAAATTTCAGTGTTGAAACTATTTTCAGTTTATAAAATTAGTTTATTTAAATTTTAGTTTACTGCAACAGTTTGCAGATGTTAAAAAACAAACATGTTTCTTATTGCAGATTGCAGTCGTTTGCTCCACTTCTTTTGCTGCAGAGGTGATCTGCAGACTTCATGAATTTTCGTTTCAAAAAACAAACAACACCTAAAAGTCGATATCAACTGACAAAATTTAATAACTGAATGGACGTGTAAAAATTGACGAACAGATGACGATCTATACATAACTTTTTTTAGTCATAGAACAATTTATAATTTATCTAATTATATAATACAAACATCTGTTGTGTACAGATCACCATAACTCATACAATGATTAGATTATTAGTTTTTTTTTTTTTTTTTGAGTAATGTTATCCTTCTAGTTTCACATTTTGAAGTTAGAAAACAATTGTAATTGTTCTATGCATAATTTTAGGTATAACTATTAATGGAGCGAGTTTTTATATTTTTCAATCAATCAAATATTAATTGTACAAAAAACAAAATACATAGTTACGTATTAATTATTTTCTTTTTACTAATGGCAGAAATCCAATTTCTTGCCGGCAAGTTTACTAAGCATGAAAATATCATTTTCATATATTTTGGAAGCGTAAAGACAAATAGACGTGTTTCTCCTATCCTATATATATATATATATATATATATATATATATATATATATATATATATATATATATATATATATATATATATATATATATATATATATATATATATATATATATATTAGTTGTAAAACTCATTTATTATATAAGTTTATTAGAAAAAAAAAACAAACATGAAAATCTAACAATTTACAAAATTTAAATTTATAAGAAAAGGTAAAATATTTAATTATTAAAATTGAAATGCTTATTTATCTTTTAAATTTAAAGATTAAACTAATAATTTAAATAAATAAACAACTAAAATAATTGGATTTAATTTAGAAATTTGGAACTTATAAGGAAAATTGCATTAATGAGTTGGATATACATTTATTATTACATTTAAGTATTATATGCAATTTAAAAAAATTGAAAAGAAAGCCACAAAATATAATTTAATTTAAATTTATCGAAAAATGACATGTGACATAATGCATAAGAGGATGACAAGTGGTAAATTATTTAGGGAGGATGTTAGTTTATAACCTGTGGGAGCCACAATTGCAAAATTAATTAAACTTTCATAGTAAAAAGTCAAAATTTTTAATCAATTATTTTAAATAAATTATAAATTAAGAGATATTTTTTATTATATAAAATTATAATCATTGATTTAAATAAATACGTGACATTATAATCTATATTAATTTTATTTTAATTTTTATTATAATATTATTAATTTAATATAATTAGAGTGGAAGATTTAAAATTTGAAATTGAGAATCAATAGGTTGACAAATGACATGTCATTAATTATGAGGCCAAATAGGATGACACATGGCAAAAAGAGAATAAACTTATTCTTTTACTAGTTGTGAGACCTATGTTTTACATGTGTTAATTTAAAAAAAAAAACTTAAATATAAAAGGTCTAAATATTTGAAAACTTTGAATTTATAAGAAGATAAGAAAAATAATGAATTATTATAATAAAAATGTTTTTTATCTTTTAAATTTAGACAAATAATTTAAATAAATAAACAAAAGAAACTAATGAGTTTTAATTTTAAGAATTTTGAAATTAAAAAGTAAGTTCATTAATGAAATTGATATCTATTTATTAATACATTTATTACAATTATTACATTAAAATATTTTATGAAATTTAATAAAATATAAAAACTTATAAAATGACATGTGAAAAAAAATTAATTCAAAATAACCACAAAATGACATTTGGCATATTGAATAAGAGTATGACAAATAGCAAAAAAAATATTCATTTATTAGAGAGGATTAGAATAGGGAGATATATCTTCATTCTTATTAAAAACCTCTCCTAGAAGCCACATGTCCATCATTTAGACATGCCTTCTGCCACGTGTCCATCTCTCCAACAATTTTCTTTATTTTCTCCCGCCCAATTCATCATTCAATATAAATATAAAATCTGTAATCAAATATGTATCCCTATAATTCAGCTGCCGAATTTGGTGCAGTTTTTGTTTTCATCATCTCTATTCCTAAACATCATTGTTTAATTTTTAAATATAGGATTCCATACCAATTCATCTTTTAGACCTTCCTTTTGAAGTTGTCGATCCTTAAATATCGCCAATCCCTTATTTTTCTTCGTTATTTCCTTTTTTCAACCCTAATCTTTTTTTTCCCTCTCTATTAATGGCTGGGATTGCAAGGAACTACTCTGAATGGTTTCTATTATAGGTTTTCCTTGATTTGTTGTTGATTTGTCTAATACACGTGAATGGTGTTGTTGCAGCTTAGGTTTTGTATGAAATTTAAGATTCAACTGATTAGTGATCTGCTTATTTCAAGGTTTGTAATTTTTCATGTTCGTATTAATCTTCTTGATAACAACTATTTCTTCTTTGACTTTTAATTCAAAATTTGAAGCTTTGGATATGTTTAGATTGAAAAAAATTGAATGATAGTATGAATAAGGAAAAAAAACCAATGATATGTTGTTAAAATGTGACAAGTTTGATTATGCAAACCAATGATATGTTGTTAAAATGTGACAAGTTTGATTATGCACACCAAGTACTCAATGAAATGCTTAAACAAGATCTTATTTTTAATTCGTTTTAAATGCTATTAGATAGGAAGAAACTAATTCAACCATTTATCTGCTTGAGGCCCTTAAGAGATATGGCAGTGTTGGCAATTAGTAATATGTCAAACGAACATTGGAATGACAATTAAAAAAGATTATAAAAACATGTTGATGTTTGGAACCATTTTATAATAATAACAACCAATAAAGAAGTATTTTAAAAAGAATATTTATTAACAAATTTAAATGAGGTTCTCATAATCACACCTATAAAGTATCTAGGGATGTCAAAAAGTCCCGTGGAACCCCGATCCCGCGAGGGCCCCATCCTGTATGGGGACATTTGTTGAAAAAAATCGGGGACGGGGGCAGGGGCGGGGGCAAGGTTAACCCCTGTTTTAATTTCGGGGGCGGGGCAGGGGTTGGTAGTCTCGTCCCGAAACCCCCGTGGGGCCCTGTTAATAAATTATATAAATTGATATATGTTAATCATATAAGTATAATAAACAAAAAAAATGATTTTTACGTACAAAAATTCAACAAAAAACATGTTTTTAAGTTGTTTGTAACATGTAAAATTATTTTATAAATATCTATTTGTTATCCAAAAAATAGTTTCTTTTAGCCCAAACAAGAACTTATTTTAGCCCAAATAAGTTAGCCCAAAATCAATCGGGGGCGGGGGAACGGGGGCGGGGGCACGAGAAAATTTTGGGGGCAAGGGCGGGGGATGCAATCCCCGTCCCGTTGACATCCCTAAAAGTATCAGACTCTCGTAACCAAATTCAAAGGTTTTCACCTTATTGTGTTGTTTTAGTTAATAACTTCTCAAACGATAAAACTTATAAAATTAGTAATGATTTTGAAAAAAGAACCAACTTAAAAGACCAGTGCCATCTTGACCAATAACAAAAGGGCATTTTGGTCCATATAGTATTATTTTAGTAGGCATTGTTATATTTTTTACGGAGAGTTATGTATAAAAGTTGCAATTCATTTAATTTTATTTAGAAAAATAAATGCTATAAAATCCATTTATTAAAAAGTTTATATCGTTGCATTGACATGAAATACTAAAACGGGTTGATGTCTTTATCACATGAGGCAAATTAAAATGAAAATAATAACTTTGAAAAATAGGTCAAATATATGTAGCATTCAAATTTTAAAAATTTAAATGCTAGAAAAGAGTAACATACTTTCATTTAATTGTCACAGTTTAGTTTCTTCTTGTGATTTTAAGTAGCATAATTTTATTCTAATTTTGTTTATTGACAGGGAACGCCACTACGAAACCCATTGAAGGCTCCATGTTGACGATCTTGAGGTATTTGGAATATAGTTTTATATATTTCAATATGAGTAATATGATAAGAAAAAGAAGTAACTGATGAAAACTCCATTGATTTACATAATGAAGCTCTGAAAGCTAATTACAGAGTACAACCAACAGAATGAAATTTACGTCTAATTATCGCTGTTTTAACAACCTCTATATATTTACAGATCTAACCTTCATGAATCTAAATATTTACAGAATAGACCCTGAGATAAAATGTAATATCCTCCCCTCAAGTTGTACCTCCATGAATGTCTTGGAGGTTCAACTTGGATAACAGATACTGAAACTGTGGCCCACATAGTCCTTTTGTGAAAATATCCGTTGTTTGTTGTTTTGTTGAAACATGTTTTGGGAGAACAAATCCAAGTTTGAATTGATCACGAACAATGTGACAATCAATGTCTAAGTGCTTGGTTCTTTCGTGAAATATTGGATTTTTAGTAATGTGTATTGCTGCTTTGTTGTCACACCATAAATCCACCGGAATTTTCAACTCAATCTTCAAATCCTTTAAAAGGTAACTAATCCATAAGAGTTCACATACGGTTGCAGCTAAGCTTCTATATTCTGCTTCACAAGACGATTTTGATACAATTTTCTGCTTTTTAGTTTTCCAGGACACCAATGAACTTCCAATGAAGATACAAAAACCTGTTAATGATCTTCTTGTATCACTGCAACTTGCCCAATCTGAGTCACTAAATGCAGTTATGTTATTTATTGCTGAATTTGCTTCAAAAAACAACCCCTTTGAGGGACAACTTTTCAAATACTTTAACACATGTATTGCAGCCTTCCAATGTACCGTGGTTGGAGTATGTAAGAACTGGCTCAATTGTTGTACAACATGACTTATGTCTGGCCTTGTGAAATTGAGATACAAAAGTTTTCCAACTAACTTCCTATATATCTCTGGATCTTTCAAAGTCTCCCCACCTTCTGTACTCAATTTTATGTTTTTGATTGTTGGACTTGATACCGGTTTTGCCCCTGTTAATCCTGTCTCAGATAATATGTCCAATACATATTTTCTTTGATTTACATATAGCCCTTTTTCAGTTCTGAGTAATTCAATACCCAAAAAATAGCTTGCATCCCCCAAATCTTTACTTGTGAATGCTGCATGTAAATGATCTTTGACCTTGTGAATTTCTTCCTTATTTGGTCCAGTGATTAGAACATCATCAACATAAACGACTAATGCCACAAATGTTTCGCCTTTACCTTTTGTGAACAAACAATGATCATGTGAAGATTGTTTAAAATCAATTTCCAACAACTTATTGCAGAATTCCAAATGTCATTGTCTACTGGCTTGTTTCAGGCCATAGAGAGATTTGTTGAGCTTGCAAACCTCTCCTTTTTTTGCTTTTCCATACCCTTGAGGAGGTTGTAGATACACCTCTTCATCTAGAAATCCATGCAAGAAAGCATTATTGATGTCCAATTGATTTAATAACCAACCTCTTGATGTAGATAAAGCCAATAAAATTCTAACTGTAACCACTTTAGCTACAGGAGAAAAACTGTCAAGGTAATCAATTCCATAAATTTGATTATACCCCTTTGCAATTAGTCTTGCTTTATACCTTTCAACTGACCATCTGGATTAAGTTTAACTTTGTAAACCCATTTTGAACCGATCGCTTTCTTGTTTTGTGGAAAGGGCATAACTGTCCATGTCTGATTGTTTTCAAGTGCATCTAACTCTTTATTCATTGCTTTGACCCATTCTTCATTTCTGCAGGCTTCATTATAACTTGTGGGTTCTTGAATTTGAGAAATGGGGGATAAGAGGCCTTTATGTGTTTGGGTTAATAAAGCTGAATGATAATAAGGGTATGTAGGAGGAAAATGAGGAGATGTGAATTGCTTGGTATTTGAGGTTGTAGCATCAATAGTGTTATAATGCATAATATAATCATTATGCCAAGAGGGTTTCTTTCTTTCTCTTAAACCAAAACGAAGATTGTCTGCTACAGGAACATTTTGGTGATTTTCATTATCAATATCATTTTCTTCAGCATACATGTCTTCTTCACCTTCTTGTTGTTCTGGAAAGTTGAAGTGTTCATCTTCATTGATAATATTAAACTCATATGGATCATAATCATTTGCTGGAATGAAATCATTTGCACACACTTCAAAATCTTCAATTTCATTCGGAATGACTAATTTTTCACCACTTGAATTTTCTTTTATGCTCTTGTAAGGAAACAATGACTCATAAAAGATGACATCTCTGGACATAATTATCTTTTTGTCTTGTAAATCATAGAGTTTGTATGCCTTCTGTCCATGATTATAACCAATAAAACAACACATTGTAGCTCTTTTTTCAAACTTCGTTTTGTGAGGTATGGTATTTGTTGCAAAGCAGAGACACCCAAATACCTTGAGATTATCATATGTAGGATCTTTATTGTATAGCTTCTTATATGGAGTTGACCAATTTAAAACTTGTGTAGGAGTAATGTTGATGATATAGGTAGCCATCAAAATAGCATGTCCCCAAAAATGGATTGGTAATTTTGAAGAAAACATTAAAGATCTTGCCACTTGTAACAAAGGTTGGTGTTTTCTCTCAACTCTTCCATTTTGTTGAGGTGAATAAGGAGCAGTTCTTTGATGAACTATTCCTAATGAAGAGAATAAATTTTGACAATTGTGATTGATGAAATCACTTCCATTATCAGTTCTGATAATTTTGACAGTTGTGAGGAATTGATTTTTGACATATACAAAGAAATTAGACAAAGTCAATAAGACTTGAGTTTTGTCAATGAGTAAGAAAGTCCATGTTGATCTAGAAAAATCGTCAACTATTGTTAGGAAATATGATGCTCCTGTGATAGTTTTTGATCTATATGGTCCCCAAAGATCCACGTGAATCAATTTAAAAAAAGAATCAACACAAGAGTCACTAACATGAAATGGAATTCTTTGTTGTTTTGCAAGATGACATGGAATACAAGGAAGTGACTCATCAATAGATTTCTTAGGAATAAAAGTCAAATGACTTAATACAGACTCAGACTATGGCCTAATCTCTTATGCCATATGGAATAACATTCCTTATTCTTGAAATGAGCAACATTACAAAAATTGAATTTCAAATTCTTTGAAAGATTACAAGAATTAAGAATGGACTCTATGTTTGCAGACTCTAAACTAAACTTGTTTAGAACATAGAGATTGCCCATGACCTTTCCAATGCCAATGATTTTAGCAGTTTGAAGGTCCTATAAAACACAATAAACAGGCAGAAAAGTGAATGCAATGTTAGCAGATGTTGCTAATGCTTTCACTGAAAGAAGATTACATGTGAATTGAGGCACATATAATACATTTTTTTAGTACAACTCTAGAGTTAAGAGTTATTAAACCTGTATGAGTAACAGATTTAATAGAACCATTAGGTAAAAAGATAGGGGTATAATTGGAAACAGGAATTGGATGACCAATAAAAGAAAGTTGAGCACACATGTGAGCAGTTGCTCCAGTATCTAGAATCCATGTGTCAACATCAAAATGACTAGTTTTGATGGAATTGAATAAGGAAATATTCATACCTGAAAAGTCACCAAAATGGGACAAATTTGCAAAGTGAGTATCAGGATGTTGGTTGTTCTTCAAGAACTGGGTAAATTGCTGAAACAAATTGTTCAACGACTCGTCACTGTTGGGATTTGCTGATGTTGGTTGAACATTTTCTCCGACTTCATGTAAAGGATTTTCTCTTTGTGCATAAAATGATGTATTGGCCATGTGAGCAGAATTTGACCCAAACTTCTTTTTCTCTTTCAACTCTTTATACCAATCAGGATAACCATGTAGTTTGAAACATACATCCTTAGTATGACCACCAGATTTGCAATGATCACCGTACTTATCAGAATTAATTTTTCCTTTTTGCTCAAATTTGTTCTTTATCTGGAAGGACTTCTTGGTATTGTTGCTATATTTTGGTGTTCTAGCAAGCATTGCGGAAACTTCAGTAGGATTTGCAAAGTTAATTTGTACTTCTCGTTGTTTTTCAACACTAAGTGCCATGGAATATGCTTTATACACACTAGGAAGAGGATCTAGAACCAAGATTTGGTTTCTTAAACTATCATAAGTGTCGTTCAATCCCATAAGAAATTGCATCAATCGTGTAGAAGAGTTATGATCAGAAATAGCTTTTGCAGAGCTACAGGTACATGAAGGAATTTGAACAAGAGAATTCAATTGATCCCATAACTGTTTAAGATTGGTATAATATTTTGAAAGTGATGAATCACCTTGACTGATTGAAGCAATTTGTCGTTGCAATTGATAAATCAACGGACCATTGCTCTCACCGAAGTGTTCTTCTAATTCAAGCCACAATTCTCTTGCACTCTTGCAGTCGTCGAGAAAATGAAGGCTCCGACGATCTCTTTTGAAATTGCGTTCAGAATCCAAGATCTAACCGTACAATCATTACTTATCCATTCATCTTGTTCAGTACCAGCAGATTCTGGTTGTTTCTTGGTTCCATCAACAAATCCGGTTTTCTTCTTAGCTCCGAGAGCTAATTTGATCGAGAATTTCCACTGCATATAGTTTTCATTTCCAGTGAGGAGATTTGAAACAAGAAACATTGTGTTGTCATTTCCTTTTGGATTAAAAACAGATGAAGAAGCACTGTGTACATTCGAGTTTTGAATCGGAATTGAATCCATTTTGATGAACTCTGATCTATAACGAGGATAAGAAAAAAGAAAAAAAAACAACAAAGATCAAAGGATCGTATTCTCTGATACCATTTCAATATGAGTAATATGATAAGAAAAAGAAGTAACTGATGAAAACTCCATTGATTTACATAATGAAGCTCTGAAAGCTAATTACAGAGTACAACCAACAGAATGAAATTTATGTCTAATTAAATCTGTTTTAACAACCTCTACATATTTACAGATCTAACCTTCATGAATCTAAATATTTACATAATAGACCCTGAGATAAAATGTAATACACATCTCTATAAATTGGCTTGAATTATATGTTTCATGACTAACGAGTGTGTTTCCTTTTATTAGGATGACACTAGGTATTTCCTCCTACCAAGCTTCAGTTCTTGAAAAACCCCATTCAAAAGACTAATCTGATAAAAATGCAGTAAAATATTTTTAAATAAGCATTTAGCCCTATTGATTTACTTTATATCTCATCGCCACTCTCCTTTTTCTTTTCACTTTCATTCTTTTTTAATAAAAGACCATCATGCCCTTCAAAAATATATCTATTTTCCATGTTTTGCACTTTCGAATTTCCATTCTATTAGATTAGTAATCTTTAATTGACACATTTTGGAAAATTATTCTACTAAGTATCCAAATTATATGTATATACATTTAGATGCTTAAGCAAATGCTTTTAACTTTTTAATTTATAAAATTTCATTTATTTGGTTATAAACTTCATATGCTTCAATCACAAGCAAAAACTAGAACATGGGCTGCTTCACACAGGCACCTTGTGCACCAAGATAATCACAAGAAGAACTAATTCATGTAACAAGTAGGAAGAAGTGAAACTGTTGGACTGATCACATGAACAAAATGAGAATTGGTGACAGAACAGGGATTAGAACTTTAGCTTACTGATTATACAATAACATCCCCCTCTGGCACATATCACAATATTGTCCGCTTTGGGCCACTCGGCACGAGGACTTCCCAGGGGGTCACCCATCCTGGTACTACTCCCGCTCGAGCACGCTTAACTGCAGAGTTCTTATGGGATGTAACATTCCCCTGACTGATCACATGAACAAAATGAGAATTGGTGACAGAACAGGGATTAGAACTTTAGCTTACTGATTATACTGTAACATCCCCCTCTGGCACATATCACAATATTGTCCGCTTTGGGCCACTCGGCACGAGGACTTCCCAGGGGGTCACCCATCCTGGTACTACTCCCGCCCGAGCATGCTTAACTGCAGAGTTCTTATGGGATGTAACATTCCCCTCTAGCACGTATCACAATATTGTCCGCTTTGGTCCCCTCGGACCGAGGACTTCCCAGGGGGTCACCCATCCTGGTACTACTCCCGCCCGAGCACGCTTAACTGTATAGTTCTTATGAGATCTGCTGCCCTCACGGCTTTAAAATACGTTGTGATAGGGAAGGTATCCACACCCCTTATAAGGAATGCTTAGTTCTCCTTAACCCACTTTCACCCAAGTGGGTTAGATCTGATCCCACATCGGCTGGGAAGGAGAACTAAGCATTCCTTATAAGGGGTGTGGATACCTTCCCTATCACAACGTGTTTTAAAGCCGTGAGGGCAGCAGATCCCATAAGAACTCTGCAGTTAAGCGTGCTCGGGCGGGAGTAGTACCAGGATGGGTGACCCCCTGGAAAGTCTTCGTGCCGAGTGGCCCAAAGCGGACAACATTGTGATACGTGCCAGTGGGGGGTGTTATATATACCTTGCCTACCAAGGTACATGTGAGATAATCTACCTCAAGCACACAGATACGCAGTAAGGAATTGGGGAAAACAGGATACAAAAAATATAATTTGAAAGAACCTAATTAAATAGGTCTACTGGAAAACAGAATCCTAAGCATATCCCAATGATTTACTCAACATTTCTTTCTTTCCAATAATATACCCTTTAAGATAAACCAAACCACAATCTGATACCTTTAATGTTCCTCAAAATGTGATTTACTACTACTATAGGAGCGTTTCTCGGTATAACAACATGCATTTCATTATCTTTTGTCTTATTTCATCCCTTTCTTATATAGCTTCCAACTTTCAAACATTATTTTTTTCGTTGCATCGGTTATTTGTTTGGTAATTTTTTGGTTCTTTTTTTTTTGTTTTCCTATAGTAGCAACATACTTTCAAAAATATGGTTGGTAGGGAATCATACCTGATAAGGAAACAATTTGGGTTTTTTTTTTAAATGAAAACGTACTTTTATCCATTTATATATAGATAAGATATTAATAAACTTAAAATTCAATAAAAGTTTATAATTTGAAAATTTTAGGTTCGGGAAGTTTAGCTTATGACCATTACTTTCCTATTTTAATATATAACTAGCATGTATCCCGCCGCTTCGCGGGCGGCCAAAAGTGGTTATTTATGGTTATTTTAAGTTCGTTACGGTATTACAAATATGAATAACTAAGTTTTACGAATACAAATTATAAATGGAATTATGTAATTAGTAAATATTTTTATAAAATACAACACTTGCAAAAAATAGGTTGCAACCGTTAAAAATACCAACTTAGGTCTTACGAATTAGGTAACATGGGCACATTTTCTTTAAGCTCTCCTACTCCTTGCAAGACTCCATTGATCTAAATGCAAAGCAATAGAAATGTAATAACCAATAAACTTCTGTGAAATCTTTCTTGTAGGAATTTAAACACCTCCCCAACACCCTTCTACATTAATCATTTCATTTTTTTCTGTTTTATCTTTATAAATAAGGTGGGGGTAGGGTGGAGGTGTCCAACCTTCATGGAAAATCTATCCCATCTATAGAAGTTCACACAGTGCCACCACCACCACCACTTAATATTGGCCGATAGTGCTCTACCACCATGCTCTGTTTGAGCCATTATTGCTGCTGTTGGGTTGGTTTCTTCGGGGCGGCCTAACAGTTGGCATCTGTGCTCCAGGCCATTTCTTGCAGAAATCCCACAACATAGATGATAAATCTAATTAACAAAGTAAATGACCAAAATGAGTTTACAGAAAAGTGTAACTTACAAAACATATCATATTTGACCATTGTTAAAACCTTTGGAATCATCTACATACCCCCTTGGGACTGGCCTCCTTCCATATATCATTAGTTGTTTACATGATAAACATTTTTTAAATTAAATCAAATTAATGAAAAAAAACAAAAAAATTAGATCTAATTTGATCCCCATACGGATTTGCTGAAAAGCCACCATAAACATTTTGAAGGATGTAATTCGGGTGAGGCCTGGAATAATGAGGGGTAATATTGTCAAATAAGTGAAAAGTTCAAGGAATTGACTTGTATGTGTATATCAAAAGGCAGTTTAGTGTTAATTTAAACTTTTGAAATGCTTTGCACTGTATCATATAACTCTTCTTATACTTTAATATAAAACTTATTTTAGATCAATTATTACTTTTTTTTCATGACAGTTAGTTTCTGTTGGGGGTATGGTATTATAGAGATGTTACCTTTATTGAAGAAAAAAAGTAAATCAGAATGAGCCAAAAGTGAATGAATTAGATGATAAACTTAGATGGATTCAACATCAATGCACTGCAATATGTCAATCTTGATACCAAAATTTCGTATGGAACCTAATTGAACTCCATCTCTGATTCATATAACTTCCTTTACTCTATCACAAGGAGCATCAACAACTGTCAAAAGCTAAAAAAAAATCAATGAATAGATTTTATGAGTTCATAATGAATAGATAAAGAACCATATTGGTTGAAATATACATATTCATACAAGGCTATTCGAAGAAAGCATACAAACACATACAAAGGAAGAAGGAGATCAAACAATGAAGTAGATTATGATAGGGATGAAGTAGAAACACCCTAGAATAATCCCTTCTACCCATAAAAGTTTAACAATACCGTGTATGCCATCGTTGGTGAAAAAATCTAAAGTTGAAGAACCATATATTGTGAGGAGACAAGTTTTATCACTTCAGTTTTGTTGGGCTCAAGGACCGGCAGTAACTTCACTTCGTGGCACACTGCAAAAGGCACAAAATCAGTGAACTTTCAGTCGAATTTTGCAATTTCAATAAAACCCAGATGAAATTGAACACAAATAGGATGAGTTTGAAATAGCATCTGATGTTCCCGCTTTGCTTTGTAATATAGAGACGACGAACACAACAAACATAAAAAGACAAAAATAGGAGATAACTTGCAATTAAGGAGATAACTCCGCTGGGAAATTAGGAAAGTAAAAAAAAAAAGTTGGTATTGTACTCCACCCGATAAAGATGGAGTAGAATTGTTACCTATTACACGTTACAACTCCTCAATTTCGTGATTCAGAGGCTTAATTTCTTTCAATAGAGAATTTATCTCAGCCTGCCACCATTGTTCATCCCCAATCGACCGGTGGCCTCCCACATCTACCGTCAGTGGCTGAAAAGAAACAGACACTCAGATAAGTGATGGATATGTGTATAGGCAGCCCAAAGTTTTTAAAAAGAAAAACATTTGCAGGAGATTGTGGCAAGAAATCAAACATAAGCTAAAATCAGAACATGATTGAGTCATAAGTGTCGGAGTCGTTGACGAAGTCTGGTTTGGACCTGCTTATATTCCGACATCTGGAAGTTGATAATAGGCGATAATAGCAAAAAGGTGTCGGAAGAAGACATCCCTGGATGTGGAGCAAGGGAAAGAGGTCTGGTGGCGGTGGCGTTGATAGCGATAGACGATGGTGATATTTAATATAAATGAAGGCAGGAGGAGAAGCATGATGTTGATGATGCACGTTTCAACTTGGGTAAACTGAGTAAATGATAAAGTGAGTAAATGAAACCGTAACATAAAAATGAGAACGTGAGTTGAGCGGAGAGGAATCATATACCTTCTGGTACCAGTATTTGAACCAGCAAGTCAGCCGACCCAAAATTGCAAGCCAAGCACCCACCCGAAAAACCCTACTATCCACCGGTCGACCATCATTTCGCCAAAACCCAATGACGACTCAGAAGAAGTGGAAAGATGAAGCAGAGTGGTCGAAAAAGCAAAAAATCTTGTGGAAGAAAACAATAATGGCGAGAGGGATAGAGAGAGTTCTGGAAGGATGGAAGACGATGATGTTTGTTGAGTATATCTGATGTCTTGGTAAAACGGTGGAGAAGACACTGATCCAAATGATAGCGGTGAAGAGAAGATAGAAAAACACGTGTCCACCTTCAGTCTAGCTAATGGACCAAAACCCTCATTAAGTGAACATAAGGAGATCTAAGAGACTAGAGGCTTTATTACCAGAAAAGGATGATGATAAGATGTTGCTTGTGGATCTACAATCTCCGCTTGGATACCTCTAGCTTCTTCTTCTTCTACAAGCTTCAAATCACACAAGGTTAACTTAAAACTGGCTCACAAGCATTGGGGTTTCGAGATCTAGGGTTTGGATAATAGAAGATGGAAATGAGTCCCTGAAGTGAAGATTAAGATGCTTAAATAGGGTGCAAAACACTGAATCTAGGGTTTCCCAAACTCAGACCAACTCGTCGAGTTGGTCCTCCCCAACTCGTCGAGTAGGTCTCTCTACCCGCATGCAAAACAAGTTCCTACTCGTCGAGTTATCCTCCATGGACTCGATGAGTAGACCTCCAATTTGCTTATTATATTTCCTTAATTAGCCATCTGGTTTCTTGTTGTTACAACAACGGACCCCATAGAGGTAGTGGCAAAATCTTGAGGACGAAAACAACTGCCCCTAACTCCAAGTTGTGCGTCGGGTGGTTTGTCTCGTGAGGCTTCAGCTGCCTCAAGACATAGCCGTATTGGCGATAATGTGCCCTCTCTGCATCAATATTGCACCCAAACCCGAGATAGACGCATCGCAGTATACTACAAAATCCTCAACGCCCTTTGGCAGGGCTAAGATCGGCGCCTCGCACAACCTCTGCCTCAAAGTCTCGAACGTTGGCTGCTGATCAGGCCCCCAACGAAATACAACGGCCTTCTTCGTTAGCCGAGTCAGGAGTATCACTATCTTGGAGAAATCTTGTATGAATCTCCGGTAATAGCCTGCTAAACCAAGGAAACTCCGATTCTCAGATGGAGACATCGGAACCTCCCATCTCATCATGGCCTCCACTTTGGCCAGGTCGACCAAAATACCGTTCTGGTTGACAAGGTGCCCCATAAATTGCACCTCGTGCAACCAAAACTCGCACTTGGAGAACTTGGCGTACAAGATCTCCCTCCTTAGGGTATCCAACACCTCTCGCAAGTGCTCCTTGTGCTGCTCCTGCAGCTTGAAGTAAACCAAGATGTCATCAATAAAGACTATCACAGACCAATCCAACATCGGTCTAAATACGCAGTTCACGAGGTCCATGAACGCGGCAGGGGCATTGGTGAGCCCAAAGGGAATCACCACGAACTCGTAATGGCCGTAGCGAGTCCGGAAAGTAGTGTTCGGTACATCCTTATCTCTGACTCTCATCTGGTGATAGCTTGAACGCAAATCGATCTTGGAAAACTAAGATGCCCCCTGAAGCTGTTTGAAGGGATCGTCAATCATCGGGAGTGGGTAACGGTTCTTCACCGTTACCTTATTCAACTCCTGGTAATCTATACACATCCGATGTGACCCATCTTTCTTCTTCACAAACATGATCAGAGCTCCCCAAGGCGAACTACTCGACCTGATAAATCCTTTGTCTAACAGCTCCTGCAGCCGTGTAGACAACTCCTTCATCTTGGGAGGAGCCAACCCATATGGTGCCTTGGCTATTGGAGTCGCACCCAGAACTAGGTCAATCCTGAACTCCACTTGTCTCTCTGGAGGTATCTCAGGCAACTCCTTCGGAAACACATCCGAGTACTCCCGCATATATGACACATCTCTCACGGTTGCCTTACCCGCCTCCCGGGTATCCATAATGTAGGCGACGTAACCTGCTCAACCCCGCTGAAGGTAGCAATATTTTGAAAACCGAACCGGACATTGAATCGGTTGTGTTGCCAGTTCGATGGTTCAACTGGTTCAATCGGTTCAACCGATCCCAAAAACCAGATAAACCGGATATATATATATATATATATATATATATATATATATATATATATATATATATATATATATATCACACACACACACACACATATATATATATATATATATATATATATATATATATATATATATAACGATTATAAAATTTTAAAATGAGTCAATAATATCTTATTTTTATATGTTACTCTCTTAAAAATTTGTTATAACGATTCAAGGAGTTATATGTATTTGTGTGTATATACCGACAATGTTATCAATTGAGTTCAATATGGATTTGGTTTCATGTCTACCTTAAGTATGCTTATTTTTCTTGCATATTTCACTTTTAGGGGAGATTGGTGATTTAACTATAAAAAAATAAAAGGTATTATTGAATGTGGAAGAAAATGAGTATAGAGTATGCACGATGAATTAATTTAGAGATTGTTTAGGCTATCAGCCTCATCCCACATCGCCACAAAAATAAAGTGCTTAGCCATAGAGAGTTGTATAAAAGGACAAGAATCTGAAGAGCCATTGAAACCAAAGTGTGCATCTCGCTTATGAAAGTGTGGTCCCATCTCTCTACTCTAGTTTAAAAGTTAAGTCTTTTTTATGGCAGGCCGGTTTTTTTTCTGGTAAGACCAGACCGGTTTAGTCTGGTTTTTGTTTGAACCGCTGGTTTTTTCCGGTTTGATTTCAGGGTGGTTTTTGTGCTTTCAAAAACCGATATCCACACCAGTTTCCGGTTGAACCGGCCAGTCCGGTCCGGTTTTCAAAACCATGGAAGGTAGCGCCTAGCCCTCGCCGTTGAACACAAAGATGGCCCATGTTGCGACCTCTCGCCCTGAATCACCAACTCTCCCCCACTTGGGGTCCTGACACGAACCAACTGCTGCTTACAATCGATCACCGCCCCATTAGGGCTCAACCAATCCATGCCTATTATGACTTTGTTCCCACACAAAGGAATGGGAACCAAATCCACGAGGTAACGCTCACCATACATCCTCAAGACACAATCTCTGTAAACCTCAAATGTCGGATGGATCGGTCGTCAGCACTCACGACCTCTAGAGGACGATCCAACATGTCTGAAGACTCAGCAAACCTCTTGATGAGTGCAAGAGATACGAATGATCGGGTAGCCCTCGAGTCAAATAACACCTATACTGGGATACCATTCGCATGGAACGATCCCATCACCACATCCGGTGCAACACGCACTTCCTCGGTGGTCAGCTGGATGGCTCGGCTCCTCACCACTGGAGCATATGGCTTTCCCTGTCAGCCATCCGTGATCCACAGGGTCGCTGGAGCTGGCGCCATCACTGGCGCTCCTGGTGTCAATCTCGGGCAGTTGGCCTTTTTATGGCCCTTCTGATTGCAATGAAAGAAAATTAGGTCTAATGTCTAAAGGATGGGGGTAGGGCCAGTACAATCCTTGCTATAGTGCCCAGTCTTGCCGTACTTGTAGCAGCCCGATCCCCCTAGCTCTGCAAATTCCCTCGTGTGGCCTGCCGCATTTCCCACAGTGGCTTCGACCCTGCTGGCCCTTCGACCTCGAGTCAAATCCCTTGGGTTTCTTCCCAGAAACTCCGGTCGTCTGCCCAGTCTCCGCCTTCCTCTTCCGGATGTGCTCTATATCAATCTTCCTCTCCCTCGCCCTCTCTATCATGTCATCCAAGGTCAGGCATGCCGAGTAGCTAAAATATTTCCGAATGTCAGCTCTCAACATGTCGTGGTACCGGTTTTTCTTCATCTCCTCATCCCCCGCGTACTGAGGCATCAGTAAGGCCCTCTCCCTGAACTTGGCGGTAATTGTCACACCCCCAAACCGGAACGGCGGAAACGTTCGGGGGCGGATGACTTCATGTGGTAATGTAACAAATGAATACACAGTAAAGAAAGCAATACAACCATCATATATATAATTGAAAGTTTACATTGTTAAAAGGTACATGTTCAAAAACCAATTACAATATGATGCCAAAATATGAATTTAAACTGGCGCCGCAGCGTCCCTTCTTCAAAAGCTGTTTGTTACCTGTAATTACTGAATCCCTGGGACATACAAGTAGTTTTGAAAGAGTAGATCAACATTTAAGCTGGTGAGTTTCATAAGTATTAAATGACAATGTGTTCTATGAAATGAAATGTTTTGTTTTTGTTTGTTTGTTCCTAGAAAATCTCATATTTTCTACTAGTATAAATGTAGCCTTTTATCAAGACCAATGTTTGTTTCTAGAAAATGTATGTACGTATAGAATTTCCAGTACGTCTGAAAAACCCCGTAAATCAATGTATTTTTAATACCCCATGTGAGTTTTTATAACCATGTTATTGACTAGGAATGCCTATACGCAACGTTCTTCAGGCGTTGGAATGTTCTGACGTTTGTCACCCCAAATGGTGTACTGTAGCTAACAGTCAGGGCGCGGGGTTGTCAAGCCCGTATAGATCTATACACAAACACCATTCTCCCCCTCCAAGGGATTTTGGAATATAATACAGGACTTGAAATGTGTACTCGAACGTACGTGAAGTTGATGTCTCACAAAACTTAGTATAAAAACAGATTTACGTGTAAAAATGTTCTTTTGTTCTTGTATGTGAATGTGACTTCTTGAAAATAGTGTTTCTAGTATGTAAAAGTTCGTAATGTTCTCGTAAAACTATACATATTATAGTTTTCTTTAAGTGTGTCTCGTTTGTATAGTAATCCCTAGTAAAATACTCACTTGTTATGAAAAGTATAATTTTTATAGTGCCAAGATGGACACATATACATACAGTATAAGCAGGGTGTTTGATCTATACATATATAACAACATTTTTCATTTCCAAAGATATGATGTTATCGTGATATATTTTTGCATACGAAAGTTTCCCTATAATAGTTATAAATCACATATGATTCCATTCATAAAAAGTGTATAATGAAACTTTTTATAACACACGATAATAATCGTGTGTTTTACTTGTATTTCACCCCTTAAAAGCATATAAAAGTATTTATAAAATATTTAAAAGTGTGGATTATAAGGGTATGAACGTACTTGAAAGATCGGAAAAAAGGCGAGATGAAAACCGAGCAGAATTTCGACTCGAGAAAGCGGATTTTCTCGGGATTCTCGGGAATCTCGGGAGCACAAATGACCTTCGGGACCTGAGCAAGGAAACCAGGGCTTCGGGATAGTACGTGCACGGAAAACGAGGCAAAAACACAAGAAAAATGAGAGGGAATGGCTCTTCTCTTCGGAACCCTCGCATCCCTTTTATAGGGGGTGGGAACCGCCTCCGTACGCGGGGCATACTCGAATATGTTGGGCGTACTCGTGTGTCACGCATGAGCGCATCCTCGACTGCTTCGGACTCCGGATGGGACTGGACATAGGCTCGCATAGGGGGCGGCGTGGACGATCTGAGGCCTAGGCCTTGAGTACGCTGGGCGTACGAGCGTACGCTGGGCGTAACTCGGATCGACTTGGTGACTCCTCCTTCGGATAATACCAAGGTTAAATAATAAAATTTATATTTTAATTATTTAATAAACTTCAAAAATTCATATATTCTTCATACAAACTCCGTTTTCGACGTTCTTTATATCCACGCGTAGGTGAGACTACGCTCTACAACTTTCGTTTAGATTCCGTCGTCAAATTTTGAAATTATTTTTATTATTTATTTTTAAAAGGTCGTGGTAAGAAAATTTCGTTAGAAATTCATAACTCCATTATCTGACGTCTGTTTTTACCAGACTTTTTACCGTTGTAATACCATTGTCTAGACCTTCGATCTCATTTAGGTCATTCTGGCCAAAAGTCGCTCGATCTCTGATTCGAGTTTTTAGCTGTCTGTCGCTAAGCCGAACTTGGAAAAATCATAACTTCATTATATGAAGTCGGATTTGGGCGTTCTTTTTACGTACGATCACGGTTTAATGACATCTAACATAGTAGGTAATTAATTAAAGACTTTTTGGACATTTTATTTTCGAAGTTAATTTCATTATATCAAAAGTGGTTACAATACTTGACTTTTTAGGTCATTACATAGAGTTGAAATACCGGGTTGTCACAGTAATCTTCTGTTGGATTAGTGTCTAAGTCCATAACTATTTTGGTATGTACTTGACCCGATGGTGCATGGTCCTTTTGGGTTGCGTTCACCAAAGCAACTTGATAGGATGAATTATGGAGAGAAAGGATTAAATATGATTTATTAATATATTATGAGAATAATATATTAAAGGAGAAATCATATTCTTTAATTAATATTAGTCAAGAATTAATAAGAATTAAGTTTGTGGCTAAAAGAGATTAATTAAACTTAAGGGACTGGAATTGTAATTATAAGATAATTGCAATTGGGCTATGGATTACCTTATAATATAAGGTTGGACGAATTCTATGGGAAAACCCATTAGAAATCGTCCAAGGCTTATTAAAAAGGGGTTCATGGGTTGCTTAGGGCCTAAGCATCCAAATTAGGGTTTCCTTGTTAGATAACCCTAATAGCCTCACTATTTAAAGGACCCTTAAGCCCCAAAAACGTGGTGAACTTGTTCTATATTGTTTGTACACGTTTAGGGTAGCCTCCTTCTCTTCTCCTCTTCATCCTCTTGCTCTTGGTGTTTGTGAACCATTAGAGGAGTGACATTTGTGACTCTAAACTTTCTAAAGTCAATACAAGGAGGATTTGGGATTGTTATTGCTACATAACAATCAAGGTAATAACTTAAACCCATTCTTATGTTAATATGATTACTTGTATGCTAGAACTAGGGTTTATAGTCTTGGATGAATTGCATGTATAATAGAGAAACCTAGATCCAATCATTAGGGTTTGTATGAGCACATAGGATGTTCTTATTGCCAAAACCCATCAGTGGTATCAGAGCCATGATTGGTTTCTATTGTATTGATGCCTTATTTGTTTGTTCAAGTTGCAAAATTCGATTTTGGTGAATCTGCCTGATGAACTCGGCGAGTCCCATTGTGGACTCGGCGAGAAGGCCCCTACTCGGCGAGTCCATAGGGGTACTCGGCGAGTTCGAGCGTCAGAAAGAGGGGATTTCAGGATTTCTTGCTGTTTTTCTCATGGATACTTGCCTTATCTGTTTTAGATCATCAAAATTCGATTTTATACATATTTATGAGTATATCCTTGATTAAACAAAAGATAATTACCAATTGATTAGATAATAACTTCCTTATATGATTAAAGTTGATTATTTGTATTAATTGGGTAACTTATTTTGCAAGAAATTGAAATTAGGTCAAATATAGATAATGATAAAATTAATTGTTTAATTTATATTATTTGTTATTTGATCCTTGTGTTATGAAAAGTTTCAATTTTCCCCTTTAGGTTTTATAGTTGAAATTTGAACTCAAAAGTTTTGTTTTGAAATTTAAATAGTTGAAACCCTAATGTTTTGAAAAGGCTTCAAAACTTGCCCTCAAGTTTTGGAATTTAAATTTTGATTAAAAGTTTAATTTTGATGTATATTTAAATTCTAAACCCAAATGTTTTGAAATGTTTCAAAACTTGCCCTCAAGTTTTGGAATTTAAAAGTTGATTAAAAGTTTAATTTAGGAATGTTAAATTCTAAAACCCTAGTGATGTTTTGAAAAGTTCATATCACACCCTTATGGTTTTATTAATTAATTAAGGTGTATAATTAAAAGAGGTTTAATAAATCCATAAAGTTTTGGTTTACAATTTAATTAAATTAAAAGTATAATTATTAAATTTGACCACCTAGTATTTTAAAAGTGTAAAATACAGCCTATACTATATATAACATTAAAAGTCTAACATTATATATATGTATGAGTGAAAGTCAGTCTTACCGTTAGTAGGCCTCATTCACGAAGCTGGCCTATAAGGGGTGTTTAAGGAAATTGCCTATAAAATGGCGATTGAATGGGTATCCACTCTTACCCACTGCACTTTTGACTAGTGAAGGGTCGTTAGCCGAACGGGTAGGATATGACAAAACCTTCCATTATAAGTATAATGAAGTACAAAAGTAACTAAATGTTTTACAAATTCCCAATCTTAGTTACTTTAGGCAAAAGTGAATTGATGCAATTCCATGAAATTACACTTTGTACCCTTGTGAAGACGTCAGTGGAGCATGTGTGGTTTACTGGCACACTAAATGGTTCTAAGCAAGGGTAGCAAAGGGTGACTCAATGTTTGTCATAGTTCGGTGGAGCGTGTGTGGTTTACCGGCACATCGAATAGGTTACTGTAACATGTGGGGGCACCATGTAAGTTTGCATGGTTATTCACACCCGCTTTGTGATCCTCGGCATCCCAGTCATAAACTAGAGGGGCATATCGAGATTTAAACATGCCATTGAAAAGTTCAATGAATCTCAAAGTATCTAGGAGTTTTCATAGATTTAAAACTTAAATTTCTTTTTGTTTTTTCATGGTGGAAATTAGTGAATCATCATTCACTTACCTTCAAATATTCTGCAACTAGATTACGACATCCCTTTTCTAGGTTGTAGCGTATTGTGTTGGGTCCTAGCCTTAATATCTCATTTGGGTGATTTATTGAGGACTTAATCAATCAACTAACTTGAATTGATTTTTCTCCCGTTTTGTAGATGTCAAAGTACGACAACTATGGTCTTCCCAAATCCCGTGGAACAAGCATTCCACATAAAGATGATATTCCACGATTCGATCGAGGAACAAGATATCATGCTTCATTTCTTCTACCTCCTCCAATTATTCTCCCTAACCCACAAGATCGAAGAATTGAAAGGTTCAATGTCACTAAAGCCCTATTGGAAATGAAACATGAAGATGGTAAACCCGTGTGTGCCCACATTCTAGGAATGAAATCATACATCGATAGGTTAATAATGTTGGGTGCGTCATTCCCTGATGAGTTGGCTATAGGTTGGGTTCTACAGTCACTCCCTGAATCATATAATGAGTTCAAAAGAAAGTATTATATGATGGATCATGACGCAAACCTCATTGACCTAACTTACATGCTCATTGCTGCTGAATCAGAAATGATTTGGCAAAGCAATGGAGCATATTTGTTGGGAAAGTCAACCAACCATGCTTCAGAGGACGTTCTAGGAGAACCGACCTGCGTTTGCTGCCAAGAGAAAGGGCGTTGGATACAAGTCTGCCCTAAGAGCCTGAAGAGTCCAGAAGATGGGAGAGTCAAAAAGTATGGTTGTGCTTCAGGTAAAATCCACTATCTAATTCCATTAAGTTCCTATTCGTTGATTCTTAATACATGATGTGATAATATTGCATTTGAATGTTTTGCAGGATCGGTGAAAAGAGAGGAAGCTTGATGAAAGAGCAAGATGAATCTAATCACGAAGAAACGGATCTCGATTGCATGGATTTGAAGATTAGATTTTGAGCTTAGAAAGTTATGATAGAGTTGTTAGGAATCTTCTTTTGACTACATAGTTTTCAGTTGATTTTGCATTGTATGGACAAATGTTTTCCGCTGCTTTTATGAATAAAATAAAATTTTGATATGACTTATTTATTTATTTATTTATTTCCTTGCAATGAAATCATTATGAAAATTGATGTTTGCATATTTCTACAACGAATGGATAAGATTCTTAGTTATGTTAATAGTGGAAATGTCAAGAATTTACCAAATAAGGAGAGTTTCTCATCGGCCTAGTTTCAATTGGACAGAAACTTGGAATCATGCAACTTGGTTTCACGATGAATGAGAAATTTCATATTTGGAAATTAGACTAATTCGTTAACAACGTGTCAAGTGAAAGACTATTAGATCGAGTACACAAAAGTTGTGTGTTGATCAAGTCCACCACAAGGGTAACAAAGATATTTGTCATGATTTACTAAAGGATTAGTAAATATGATTATGCTTATAAGATTAAGTGTAATTCTGAATTGATTGAAAAAGGTTTAAATCAATAGCAGAACGAATAAGAAGAATCAAGTAGGCAGAAAGATAAAAGTTTCTCTATTCTAAGAAGAAGGGAGAGTACCTTTTATGCTTTATGATATGACTTAATGATTAAGAACCATATCTCAATTGATCCTCTAAATAAATCTGAGTACAAGTGTATGTATAAGAAGAGGAATCAAGAATTGAAGAAATGGTTAAATCAAGAAGTCAATCATACTTCATTCCAAAACAAGTCTTAGAGTTAAGATTGTGACATTAAGTGACAAGTCTTAGGAAGGTTTATAACATTCATCAAATGTAGAATTTGGAAAAAGGCTTTCCTATTCTCACACATTTGAAATTGGAAAGTTGTGATGTCTTGGATAAGACAAAGACCAACTAGGACCAATTTTATGAAATGTTTTGTCTTGATAAAGGCTACACTAACTCTTGAATATTTGTTTGTCAAGAAATGTTTATTGACAAGAGAATCTTATATGTCAAGGAGTCAGTGGGAGTCTTAATGGTCTTGAAAGGCTTCAAGAACAAATCAAGAATAAACCTTATCGATCATCACTAGCACACGAGTAGAGATTTACAACCTATCGTGTTGACATTACCTTGTTTCTGTGCCGTTCCAATTGAGTTAATTATGCATATGAGCCCTATGAGTTCTCATTTGAATGCATAAAAGGCAAGGACCTTGATCAATTGAAAGTACATTGATAGGAAAGGGTGAGCTGCTTAACTACTTGGAAGACATGGTGGGCAGCTGTGTTACCATAAGGCAAGAAAGTTCGGTCCATATGAGTTTGAATTTGTCGTAAACTTTGGTTTTGACAAATTCACATGGATAGGAACACATACACCATTAAAATCTAAGTGTCATAAGATTCCCTCCTTCATGAAAATGACTGTGAGGAAATGCTTTCACTAAGAAAGATTTTAAGAAGATAGTGATTGTGAAAATTGTATTCTCGAATTCGATTATGGTTACGGTATCCCTTTCCATGATTCGAATTATAAGATTTGACAATTAGTCTAAATTGTTTAGACACACATATGAGCTATCTAAAGGAAAGGTGTATAAGCTTAGATAAAGGATTATCAAAGCATTAAGTATTAAAAACATGAACTTAAGAAATTCAGTAAGTATTGTTTTTCTGAAAGTTAAGTTGTTTCTGAATACATGTCAAAGCTAGTGGGAGCATAAGTGTTATGTTTATAATAATCATTGTGATAGTGGGAGCATAAATGTTATGATTGTATGATTATTAAGACAAGTATTGCAAGTTAGCAATATTAATTATAGAAAACAAGAGTTATACTTTGCAAGGTCGCAATGGTTGTAAAGTTGTTTTGCTATAATTAAGGGAGAGAATATTATGCTTCATTTCAAATCTAAAGGCTTAGGTTATGGAATGTTAATAAATTTAGTCAATGAAACATAGTGCGTTCTTAAAATTCGATTATGATTACGGCATTCCTCTTCCTATTTCGAATTGAGAGAACGTAGCACATAAAATATTATGGCAGAAGTTTGATAAAGTATCGAATCTTTATGTAAGACATTATGCATCGTGTCGCATACGCTTCGGGTATAGGATCGATGGCAAATGCTATAATATTTGACCATTCTAAAAATTTTCCAAATGTCTAGTGCATTTAGAGGGAAAAGGACAAGAATCGGTTTTGACTAAGATAATTAAACAACTATCAAAGGACAATCCAAAGTTCGTCGAGGATTGGTCGCTTGTGAGTAGTTGGAAGCATGATATTGGATGGATCATATCGACATTATTATGAATAGATAAGATTCTATTGAGAATGAGTTGTCATATGGTAAGTATGGAAAGGTTTCCATATTGGGAATGGGATATTGAGAATCAAAAGGATCATTGCATAAAATGTTAGAATCTAACATATTCCATAAGTGGCAAGAATTTGATATTCTTTCATTTATGAAAATGGATTAGGAGTTGTGAAATGAGTATGATTGGGAATGTGTTCATTTGATCTATTTCACCAAGTACGAACCGTAGTTAAACATTGTGTGCATGCTAAAAGCATGGGACAAGTGTTGTAATTCAAGTAATAAGTTGATTAACCGAAACAACAAATAATGAGTAATCGATATGGTGATAAATAAAAGGTGTTTTATTTATACTCAAAAGGTTTGAGGCCATATGGGATTAGTATTATTCTTGTGTTTCACTTTGCATGTTTTGACTTCCTGAATAATTTAATTGGTTGAGAACAGTCAAATTATTCAAATGGGCCACAGTCGTTCATATGTTGGAAGTAAATATGAATGAAGACTATCATGAATTGGTGTGTGGATTGTCTAAAGAGAATTAGACATAAGAAAGTGTTTGCTGCAACGTTCATGAGTGCTTATGAATATGATTTGAGCATTGGATTAAACCCACGCTCACTTGGATCACTTCATGGATTGTAGCACGAGTGATTGGTGAGACGATAACATCTTATATTCTTGAAACCGAGATGTGTGAGTTGTATCTTGCGAGTCGGTTGCACATTGATAATATGTAAACGCACCAGTAACTTGGTGTTATAAAACATATTGTTGTGTGTGATTTGGTGAGTGAGTGCAAGCGAGCATTGAGTCAAATTTTATCCGTTCCTTTTATCCAAAGTAGGATAAAAGCGATATCTATGGGCCCCTCGATGATTTAGAGATGGCACCTAAGTACTTGGCCAAGCCGGGACTAATTTGATGTGTTCAAATTGTAGTCTGTTGTTAGTCGTCATAAATCTGAATTCGGGAAACAGCACATAGACAGAGAGAATGATTTAGATCCATGTCTCAGTCTATACGATATCTAGAATGGAGGAATATATGATCCCTTATCTTAAGGACACGCGTATATGATAAGATCAGAGTTGACAGCGGCTTTGGAAAGCTACGATTGCAGATCAGGATCTGAAGTCATATGCAGAATAGTTATTAGACTTATCCAAGTGGGAGACTGTTGGATTAGTGTCTAAGTCCATAACTATTTTGGTATGTACTTGACCCGATGGTGCATGGTCCTTTTGGGTTGCCTTCACCAAAGCAACTTGATAGGATGAATTATGGAGAGAAGGGATTAAATATGATTTATTAATATATTATGAGAATAATATATTAAAGGAGAAATCATATTGTTTAATTAATATTAGTCAAGAATTAATAAAAATTAAGTTTGTGGCTAAAAGAGATTAATTAAACTTAAGGGACTGGAATTGTAATTATAAGATAATTGCAATTGGGCTACGGATTACCTTATAATATAAGTTTGGACGAATTCTAAGGGAAAACCCATTAGAAATCGTCCAAGGCTTATTAAAAAGGGGTTCATGGGTTGCTTAGGGCCTAAGCATCCAAATTAGGGTTTCCTTGTTAGATAACCCTAATAGCCTCATTATTTAAAGGACCCTTAAGCCCCAAAAACGTGGTGAACTTGTTCTCTAGGGTTTGTACACGTTTTGGACAACCTCCTTCTCTTCTCCTCTTTATCCTCTTGCTCTTGGTGTTTGTGAACCATTAGAGGAGTGACATTTGTGACTCTAAGCTTTCTAAAGTCAATACAAGGAGGATTTGGGATTGTTATTGCTACATAACAATCAAGGTAATAACTTAAGCGCATTCTTATGTTAATATGATTACTTGTATGCTAGAACTAGGGTTTATAGTCTTGGATGAATTGCATGTACAATAGAGAAACCTAGATCCAAGCATTAGGGTTTGTATGAGCACATAGGATGTTCTTATTGCCAAAACTCATCATCTCCGCCACTGACTCAGTAGTCTGTCGCATATCCAAGAACTCCCTGGCTAGCTACTGAATCTCCACAGCTGGCACAAACTCAGCTCAAAATCTGGACACAAAGTCCGACCAGGTCATAGCCTCAATGGTTGGGGCTCACAACGTATCACTGACTACCACCAGTCTCTAGCCCTTTCTCTCAAAAAACCATTCGACCCGTCAGGGCAGAAGCTCGTCACCTGCGTGGACTCAATGTTCTCAATCCATCGTCTCGCCACAACGGGGTCCTTCACCTCAGTGAAGTCTGGCATTCCGCATCTCCTGAAATCCTTGAAGGAGAGCGTTCGAGTCCCTGACTGGCTAGGTGCCATGTCACTCCTGAATGCCCTAAGGCGATCCTCCATCAGCTCAATGATCCCTTCCTTGATCGACCCGAAAATCACCAGGGTCGCCTCAAGGATGCCTCTCGTATTCTCGGATGCAATGAACTCGCGCAATCCATCATCAACTGGCTCGGAACCTGTACCCGAACCTGACCCAGACCCTGAACCTACTGCTTCGTGACGTGTCAACACCATTCTCAAACAAAACATACAATCATCAGGGTCATACATAACCTTGAGAGGTTTCACACACACTATAAGTTCCCAAGTTTAATCTCAGCTCTCCTTGATTCGAGTACGGATCCTGAACCTACTACTTCGTGACGTGTCAACACCATTCTCAAACAAAACATACAATCATCAGGGTCATACATAACCTTGAGAGGTTTCACACACACTATAAGTTCCCAAGTTTAATCTCAACTCTCCTTGATTCGAGTACGGATCCTCTGCTTTCAGCAGTACGGTCCCATACTACCTTCCACATCTATCCGTACTTTCCTCAAGAATTGCCTTGACTCCACCAAGTCCCTTCCACTACTCTCCGCCACCATCTGCATAAGAAGTCCCTGCTACCTCTCCCTAACTAGCTGGCGAATACCATTACATATTACTAAAACCATATAATTCTTCGAATGAGAGGTCCTACCCTACAACGGTTGGACTTAGACAAGAGTTGTGAAATAGGGCTAGACCTAACCTTCTGAAATTATTTAGTCCTTGTAATATGTAACTTAACATATTCGTTTACTAGGTAATTAACGAAAACTAGGACTCCTAAAAGCACAAAGCAAGCAGCATTTGAGCATTGAGTAACCCAAACCAAGCATGTCCTAATCAGGCAATTATATCACTAACTAGTTAATACTATCATGCAGTTCAACAAGCACATACAGCAGGCACATAAGACATCCTCCTAGATCCTTAGCCCTAATCTAGCATGCAGTTCTCATAATCATAACATATATCATAGCAAACTTGTATGAGTATCTTGGGGAAAACTTACTTGAGCTCGGCCGATTGCACGCATCACACTTCTTGTTCTTTCTCAAACCATTAATATTAAATTTTCAGAAAATTTGTTTTCATTGTAAAAATTTCTCAAACCCTCAATTTGAGTCCAGACATCCCCGAAGGTATGTCTGAATCCATCAAACCAATGCTCTGATACCAACCTGTAACATCCCAAAATTTTGGTCCAAAAATTTCATTTTAAATTAAACAATTATAAAACCATTTGTCTGAAACAATCATAGTATCACTCATATCAAAAGCCAATGTATCGATAGTCAAAACATGTCATAATAAAATATCATTAGAGTAATAATCCCAAAGATCTCTAGTGCGGAAAATGTAGTGTGATGCGATCATGCCGAATCCTTTCCCTTTGAAGAGGAAGTACCTGAAACCAAAACTGAAAACTGTAAGCACAAAGCTTAGTGAGTTCCCCATCATACCACATACCATACAATATCATACTGTCTAGTATATCTGGGTGTTGGCCTACCCCTTCGGTCTCTTTCAACCGGTAACTTCCTAGCATAATTGGGTGCTAGCCTACCCCTTCGGTCTCTTTCAACCGGTAACTGGGGACTATTTCACCCCTACCACTACCACATAATACCCTAGCATATACATATAAATCACATACTGCCTAGCATATCTGGGTGTTGGCCTCCCCTTTGGTCTCTTTCAACCGGTAACAGGGTATATCCTACCCTTCATATCACTATCGCATAATAACATAACATACTAGCACATAAAACATAACAGATAGTGGCGTACCAGACAATTATCACAAAGGCAATCATCTCAACTATAATCAAATACTAGTGGGCTGACATTGGTGCCTTCGACCCACTCCTACTGGAAGGTAACTCACCTCAAATGTCGTGAAGTAGCTGAACTGTCCTTGGCTCTAAAATCAACTCCACTCAAACTCCTACACATAAGACATCTCATTTAATTACCCTTTCATACTCATAACCCCTTAAGGGTCAACTTTGGTCAAGGTCAACACCCTGGTCAAAGTCAGCCTTCTGGACAAAGTCAACATCCTGGGTTGACTCAACTCGACGAGTTGGTCCATCAACTCATCGAGTTCCATGAATCATAAACCTTGAAATCGCGACCCAACCCGTCGAGTTCTTTCACAGCTCATCGAGTTCCTCCTATCCACATAATCGGGACTTCTCCAGTCAACTCGTCGATTTTTGCCCTTTACAGAATCAGGACACTTCGACCCAACTTGTCGAGTTCCTCTATGGACTCGACGAGTTCTTCAGTTTGTTAAGCCATCTTAATAGATTAAGTCCCTAGCCTTCCGATCTAAGCTCAATACTTCATCTACATACTGAAAATGTCCTTTTATGGGTAAAGTTTCCAACTTTACCCATTAATAGCCTTCCTTAATGGGTTTAGCTCAAACCCTAACTCTTTAAGACCTAGATCTTGATCCAAAAGCCATTAATACTTCAAGCTAAGGCATACAAACTGAGATCTATACCCTAGACACTACATGAACACGTAAAGTCTTCGACTTTCTCTCCATGCATGGCCTTTTGGAGCTTAAAAGGCCAAAATGACATCCTAAAGCTTGCATGTGGCTTCAATGGCCATAAACTTTGCACCTTTATGCCATGAAGTCCCTCCAATGTCCTAGATCTGGAAGTATACTCACTTGGGATGTCCATTCCCCAAGGACCATGTGTGACATCCCCAAAATCGCGGCTAGAAAAGACCGATTTTCATTTATGCTTTTAAAATAATTTCAGAGTAAATCCTTTTGATTTGAAAGAGTTGCGGAATTTGTTCCCAAAAACAAAACATGATAAAACAATGTTTACCAAAGCATTTCATAAAAGAAATGTATTTTCATTATATAATCAAAACTCGGGGTGTCATGTTCCGATACAGACCAGTAAGCATAAACGATAACATTACAAGTCATTCAACAAATATATACATATACAGACTTGTAAACAAAACAACTTGATGGTTCATCCATCTTATACCCTCGCGCCACTTCCTGTAATACAAATAAAACTGAGTGGGTCAGGCTTGGGAGCCTGGTGAGCATATAGGGTTTTCAACCCACAATAAATAATCATATTTAATTTTCACCAACCAACAATAACCAAATTACCCATTCCCGTTATTCTCACTTTATGTCCCTAAGACAACTAACATAAGGGACCTAGTCTAAGAATATTTCATCGGGGCGACAACACATGCTTCGGGGGTTCCTCAGCAATATAAGTCAAATAAGGCAACCATGAGGGGGATGGAGTACAGCGAATGAACACCCAAGTTCATTAATACCTACAGGTGGCGAACCTGCTAATGTTCCACAAGACTGTCTAGAAAAGTCTGTGGTCGTCATCTAAACTCCGCTAGATGACTGAATCAAAACAACAACGAGGCCTCTCATCTGTTTATTACACACCAACTATCTACCCATGTTCTACCCAACATATTAGTAGATAAAAATATACATTTTTATACATAGTTTAAAAACATGTATAGCATGCTTTGATCAATACATATTCCACATAACAGATGAGGCACACACACATAACACGTATTTCATAGAAAACAAATCAGATCCATGAGATAGAAGAGAGTGAATATACATTCACACATATAACACAAAATATACACATAACACGTATTTCGTATAAAATACTTCATAATTATGCGTTAGAAGAAAGTAACCGCACACTCACACCTATAAACAACAATATACTTAATACACTCGAACCATACTTGTATTATTATCGTGTTTATGAAAGGTAATATACACTCACTTGATCAGAAGATGATCGTACAGCACTACGACTTGCAGAAGTAGTAATCCTCAGCAGATCTGGAAGATCTCCACAAAAATCGAACTTCTCGTGGGCAGAGCTTCGGCTCGGGAACCGCACTTCTCGGGATCTTCGGGATCTCGGGACTTGCTTCGGGGCTCGAGAATAATATCGGGGCTTCGGGGTATTTCTGGCACGCAAATCGATGCAAAACAGGAGAGAGAAGAGAGAAAAGAGCAAAAGAACTCGGCTGCCCTCGCATCCTATTTATAGGAGGCTGGAGCCTCGGAGTACGCGGGGCGTACTGCTCCGAAATCGTCATTGCTTACATATCCGAAGTGCTCGAGTGCGAGTGTCGACATTCCTCGGTGTACGCGGGGCGTACACGAGTATGCGGGGAGTACTTCGGATGAGTCCGATGACTCCTCTTCGGATAATGCCGGATTTTCCAATTTAAATTTAAATACAAAATATTTAATAAACTTTGGAAAGTCATATCTTCTTCATACGAACTCCGTTTTCGACGTTCTTTATATCCACGCCAAGGTGAGACTACGCTCTACAACTTTCGTTTAGAATCCGTCGGCTAATTTTAACTTTATTTTTATTATTTATTTTTAATAGGCCGGGACAGAAAAACTTCGTTATAAATTCATAACTTCTTCGTTTGACGTCCGTTCTCGCCTAACTTTTTATCGCTTCGATACCAACAACGAGACCTTCGATCCTCGTTTAGATTGGTTCGGCTAAAAACCACTCGATCTCAAATCGAGTATTTCAAGCTGCATACCGCTAAGCCGAAACTTCGATAAATCATAACTTCCTCATACGAAGTCAGATTTGGGCGTTCTATATATATTTGGAAACCTCGTTTCAACTACTACAACATTATCCAAAGATATCAAGTTAATTTTACACTTAAATTTTGACGCTTATTTTTATTCTTAATTAATCAAACCACATAATCAAAGCAATTAAGCACAAAACACATAATACTCAAATAATACAATCTTATTATTTCAAAACGGGTTACAAAGGTTAACCTAGACCATTACATTGCTAAAAATGGCAAGCCCGGAAACACAGGCGTTACACCATGCTACTTGGACCAATAACTCAATAAAAGTGAAGATGAAGAGATCTAAGTAATCATTAAGCAAGTTTGAGACTTACTTACCAGAAAATGCTGCAAATGGAGTGAAGTTTCTGGATCTACTCTCTTCTTCTTGAGTCATCAAGCTTCCTCTTCTTCCACAAGCTTCAAATGCACAAGTTTTCTCTTAAAAATGACTCACAAGCTCACACAAGGCATTATGGTTTCGAGATTTAGGGTTTAGGACTTGGAGGCTGTAAATGAGGCCAAACTTTGGAGGTTAAGGTGTTTAAATAGGGTGCTAAACCCAATGTTTTGAAAACCGGACCGGACAGCGAACCGGTTGTGTTACTGGTTCGTTGGTTCAACTGGTTCAACCGGTTCGACCGGTCCCAAAAACCGGATGAACCGGATGATGTCATATATATATATATATATATATATATATATATATATATATATATATATATATATAATATCATTGATTTTGAACATTTTAACAACACCTTTCAAGTCCTAATAATTTATACGTACTATGTGACTTTTTTTTCTTAAAGTTTTGTTATAAAGATAATGAATAAAGTGAAAAAAATATTAGCAGCTAATGTCGAATGAAGGACAGGACTATGGAGTATTTTGAATGCTAGTCTTCATCCCACATCGGCTAGAAAAAGAAGTGGAAAGGCTTTGAGGGTTCTATAAAAGGAATGCCAAAGAGAAGTGTTAAGTCTGTATGAGTCACACGAATGAAATTGTGGGCCCCTGCACTTTTCAATTAGTATAAGTTTTATAATGGTTTTTTCTAATAAAAGAAAAACCAAATATTTAATAAAAACCGGTTTGAAAGCCGGTTGAACCTCCCCGGTTCACACAAAACCGCCGGTTTTTAGCGGTTCAACATACAAGCGGTTTTTGGAGCTTGAAGAACCGGTAACCTGACCGGTTCTCGGTTAAACCGGTTGAACCGGCCGGTCTGGTCCAGTTTTCAAAACAATGGCTAAACCCTAAAAATTAGGGTTTCACTCTGTCAGTCCTACTCGTCGAGTTGGGGCTCTCAACTCGTCGCGTAGACTTTACATCTCGTGTCCAAATTCCATTCCTACTCGACGAGTTTGGGGCCTCCAACTTGTCGAGTTTCTATACAAAAGTGAATAAAATTTAATTTAAAATACATACCAGGAACCGGGTGTTACACTAAAACTGTCCAGGTTTGTCTGTTTTACCATAATTACTCACTGTAATTCGAATTTTCCACTATGGGGCGCTGCCCCTAGGACCATGGAAGGGGTTGTGGCTCCCTTAACCCCCACCAGTTTGTCGCACTGGCTTATAATTCAATCTTCTATATATGTGCACTTCGCATACACTAAACATATAATATAGAGTACAAATCATAAGCCCATTATCTCATATATTTAGTTCCAATTACACAAAATGTTTAGTGACACTAAAATCACCAACAGAGAGTACACTCATCCTCCATAATGTAGATACATACAAAAGTAAAGTAAGGTACGTCACTTGTGTGGACATTGTCGGGTTTTCCCTTCTCAAGTTAAATACAATGCTTTAAGAGTTAGGGTATGTGTTCCTCAATGAAGAAACCATCTTCTATTATCTTCTTATACCCAAAGCTCATTTAGATTATGGACTCTAACGTCTTGGTAATACCAAGATATGGTAGTCATTTCAAGGTATGTTATTAAGAACAAAGAGATACACATTTACATTAAAGTGGGCATCGAAAGCCAAAAGTTGTCAAAAAAGTATACGAATTATGATTTATGATAGTGACTTATAGCAAGTGTCACAATCATTGCTGCAAAAATTGGCCTTGGTGATGGATTAATCACTTGACGACCTAGAACCGATTACGATTAGGGTGCTTAGCGGAAATTAGTCAAAATCTATCAAACTCGGCTTGACGGTCCTTGGCGGTCATAGACGGGAAATATTTAAAAAATTCAAAAAAAAAAATTAATTTTCAAATACTACACCAAAATTTAAAATTTTTAAATTTATTTTTAAATTTTAAGTTTTCAAATTTTAAAATATTATACTAAACTTTTCAAATTTTAAAAATTGTAAATTTTCAAATACCTATTTTTTTAGGATATATTAATTTTTTAAATTATTTAATTAATAATTTAGGGCCCCCGATTAATCATCGTGTAGTCCAGTTAATCACTTAACGTCAGTCGACCGCAGAGCAATTTTCACAACTTTGATCGCAATCGAGTTAACAACTCCAGGAGTTATAAGGGACATTGTGGAGTAGGTGAGAAGTTCAAAGAAGCTTGGGAAGAAGGCACATGTGGTTTAAGTGATTTGGTTGTTTTTTTAGTTTATGTGATTGATCTCATACTTGGTAAATACTAGTGTTGGTTTGGTAGATGGAAAACAATAGCGAGTGATGTGGTAGTTTATTCTTTTGGTTTGGTACTTCAGTTATCCTTGTTTTGAAACAATAATTTGGTTTGGTATTTTGTAAACAATGTCTATTACTTTTTGAACATGGTAGGTTTAACTTAATGATCATGTTATTATTATTGTTATTTTGGTCTTAAAAAGCTTATGTTATGGCCATTGTGGAAAATTACATATGTTTTGTTATTGAAATGATAATGATATGGTAAATGTGGAAAAGTACTAGTCTTTTGTAAGGATGACATGAACTTCAATGCAACAACAAAAATTAGTAAAGCAGGGTAACATTAACCAAGACAATTTTCATTTCACCGTTACATTACAACTTGCATATATACATAACCTTTAAAAACATAACCTTTAAAAGATCTATCCTGTTACAAAATAGTGGATAACTAACATTTCATACCCTACAATAGGTAGAAAGAAATCCAAAAGAAGACCACACAAAAACAAGGTGAATATATATATATATATATATATATATATATATATATATATATATATATATATATATATATATATATATATATATATATATATATATATATATATATATATATAAATCCAGAAAAAGAAGAAAAATCCAACTAGCTATGCAGGGGCGGGACTCAATAGGGGCCGGGAGGAGCCATGGCCCCTCCGTTTTTTTGGCTTCTTAGTACTAGTATAATACTTGATCTAATCCTCAAAAAACTGACAGCGAAACTTTGTTAAGGAAACTAATTAATTCCATAAAGAAACCAAAAAAACTAATCTAAATACCTGATTTACCACTTAATAACTTACTCATCTCAAACGAAACCCTAAAGTGTGCAGGCATTACGTCGTTGCCGCTCATGATGATCACCAAAGTAAATCAGTTCTTGTTTTGCTTTTGTGCGGCTTAGAGAAATGAGAATGGAGAAAGAAGAAAGTGTTATTGCTTTTTATTTTTGAAGGAGATTATTAGAGAAAGACTACATAGTAGATATGTTTTTATATTGTTTCTTTTGCAGTTTTTTCTGAAAGAAGTTTTTTCTGAAGGAAGTTTTTTCTGAAGGAATGCAGTATGCTAGTATAAATACATGCTCCTTTTGCATAGAAAATGGATACGATATCTTTTAATTATGAACCTCAATTTTATTTATATTTATCATATTTATCCAAGTTTTTGGATCATTATTATCGGTTTGTTTAATATATTTTATATTTTATTTGTTTAGAATAAATCTTAAGTTGCCGTATCCTAAACACAACAAAACAATTAAACAAAAGTATTAGAATCACAAAAACAAAGCTATTTGAGAATTGAGATGTCTATTTGTTAAAATTTCAATTTATATCGTTTAATGTTAACTGTTTGTTATTTTTGTTATATAGTAAGTTAACATGAAAAAACAATACTATGTTTTTTAGGAGTTTAAATAAAACGTACAAGTTTTTTTTAAGATCACGATAAATCACAACTTTTTTTAAAAAAATACTCATAAATTTACTCTCCATGCTACTAAGAATCGATCCAAAAAATAACCGTGCTACTAAGAATCGATCCAAAAAATAATAGATCATTTGTTCCTATATATCCTCCTACACAATAAAATGGTGATATGTGTAACATTTAATGCTCATTTATTGATAGGATATATCCACATGTCATCATTTAAATGGATAGGAAGATTGATAGGAACAAAATGTAGGAGGATATTTAATTTCTCAAAGAAAAAAAATGGTAGGCACGTGATCAGGGGGATTAAACATTTAAACATCACAAGATAAACCCTGTCGATGGACGCTATAATAAACTTAACACAAGGACCAACGATGTAACAAAAAGAAGTTGAACCAAAGTTGTCTATTTCACAATACAATGGGATCTTTTATGTAATTTACTCTAAAATTTTAATCAGAAATTATTTAACCAGCATTTTGCGACCTTAACGTGGAGAGTGACTCCCCATCCTTGGCCATTAACCGACAACCAGGGAGTCAATTGCATTCTTTAGATGCATCTAAATTACACTAAATAATAGAAACACATATTAAACCATTTATATTATATTATACGACGACCTTAATATTCTCTAAAAGTTAAGGACATAAACCCAGTGTCATCACCAAAACTGCAACCCAGCCAGAAGCATTCAAGTGTTCATAAACCAGAGGAGCGGTTAGCATACTCCTGAACCAATGCTCCGAAGAGTGAAGGCCTCTCGATCAAGCGTGAAGGTTTGTCAAATTCTTTAGCATAACCTGTTTCCAGCAACAAACACATGATCATGTGTTGTTTAACACACAAACTCCATCAACAAGTATTATATATTTTAATTAAAAACATGCTAGGGTTACCTGCATCGATGACAAGAACACGGTCACAGTCCATGACGGTGGGAATTCTGTGAGCAATGCTAATGATGGTACAGTCGGCAAAGTCTTCACGTATGATCCTCTGAATGACAGCATCTGTTTGTGAATCCACAGAAGCTGTTGCTTCGTCCATGAACAACAACCTGCTGTGCTTCAGCATCACCCGCCCCAAGCAAAGAAGTTGCCTTTGTCCCACGCTCCAGTTATCCCCATTATCCACAACTACAAACAATTAAAACCAATACATATATCAATATATACACTTTTATTAACCAAGAAATCAAGTCTTCGGATCAGTTTAATTTTCTAGTACCTGCAGAATCTAGTTTACCAGGTTTTGAAGCTACAACATCACTAAGTTGGCATCGTTCAAGACTCTGCAAAAAAAAAATCATGCAATGCATAAGATTAAGATTAAGACTGGATAAATAAAAGTTGTCGTCATGCATATATGGTCCATAGAAAAATAAAAATTACATGCGTACCCTCCAAATCTCTTCATCAGAATGTTGGCCAATAGGGTCGATATTGCTTCTCACAGTGCCTTCAAAAAGGATTGGTTCCTGAGGAATGATCCCAAACCGAGACCTGAGATCATGGAGTCCGAGGGTGGAGATGTTGATGCCATCAATGATTATGCTTCCACCAGAAGGCTCCACCAACCTAAACAGAACCTGGATAAGAGTTGATTTCCCACCTCCGGTTCTACCAACCACACCAATCTTTTCACCTCCTCTAATGCTCAGTGTAATCCCTTTGATCACCAAGGGCGTGTTTGGACGATATCTAACCTGTGCTCACAACCAAACATACAAGTACAACTACTTCAAATCATATCATATTTACTCTTAAAAATGGCCATAAGTTTTAAGTAAGTTACCTGCAAATCTTTGAGCTCCACATTGCCATGTGAAGGCCAATTTGAAGGAGGAGCGCTGTCTTTCTTCACCCATTCAGCTTCTGATGGTATGTTGGTGAACTGTTTAATCCTCTCAACAGAAACCATACGGTTTTCCACAAAGCAGCTCATGTATAAAGCCCAAAACAGCACTCCATTGAGTGACAATCCATATGATAGTGATAATCCGACATTTTCTGTGATCAAGATCACTTATTTAAATAAATAACAACACCAGCTATAGCTATAGCTAGGAAGGAATTATGGGGTATGGTTGTGAGTTGTGAATATACCTGGTTTAACGATACTGCTAGGCAAGATGATCATAAACACAGTGGAAACACATAAAAATAAGCTTCCAATGAACTCCAAACGGAAACCTAACCACCCGTTGGATCCATTGTTGTGAAAATCCATTCTCAGGTTTCCATTCACACGATCAACATTTTCTTGAACAAACCTGTCCTGCTTTCTGAAACACCGAATCGTCATAACCCCAGAGATGCTCTCCGAGAAATGGTGAATAACGGGTGCCTTTGTGATTGAGTCAAGTCGCGTTATTTCACGAGATGTTGCAAGATAGTACGCCTGAAACAATCAAAACATTAATTAATTTAATTACCTTATTGTACACGTATGCTAACACATGCAGATGAAACATACCCGATACGAGAAATTGAGCCAACCCAATGGAACCAGTAGGAACACGGTTGGCCAAGCATACTGACAAGTGATGATGATAATGCTAATCACTGTTATGTACATAGCAAGAGTCAGGCTCATCATAAACGGAAGGAATACATCGATATTTGTTTGATCACTTGATGCCTGAAAAGATTGAACAGATAAGTTGCATAAGAATGGTGTGTGTGTGTGTGTGTACATGTTAGCAGTAGTTAGTCCAACAGAAGAAATGGGAAATGTATTTAATTTACCCTGCTAAGAATCCTTCCTGAAGGTGTAGTGTCAAAAAATGACATTGGAGCATGAAGGATGCTGTGAAGTATCTGTTTAAAGAAACTCTGGGAGGTTTTTAGACCGAGGATTGTTGAAGAAATGACTCTACCAAATACCAAAAGAAAGGACAGACCGGCTATCGCTGTATAAACTTGTATAAACAATGAAGGGTTGAAAGAGGCTGCTCGGTCCTCAGAAGTTTCATAGGCCAACCAGTAGTCACTTGACATCTGTGCGCCTTGCCATAAGAATGAGAAAAACAAAACAGCAATCACACCCCACCATCCAAAAGCCTCGGTCAGGTACACTTTATAGACACTTAAGCTGATCCTTCCGGTTTCCCTCTCCTCTTCTTCGATTAGTTTTGATGTGCCTATGACAGAACTAGACTTGGATCTTTCTAAAGCCTTGTCATCTTCTTCCCTTGGGTTATGGCTAGGAGACTTCTGAAGAGGTCTTGGGGAAGGGCTTTCAGGTGTTGTAGCTTCCATTTCTACCAGTTGCATAGAGGTGTCGTGAGCCGACACTAGAGCCTTAAAATCCAGGCCAGATTCTAGTAGATCGTCGTACTTTCCTGATTGAACAATCATGCCATCTCGCATCACCTGATAGTTAGATTCAATAATCAATACCCGTGTCTCTAAACATTTAAAACAGATACATGCAGTTACTTACTAATATTTGATCAACGTTATGAAGGAAATCAACTTGGTGGGTAACGAGCAAGATTGTCTTGTTTCTGAGGGCTCCCCTCACACACTCCTGCACCATCAGAAACAAAAATAAATCTGAGAATTTGTATACACAAATATGCATCAACTTTCATATTCATTCTACTATACCTTGAATATTGAGGAACCAGTGTGAGCATCTACGGCACTAAAGACATCATCAAGAAGATAGATGTCACAATCTTGATAAACGGCTCGGGCAAGTTGAATCCTCTGCTTCTGACCACCACTCAGGTTAATCCCACGCTCTCCGATTTCAGTCTGATCTCCGAATTCCATCATTTCCAAGTCTTTCTCCAAGCAACAAGTCTTGATTACTTCCGTGTATTTCTGTTTATCCATTGGCAAACCGAACAGAATGTTTTCTTGGATTGTCCCATTCTGTATCCATGCCGTTTGTGCAACATATGCAGTGCTTCCACACACCCTCACCTGTTTCATATATCAACAAGCAACAAAGTTTATTTTAAATTACGTGTTTTAATTTTTCTGGGATCATAATCACGTCCTAAAGATTACTGGTTTACCTTCCCGGAGATTTTGTGCATCTCGCCAATAACGGATGAAAGAAGAGATGATTTCCCAGAACCTACAGTCCCAACAATTGCTGCAAGTTCACCTTTCTTGATGTTAAAGTTCAAATTCTTGACTACGCCTCCTTCAGCAGCTTCATCATCCCAGCTAAAAGACCCATCTTCAACCTCAACTGCTGTCGGGCCACTGCAACCCTCCTGTCTCTCCACCGCCCCCTCATCCAACTCCTTACTCAACATGAACCCATCCAATCTCCCCAAAGAGATCATGGCCTGAGACAGGGAGATCATTGACTGAGGGAAAGTTCGAATCGGCTCCTGCAAGTTCTTGAACAGCGATGTGGCAGTGAACACTGTCCCTGCATCAAGTGGGATCCCAAGCCAAATTGCAGTCCCAAAGGTGAGCGAAGAGATAAACAAAGGGGAGCTCCACAAAACGATCATGTTTCCACCAATGGAGATCATGAATTTGGTAAGCCACCCGTATTCAGACTCACGAAAGGCCTGAATCCTCTTGTTGAAATGTTCCTCCCATGCTTGGAACTTGATCACCCTCATGTAGTTAAGCATCTCGTTGGTGGCTTTCATCCTTGAGTCACGGTTTTGCATTATATTGAACTGAAACCTGTTATTCCTTTTGGTTCCCAGAACCACGTAAATGATAACTGCCACCAGGCCGACCAAAGCTACCAAGGAGGGCGTACCGAGGTAGGAGTAAAGAATGGCTAATGCTACCGACACTTGGAGTGGCATAAGCCAAATAGCATGCAACTGAAGCATCATATCTGACAGCTGTTGAGCATCTACTGCCATGTAGTTCACAATCTGTCCAACACCATGAGACTGTCGAGCCGAGCAAGAGAGCCGTAACCCTTTTTTGTAAAGGGAAGTTATAAGGGTGGACCGGATTAACATGCCCAGCTTCTGAGAATTGAAATTGAACTGGTGGGATGACAAAACTTCAATGAATTTCGCAACAAGAAGGATTAGTATCAAATAGTACCCCTCGTATGGGGAGGTGCTCTTCCCTGAGGTGAAATCCACGAATCTTTGGATCAACAGAGGTCCGACATACATAACACAGAGCCTTATAATGGCAAGACACGCAGTGAAGGCAACATGTTTCCAGAAACAACGAAGCAATGTGACTCGAACAGGATGTTTAGAATTTTCGTGAGGCTTAGGCCAATTCTGTTCAAAAAGCTTGGCCATTTTTTCTGCCCGGTGTTCGGGTGAAAGTGTTGGGATGTCCTCCAGTTTTAGGGGGCTCTTGTACCCTTTCTGCAACAATGGGTTCATCCACAGCCAAAAGATTTTTGATGGGATTGAAGCGGATGCCCATCCACTCACTTTTATCGACTTGCTCAACTCATCACCCCCTGATACTTTACCATTGCCATTGACATTGCCATTACCGTTCAGTGATTCTGATTCTGTTTTCACTATGATTCCGGTTGAGCCAGTTATGGAAAGAATTAAGAGGAAAACCGAAAATGGTAGAGATATCAATGAAACTATGTCTTCGGATTTCAAAGGTGTAGTGTTTCTGGTGCCAGAAACTAGACGGGCGATGCCAGAAGCAGCCATTAAAGTAATGACGATGAAATTTACTGCCCAGAAACCACGGAGGGAGAGCGGATGCGTTGAGGCTTGAAATCTCTTCTCGTGGATGATCAACACTGTGATTACAAGGAAAGTTACAGCTTGGATTACCCAACAGATTCCATCTACTAGCTTCCATGGCACCTGGGGATTTCGTGTGAATACCAAAATAGAAGAAACAATAGATAGAACCACTAAAATGGATGTCACGAGCAGAGATATCTTAAACCAAACATTGGTATTCACAAGTACTCTACTTTTAGGAATGAGAGGTTCTTCGTTGGTGGAGTGGCCACTGCTGGCGGAGGTGAATCTTGAATACAGTTTTTGAATAGCAAAAACGAAGAGGATAAGCAAGAACAGGACATCAATGGAGGATAAAAGCGCCCTTTGAGGGCAGGGAGCGAGGAAGATGAACCTCAGCCATTGGAGTACGAATGAAATTCCTGAGGCGTCCTCCGCCACAACAGAGCTTGAAGAACATGAAAGAGAAGTCATCCAATATGAAGAAGAACCAGAAGTCATCTCTACTAATAAATCAAAGTTGATTTCCGCTCGAACCCACCAAAGATTCAGCGCCAACCCGTGGAGAACTTACGATTTTTATTCTACGCTTCCACCCATTTGCATCCTGTTAAAAAAAAAAAAAAAAAAAAAAAGTGTTAAACCAGACAAAAGAAGAGTCCCACCACAATATGACCAGTAATCCAAGTATGTACAGTACAAGAGATGAGACAAATTTCTTAGGTTCATGAAATCAGATTAAGATCAAAACTGATGTTTGCAACACGTGAAAAAATCTGATAAGCAGAAGATAATATTAATATGTTAGACATCTGAGCTAGGGATGATGAATTCGATGTATGTGTTCCTCGTTAAAATTTGAAAAGAAAGATAAATTAATATCCCATTCATTAAAATACACCGACATATTGTTTAAAATCATGTTGCATATGATGAAATTATCAAATACCCAGAAGATAGAAAAAGAACTATGAAGACTGTGAAAAGGTACAGATTTTGTTGGTGGAGAAGAATTTTTTTTAAAGAGTCAAAGATTTTAACCCACGTCCCAATGAACTTAAATCAATGATTTCATAAAAAAAAATGAAAAGTCAAAAAGATCGTAGACTTTTGTAAAGAGATGACCCAGTAACCAGCTTCTGGTGACCGGAGACTACAGACGCTGATACAATGGATTGAAATACGAGTTGTACATGACGCATAGATGGTGGTAACATCTTTCTCACCTTTTTTCTTGGTGTGGGAGGGAGGTGATGCAGCGGCGGGTGTATTTAATGGTGGTTCAAATATATAACACAAAAGGGTTACGTAGAGGAAGGTAGATTTTGTGGTCGACGTTGAGCCGATGAAAATTGAAAAGGCAAAACAGAAAAGAATCTATAAGCGGATTGATGGCGTTTTTAGGTGAAATTTTAGTTGACTTCATTGCTTACGTAGGTAGGTATCGTATAGTGATATGGATACATGATTTAAATCCACTCGTTGGCCATACCTACTCCCTCACGGAAACCCGTTACAATAATAGTCAAATAATTTGCGTGATTTACATATTTGCCCTACGTTTTTCCATTGTATTAACAAAACTATAAAAATGGTCCCTATAGTTTATTAAAGGTGACAAATTCAGTCCTTGTTAATTTTTTTGACAAACATGGTCCTTATGGTTTAGCATGTAGCACTTCTAGCTACAAGCTTATTACTTAACGACGACTACGATACTTCAATCTTTTGGTTTAAGTCGGATACTACATCGAACTTGGTTCTCTGTAAGATACATATCTTATCCGGACTCAATTTTATATGACCGCTAAGGTCAGAAAAACAATCATCATCTTAGTCATTACTGAAACGATGGTAATGACATACATGAACAAAACGTAATCAATTACTAGCGTCTTGGTAACCTTGTGACTTTCCCGGATCCAAGTGTGAGTCATGTGTTTCCGGTAGTATAGGTCTCTACTACCTTTCACACGTACTCATACTCGTCCGAAGTATTACCTCTCAGTTCTCCAAGTTATTATCACAAAAACAATTTTAACACATACAAATGTGTCCAAACAATCATAAAATTTTCCCTAGGCTCTACTAGGACTTCTTCCATGCGTATCTTCAATCATTAATTTTGCTTCAACTCGGTTGGTGGAGGAAATGCCAGATGATGAGATAACTTCATGGATTATACCAAAAATATTTCTTTCTTCAAATCGAAAGTGTACTTCTCCCGTACTAGACGTAATATTTATTAGACACGTTCTAAAGGCAAGATACCTCTCTTACGGTATCTTCCGATAGGTATCAGTCACTATCATCAGCTTTCTTATTTCCTTTATTTGCTCAGTCTGGTATGAGTCTTTATCATGACGTTCCATACACCTTAATAATTGTTCAAGACGAGAAATTTAAGATAGAGAAGGTTTAGATGTGTAATCCTCCTTATTACTCCGAAAAGTTACATACCAGTTCTAATACCGTAATTAAACGTTTAGAAATCTGAACACATAAAGTTTCCAGATCCGGTCGGCAATAGACCATAGATCTGATAGCATCATAAAGCATATAAGGCATATTATAGCATAATTCATTTAGCACATAAAAGCAATTTAGGCATCTCCCCTAAATAAGCTAGTGCTCGTGTCTATTCACGCATACTTCCTAAATATAGCAAACACTCATCCCACAATCATCGTTTAGCATTGTAAGTTTAAGTCCAAAAATCATCAAATATTCCTAGTTCGTTTAAACTAATGCTCTGATACCAACTGTGACATCCTCATTTTCACGACCAGAAAAGCCCGATTTGTTTATGCTTAGTATTGCGGAATTTGTTCCCAGAAAACATGATAAAGATGTTTATCAAATCATTTCTGAAGAAATGTATTTTTATTTATATTAAAACATTGGGATGTCATCGTCAATACAAAAACATAAGCATAACAAAATATTACAAGTCTTACAGTAATTAAACTAGTGGCCTAATACTCCTTGAATCTCTCAGCATGATGTATTTTTCATATAGCCACCTGTGATACAATAAACTGAGTGGGTCGGGTTGGAAAAACTAGTGAGTATATAGGGATTTTAATTCCAAAATGTTATATATATATATATATATATATATATATATATATATATATATATATATATACACTCACAATATACAATTTCACCTCATATAAGCAATTTTACCCCACCCCATCGACACGATCCATACTCTCGGATCTAAAATTAACAGCTTTAATTGATCCATACTCCCGAATCAAGTATGTCTAATCCATGCTCTCGGATCAATGACAAATGACTATGCCCACTCCATACTCTCATACTATGGACGAATGACTATGTCTAATCCATGCTCTCGGATTAGTGACAAATGACTATGCCCTCTCCATACTCTCGAACTAAGGACGAATGACTATGTCTAATCCATACTCTTGGATCGATGACAAATTTTAACTTTCCACCTTCCGTGTATATCTCACCCGTACTCATAAGAAGATACTACCTGATATTTATCTGAATTAATTTAGGTTTATTCTATATCCTAAATCATCATATATTATCAGATATGCTCTTAACACGTATTTCAGGCAATATCAAATATTTTACACATAAACATATATTTAATATTTTAATTAATACTTGTATTAAATGATGGGTTTTATGCATAAGAAACATTCCTATGTGCTCATACAAACCCTAATGCTTGGATCTAGGTTTATCTATTGTACATGCTTTGATTCCAAGACTTACAAACCTAGATCTATCATATATAATTCGAAATTACCATAATGAAAACAGATCTAAGTGGTTTACCTCTTCCAAGTAGCTTGAATCCTTGTAATCTTCTTGATCTTGAGCTTAGAGTCACAAATGTAACTCCTCTAATGGTTCACAAACCCCACAAGCAAGAAGGCAATATGAGAGAGGGTGAGAGAAGCTAGAAATCGGCCTAAGGTTCTCTTAGAATCAAGTGGTAGCCGATTTCAATACCATAGGGGTCTTATTTATACTGCTGGTTGCTAGGGTTTCAGCCTAAACCCTAACGGACAGCTTAATCACCAAGCAGCCCATAGAACCTTCTAGATTAGGGCCCTTGGACGAAAATATGATGGATCCCCATCATAATTTTGTTCCCCCTTAGTCCATTAGGTTCTCCAGCCCAAAACTCAACTATCATGCATTTGACAGTTTATACCCTTTTATTTAATTAGTCTCTTTTAGTCACCAAATTAATTCCAAATTAATTTATGACCAATACTAATTAAATAAATATGATTTCTCCTTTAATATATTATTCTTATAATATATTAATAAACCATAATATTCTCTCTTTCTCCTTAAATTACCTTGTCAAGTTACTTTGGAGAAGGCAACCCAAAAGGAACATGCACAACCGGGTCAAGTACATACCAAATATAGTTACGGGCTTAGACACTAATCCAACAGTCTCCCACTTGGATAAGTCTAGTAACTATATCTCACATATGGCTTCAGAATCTGATTAGCAATCGTAGCTCTTATACTCTGTTGTCTACTCTGATCAACTTGTCCTTTAGATAAGGGATTGTATAATCCTCTGTTTTGGATATCATGCTGACAATGCTTATTGTCCAGCACTTGTTCCTCGATTTTCGATTTGTTTGACATAGAATTTAGTTGAACACATCAACTTTATTCTGACCGAGCCCGGCACATAAGTTGTAGTGACATAAGAACATGGTTTGACATGCGGAATTAAAGCTTGCACAATTGAACATGGTGATTTGGGTGTTTAAGAGATATATTGAATGTATATGGTGTTACACAAAAAGGATCTAGATCTAGACTACATAAATAACACACACTTACACACTCACTTTTACATCTCTCAAGCACACCTCTACAAGTGGTATGAACCCACTATTTATAGAGGTGTTTACATGTCTCTCTCTCACTCTAACAAACAAATGGGTCTAAAGGCTAAAGCACCACATGCAAGTGGGTTTTACAAAAGTCAAACATTTACAAAGTCATGAATGAATAACTTTGCACCCCTAACATTCTCCCCCTCAAAGTTAGGAATGAATGACCCACTTCAAATCTTCCAAAGTCAAGCACTACGCGGTTCGAGCCTCAAAGGTGACACATGTCGACACAAACTTCAATCTTCAATTCTTCCATGATTCTTCAATTTGGGCTCTAGGATGTGAGACCATACAATCCGAGCAGCAACGAATGATTAAATCCAAATAATCACCCAAAAGTTGCGCATAAAAACACACCCCAAAAATCTTCAATAAACCAAACCCATTTCGAATACATCACTTCCGAACTTCCAATTGCATCATCTCGTAATCTTCAAAACTTCAAGATCACTTCGGTCTTCAAATCCGCGTAATATGAAAAATTCAAGTTCGAATTTCCATATAAAACTTCTCCCCCTTTTTATAATCGAAATTTGATTATAAAACTCCAAAGGAAAAAGAACGTGCTTTATTCGGAATTTTTCATGTCAAAACTCCCCCTTAACATGTGGCATAAACATTGTGCTTCAATCCGGAAAACCCAAAAAATAACCAATTTTTATCGTCGTTCACGGATCGCCTTTGACAAAATTTCTCAAAAATGGGTAGAAATTGTCAATTTCAAAATTCTGCAGTGACCCGGTGCGCCAAAAACAACCAAATATGCGAAACACACTCCCAGTTGCGAAACTGGGTAAAATGTGTAAATTCGCACAAACTGCAGGGACTAGATTTGAAAATTCTGCAATTTCATCATTTTATGACCCCATTTGCGAAGTTGGACCATTTGTACTATTTTGTGAAAAGATCAGGGACCAAATGCGAACATATTTGTTTTCTTCTTCAATTCACGTTATACAAGTCACTTGATTCGCATTTTCCTTACAAAGCTTCGCATCCTCATATGCAAAGTCAATGAAGATCCAGATGCGAACCCAATTGATCACTTCGCATCCTCCTTCAATTTCCAAAATCGAATTTTCACACTTTGCATGGCTTCAACCATAAAACTTGCGAACCTGATTTTGATTCACACAAATGCGAATAACACCATTACATACAAAATGCGAATGAACATTTTTCTGACTTCCAAATTGCGAATTGATTCACATATGCGAATCACAATTTTATAACATAAAGCGAATCCATAAAGTAAACACAATTTTTGAGTCACCCATATGCGAATCACTTTAAGACCCAGATGCGAACTCAAGACCGAACAAATCAATCTGTTCATTCATTACTTCAATCGGCATCAAAAGAACTCACATAAACCCATCTTTAAAATGATTCACCAAATGCGAAGTGAATACCAAACTGAATCTCCTTCGCATCTGTCTTATACCCTTTGACAACATTCTTCCCTGTATACACAAATGAGCCCAACAATCGACTCCAAAATTTGCGAAATTAGACTAACATCGATTTCAAATATTTGAATCTTAACTCAAATCGATCGTTATTCCTTCGTTAATGATTCCAAGTCGTCGACACCAAAATCAAACATTCGTTTTTCAATCACCAAACCCAAAATCGAATAACATATCCTTTATCAATTCATCGTTCATTCGACTATCAACCATTAAACATCAAAAATTGATTAGCCATCGATTCAACATCATCAGTTATGACTTCAAAAACCTGTTTGTTATCAATCATCGATACTAAACCTTCAATAGTTAAAATCGAAATCTCAAAATCATCAGTCATCAATCGCTCAATTCAAAAAGATAATATGATCGATAAATTCAGATTTATCAAGAGAAAAAATCAATCGATCGATCAATGAGTTGAATACAGTATCGGAGTGTGAATTTCAATTTGATTCCAATCGAATAAAAGAACACCATTTGATCGAGAATTCAAATTTAATGAATCGATTTTAGAAAAATGATTCAACAAATCAGATGACGATGTACGAAATTTATACAATCGTTTGATAAACATATGAATCAATATGCAATGTGAGAGAGAGATCAAGAAACTCTTCGTGAATTAACTATTGACTTCGAACTGAAGATCTAGAAAGCAGATGATGTAAAAGATATGAGAACATTTTGAGTTTTGGGCTTAAACGAATGAACAATAAAGGATCAATATGATTATTTGGGCTACATCAAATGAACAGTAATCACAAATCAGTTTGGGCTTGAATTTTGATTAAAACATGAACAATAGACGACTTTTGATTTTGTTTTTGGTTGAATTTGATCAAACAAAAAAATTGATTGGATCAACAATGAGGTTTGAAACGAATTAGATCCAATGAATAAAAACGATCAAAAATCAAGAACGCAAAGCACGAATCCAAATATTACGAGAGATCATAGAGAGAGACTCACCAAAATTTCTCAAATTGCGACAAAAGTTGCCAAACCGAGAATCGTTCTTCAAAAGTCACGTTGATCGTGAAAACCAAGCTCTGATACCAATTGTAGTGACATAAGAACATGGTTTGACATGCGGAATTAAAGCTTGCACAATTGAACATGGTGATTTGGGTGTTTAAGAGATATATTGAATGTATATGGTGTTACACAAAAATGATCTAGATCTAGACTACATAAATAACACACACTTACACACTCACTTTTACATCTCTCAAGCACACCTCTACAAGTGGTATGAACCCACTATTTATAGAGGTGTTTACATGTCTCTCTCTCACTCTAACAAACAAATGGGTCTAAAGGCTAAAGCACCACATGCAAGTGGGTTTTATAAAAGTCAAACATTTACAAAGTCATGAATGAATAACTTTGCACCCCAACATAAGTCAAACCAAATCATTAAGTGGCCAAGATATCACTTTTATTCTCATGGAATAAAAGGAACAGATCAACTTCGAATCATATGCATCTATCATTCACTGATTGAATCATGCACAATAATGTGTTTTATAACATCAAGTTACTGATGCGTTTACACATCATCAATGCATAACCAACCAGCAAACAACAACCATATCTCTAAGTTTTAAGACTATATGATATTATCGCTTTGCGATCACTTAAGGCAAAACACCACAAAGTGATACCAGCAAACTCGGGTTTATTCCAATGCTCAAATCATATTCATAAGCATTCATGAACTTTACAGCAAACCTTTGCTATGTCTAAAACCTTTTAGACAATCTACAAACAATTCATGACAGTCTTCATTCATATCTACTTCCAAAATATGGCTGGTTGTGGGCTGTTTGAATAATCCTATCATTCAGGAAGTCAAAACATGCAAAATGGAAACAATAGATAAATAAACAACACAAGATAATAGCTTTACTCATAAATAACACAATTTTATTTATTCATCAAATGTCAAGTACAAACTATCTATTACACGTTTCCTATCTAATCCAAACTTATATCATCCTTCAGCCCAATGCTCCTAGCGTGCTGCAAGTGTTTGACCCTACTCAGTCCCTTCGTAAGGGGATATGCTAGGTTTTCTTCTGATGATACCCTCTTCACAACGAGGAGTCCTCTTCTACCCGATGTCTGATAAAATGGTATTTCCTGTCGATATGTCGAGATCTACCATGATCTCTTGGTTCCTTGGTCAAGGCAACCGCTCCTTCATACTCTATTTGGATGCTTCGCATCGACAAAACCCTCTGGCTGATTCATGTAAACATCTTCAGCCAACTTTCCATTAAGGAAAGCGGTTTTCACGTCCATCTGCCATATTTCATAATCATGAAACGCAACTATTGCAAGCATTACCCTAATAGACTTTATCTTCTCAACTGGCGAGAAGGTCTCATCATAGTCAACTCTGGTAGTTTGAGTAAATCCCTTTGCAACCAATCGCGCTTTATAAGTATGCACTTTCCCATCCATGTCCGTCTTCTTCTTGAAGATACACTTGCACCCAACTGTCTTACGACCCGATACATTATCAACCAATTTCCAAACTTGGTTGTTGTACATGGACTGAATCTCGCTGTCCATCGCCTCTTTCCATTTCGCAGACTCCGGGCCTACCATGGCTTCCTTGTAGCTGCTAGGTTCGTCCAAATTTACTAGTGTACTATTACTAATAAACGTATCCCCTTCAGTAGTAATATGAAAACCATAAAACTGGGGTGGAACACTAGCCCTAGTGGAACGTCGAAAAGGTAAGGATTCGTCAACAGGTTCAACAGGAGTTTCCTCCTCAAGTTGAGTGCCAGTGTCAGAGGTTCCTTCATCGCTTTGATCTTGAATCTCTTCAAGTTCAATTTTCCTCCCACTATCTTCTTGGCTTATCAATTCCCTTTCTCGGAAAACTCCTCTTCTAGCAATGAAGACAACATTGTCACTCGGTTTATAGAAAAGATAGCCAAAAGACTTTTGCGGATAGCCGATGAAATAACACTTCTCACTACGAGGTTCGAGCTTATCGTGAGTCTCTCGTCTTACGAAAGCCTCACAACCCCTAGCCTTAATATGTGCCAATGAGAGAGCCTTCCCTATCCACATCTCGTGAGGAGTCTTGGAAACCTTCTTGGTGGGACCTAAGTTAAGGATATGGGCGGCAGTCTCTAAGGCATACCCCCAGAAAGCTATTGGTAACGAAGTCCGACTCATCATAGAACGAACCATGTCCAACAAGGTCCGATTACGTCTCTCAGCCATACCATTCAATTGTGGCGTCCTCGGAGGCGTCAATTGCGAAACAATTCTGCATTCTTTTAGATAGTCGTGAAACTCAAGACTTAGGTACTCTCCTCCTCGGTCTGACCGAAGCATCTTGATTTTCCTGCCCATCTAATTCTCCACTTCATTCTTAAACTCTTTGAACTTTTCAAAGGTTTACGACTTTTGCTTGATTAAGTAGATATATCCATATCTGCTATAATCATCTGTAAAAGTCACGTAGAAGCGGCAAGCATCCCTTGTGGTGGATCTAAAGGGCCCACACACATCGGTGTGCATGAGATCCAATAAACCCTCACCCCTATCACAAGTGCCAGTAAAGGGTGACTTGGTCATCTTCCCAAGTAAACAAGATTCACACGTGTCATTGTCCCTAAGGTCGAATGACTCCAACACTCCATCCTTTTGGAGTTGGGCTATGCGTTTCTTGTTGACATGGCCAAGGCGAAAATACCACAAGCATGCTTTGTCTAGACTAGTAGACGAGTCAATATTCAAAAAATTATTTCCTAAATTATCAACAACCATCACAGATTCATAAATCCCATTACAAGGTAATGCATTGAAATAAAAGACACCATTCAAATAAACGTTAATAGAACCATTACTATTATCAAAAGAATATCTGAAACCTTGTCTAAACAACCCATGAAATGAAATAATGTTTCTTGCTATCACAGATTCATAAATCCCATTACAAGGTAATGCATTGAAATAAAAGACACCATTCAAATAAACGTTAATAGAACCATTACTATTATCAAAAGAATATCTGAAACCTTGTCTAAACAACCCATGAAATGAAATAATGTTTCTTTCCATATCTGGCGAATAACGACAATTGTTTAAATCTATCCCTAACCCATTACTCAACACTAAAAAATAAACACCGACTTTGGTCACAGGCGACGATCTTCTGTTTCCCATAATTAGGTTCATCTTTCCGTGTTCCACCTCCCTACTTCTTTTTAGGCCCTGCATATCAGAACAAATGTGGTAACCATTCCCTGTATCAAGAACCCATGAAGTAGCAAATGATGAGTTATTAAATTTAATAAAGTACATACCTGCAAAGGTGGGCTTAATCTTCCCATCTCTTATGTCTTGCAGATATTGAGGGCAGTTTCGCTTCTAGTGACCTTTTTGGTGGCAATAGAAGCACTCTGCTTCTTTGGGATCGGAAGAGGGTTTAGCAGGGCCGGCTTTGGTCCCACTTGAGGAAGAACCATCTCGGGGCTTCCCTTTTTGGTGGCTCTTACATGGAGCCTTCCTCTTTTTACCCTTTCCTTGACCTATTGCCATCACAGGAGCGGCCACAACAGGGGACGGTGCAATGAATTTGTCTTTGAGGTTGCTCTCAGCAGTCCTCAAGTGTCCTTGGAGCTTGCTTAAGGAGACCTCCTCCTTGTTCATGTGGTAGGTCATCCTAAACTGGTTGTAGCAAGAGGGCAAGGAGTGGAGGATTATGTCGATAGCCAAATCCTCATGAAACTTAACATTAAGTTTGAGAAGACGATCAACACACCTCTGCATTTTCTGCAAATGAGAAGTTAGGGATTCTCCACTCCCCATCTTAGCGGTGATCATGTTAGTAATGATCTCATAGCGCTCTTGCCTCGCGCTCTGGTGATACCTTTCCAGCAAATCTTGATGCATTTCATACGGATACATGTCCTCATAGGACTTTTGGAGTTCGAGGTTCATGGTGGCCAGCATGATGCAGTGAACTTTCATAGCATCACGCTCGTGGGCCTCAAAGGCGGCAAACTCTTCAGGAGTAGCAACATCTGGGATGATCTTCTCAAGCTTTTCATCAAGGACATATTTTTTGTCCTCGTAGCGTGTGATCATGCGAATATACCTCATCCACTCATTGAAGTTCGAACCATCAAATGTCACTTTCTGACACAGGTTCATCAACGAGAATGACCCAGAAGCGTTGTTGTTGTTGTTGTTGTTGTTTGCAGACATCTAAAAAAGAAAGGAACAATGTTTGATTACAAATGAATCCCTAATTAAACACCCAAATGAGAAATTAGGGCTAGGATCCAACTACATTATTTACAACTTAGAAAGGGATGCCGTACTCTAAAAGTAAATAATTTGAAGGTAAGTGAATGTCGATTCACTAATTCTCACCATGAAAAACGAAAAAGCAATTTAGGCTTTAAATGTATTGAGAACTCCTAGATCTTGAGATTCATTGAACTTTTCAATGGCATGTTTAAATCTCGATATGAATTTCAAATTTGCGACTGGGATACCGAGGATCGCAAACAAATTGTGAATAATCGTGCGAATCAACATGGTGCACTCAACGTCTCTATCCTCTAATCAATGTGCCGGTAAACCACACACGCTCCATTGATCTATGACAAACATCGAGTCACCCTCCGCCACCAATGTCATCCCCAAATTGATGTGTCGGTTAACCACACGCGCTCCATCAACGTTTGACAAGGGTACGAAGTATAATTCCATGGATTAGCATCATTTTCACAATTTAGCCTAAAGTAACTAAGACTGGAAATTTGAAAAATATGTAGTTACTTTGTATCTTACATTATACTTTTAATGAGGAGATGGTTGCCCTATCATACCCGTTCGGCTAACGACCCTCCACCAGTCAAGCAAGCGGTAGGTGTGAGTGTACACCCATTAAGCGTCATTTTATAGGCAGCAACCTTATACCCACCTTATAGACTGGCTTCATGAATGGGGCCTACTAACGGTAAGACTAGCATTTTAAGTTATACACACACACACACACACACATATATATATATATATATATATATATATATATATATATATATATATATATTAATTAAGCTTGTAATAATATATATAGTATAGGGTTGAATTTTAAACTTGTAAAACTCTAAGGGTTTGAAATTTAAATTATTCAAAATTAAACTTTTAATCACAAACTTCAAATTTCAAAACTTGAGGGGAAGTTTTGAACTTTTCAAAACATAAGGGATCAAATAACAAATAATTCAAATTAAACAATTAATTTCATAATTATCTATATTTGACCTAATCTTATTTTAGTCATTAGATAATTACCAAATAATTTTAAATAATCCATATTTATCATATAAACAACCAATATTTAAAAGATTTGAAATTATCTATCGTTTTGGCAAGGATAATCATTTAATTAAGATAAAATTCGGATTTTAACTTCAAAAAACGATTTAGGCATCAAATCCAAGTCAAAACAGCAGCTAAATCCTGAAACACCCTCTGTTTGACGCACAAACTCGCCGAGTCGGACCTGGACTCGCCGAGTCCAGATACTGGCTCGCCGAGTTGAGTCGGGCAGAGGCAAAAACTCGATTTTTAGCAAACAAAACAGTTAAGCATCACATACAATTGAAACCAATCATGGCTCTGATACCACTGATGAGTTTTATGCATAAGAAACATTCCTATGTGCTCATACAAACCCTAATGCTTGGATCTAGGTTTCTCTATTGTACATGCTTTGATTCCAAGACTTACAAACCTAGATCTATCATATATAATTCGAAATTACCATAAGGAAAACTGATCTAAGTGGTTTACCTCTTCCAAGTAGCTTGAATCCTTGTAATCTTCTTGATCTTGAGCTTAGAGTCACAAATGTAACTCCTATAATGGTTCACAAACCCCACAAGCAAGAAGGCAATATGAGATAGGGTGAGAGAAGCTAGAAATCGGCCTAGGGTTCTCTTAGAATCAATTGGTAGCCGATTTCAATACCATAGGGGTCTTATTTATACTGCTGGCTGCTAGAGTTTCAGCCTAAACCCTAATGGACAACTTAATCACCAAGCAGCCCATAGAACCTTCTAGATTAGGGCCCTTGGACGAAAATATGATGGATCCCCATCATAATTTCGTTCCCCCTTAGTCCCTTAGGTTCTCCAGCCCAAAACTCAACTATCATGCATTTGACAGTTTATACCCCTTTATTTAATTAGTCTCTTTTAGTCACCAAATTAATTCCAAATTAATTTATGACCAATACTAATTAAATAAATATGATTTCTCCTTTCATATATTATTCTTATAATATATTAATAAACCATAATATTCTCTCTTTCTCCTTAAATTACCTTGTCAAGTTGCTTTGGATAAGGCAACCCAAAAGGACCATGCACAACCGGGTCAAGTACATACCAAATATAGTTACGGGCTTAGAAACTAATCCAACATTAAAATCATGTTCATGAAAGGGACTATGCACTCACTTGTTAAAGTGACGACTAGAAATTCGGGCAGCGCTTCACTTCTAGCAACTGTCTTTTCCTTTGACGTAACCTAGCATTATTATCACTAAGTTTTAGTCTAATATTTATTGCGACTAATTATTAGTCTAGATGCATCATTAACTAAAAGTCTACTTCAAGATCTATCAGGTAAGGAACAACTGGGCAGGATCATATCGGAGGTAGGGATTATTTGGTATACGAAGTATACTGTTTGGAAATCCCACTTTAAACGCCTCACTAAATCACAACCTAGACATCATCCCTGTAAGTAGATTAATCGTTATAACGACTTGGAATTACTGATAAATCTTATTTATATGTTCATAATAACAATAATGAACTTAAACATAAGTTATACTTAAAGTATGGTAAACATAACTCACTTATTGGGGGTTTTAGCGAGGAATCGGGCTCTGCACGGGCAGAACTTCTGATCCGAAAGCTCTTCTTCTCGGGGCCTTCTGACGCTCCGGGACCCACTACTAACACCTAGGAGGTGCTAGGGAAGAGCCTTGAGGGTTTGGGGATGTTGGGAGAGAATGGGTTAAAATGATGTGAGAAATGGAGTGATTTGTGCCTCTATTTATAGGTTATGAAATTTTGCAACACTGAGTGTTTTTGGGCTGAACACGGAGTGTTGAAGTGCCAGGTGTCAAGATCTTGTGCGAAGCCATGGGGAAGAAGGTGTGGTTGTGATGGTGCCACATGTCACCTCTGTAACTTAATAGAAAAGTTAATTATCTTCTAAAAATCCGTAATTTTCGCATACGAGCTCCGTTTTTGACATTCTTTATATCCACGCGTAGGTAGAGACGTGATCTACAACTTTCATTTAGACTCCATCGACTAATTTTGATTTTATTTTTAAATTTATATTTTAACAGGATTAGACAGTTAGAGTCCATTAAAAATTCATAACTTTGTCATCTGATGCCCGTTTTCGACTATCTTCATATGATCGAGCTCCTATTAACGAGATATTCAATTGTAACACCTGGTTCAGGTGTTGGTTGGAAAGTTTCCAACTTGGAGAGGTTTTATGCATGGACTCTACGGGTTGGGGGATCAACTCGTCGAGTAGAGTCGAGACATTTTGGACGCGGGTCGGACGGCCCGACTTGGTGAGTCAGAGCTGTTTAGAGAAAACCCTAGTTTGGGGTTTGCCCCTATATAAACATCATTATACACCTTTGTAGCCTCCCTTAACATCATAAGAGAGCGTTTACGGCCGCAAACCCACTAGTATGTGAAGTAAGAACATTTGGGATTTTATCTTTGGGATTGTGGAAGGGATTCCAAGCTTGAAGAAGAGGTATCAAGGGGAAAACGCTAGATCTAGCATCCGTTACGTCTTGGGCATCGAATTGAGGTATGAATCTGTTATTTTAAGCCTAGATTCTATTAGAGAGTTTAGGAGCAACTTTGAGAAAATGGAAGTAAGTATAGATCTAGACCTATCACAAGGATATGGTTCCAGATCTGGACCTCCTTAGGTCCCAAATATCATAAAGTTGCACCTTTTATTAAGCTCTTTCTCAATCCATGTATGAAAACCTTGGTTGAAGGTTAGTTTTGGTGTTATAGCCATGTGAGGCCTTGCATGCACATAAAGTTTGAAACTTTACGTGTAATCCACACTAGTAGAATATAGATTTCATGTTTGGGGCCTTGAGTCCCACTGGAAAGGGATGTAAACATAAGGGACTAAGGGGACTCGCCGAGTCGTGCAAGTAACTCGATGACTTGAGAGGGTTTCCTCGTTCACGACCAAGGGTTCATGGTCAAGGATTCACGAATAAGGGTTCACGGTCAAGAGTTCACGGCCAAGGGTTCACAATTGGTGGTTTACGGCCATAAACATCAGGGAACTCGATGAGTATCTCAAGTGACTCAGCGAGTCAAAGAGTTAAACAGGGAACCCGACGAGTAGCCAACTGTACTCGGCGAGTCAAGGTCAATATGGACTGTTGACCTTGACTATAGACCTTGACTTTGACCAGGGTTGACCGTGGGGGTATTTTTAGGATTATGCTAAGTTGTTTACTCATTGATTATAGGTAGTTTGGGAGGAGCAGTGTGGGATATATCTGACTTCAGTTTGCAAGTTCAGCCTTTGAGAGGTGAGTCTTCTCACCATATCAATGGGTCTAAGGTACCAAGGTCGACCCATTCTATGAGATACAAATTATTGATTGAATATGTGATATGAAAGTATGATACTTGCATGAAAGACCATGTGGGGGTTCCCGTGACAATTGGTATAAGACCCTGGAGGGTTTCCATGGCATCCTACTATATCTACTTGTATAGTTTGCATTATGTCTTGTTTGGTAGGAAGACCTTGTGGGGGTTCCCAAGGCAGGAAGACCATGTGGGGGTTCCCATGGCAGATAAGACCACATGGGGGTTCCCGTAGCATTAGGTGTAAGACCCAAGAGGGTTTCCAGGGCTTCCTTATATGCTGTATGCATGGCTTATGTGATATATGTAGCTTATGGCTAATTTGATATATGTTTTGTGGTTTGTGTGTGTGGGATATGCTCTGGGGGACTCACTAAGCATTAGCTTATAGTTTGTGGATTTGTTTTAGGTTCATCTGAGTCCAAGGGCAAGGGCAAAGCTTGATGACGCGACGTGCACTCTTTCTCAGGCGATTTCATGGGACACTCTGATATTTGAAAATAGAGTTGTAATGAACAAGGATTTGTAAACAAATTGTTTTGGAGTTTCATGATTTATGGGGATGTGTTTGATTAATTAAAAATGAAAAATTTCTTGTTAAAATTTGGATCGTTACATCAATTCTCACTTAGGTTGTGTTGGCTAATAATCGATCGATCTAAAATTCGATTTACGGGTTGTATACTGTTATGCAAAATCTTAGAAAAATCATAACTTCCTCTAACAAAATCAGATTTGGACGTTCTCTATATGCACATTATCGGTTTAACATATACTACGACTTTTGTTTATATTTCTAAGGCTAAAAAGTATTTTGTCAAAAATTCACTTTTTACGTTACACGGAGCCGTGCCGGTTTAATCGTAAAACTTCAACGGGTCATAACTTCTTCGTTATAAGTTGGATTTCAACATTCTTTATATGTATGGAATTCTTTTGACATATACTATACTTTGTTTAAGACTATTTATTCTAAATAATCTTCTATCAAAGTCATTTTTAACGCTTATTGTCTCTAAATTGACTAGCGTGTATTTGCGGGCTTTACAGATCATAAGAAGAACAAGGCCAAGGGTGCCGGCACTTCCAGGACTAATTCGAAGTAGGAAGCTAAGGCATGGAGAGCTTGACTTGATCATGAGGAACAAGATCATAATGGTTGTCACCAAGATTGGAGATTACAAGATTTCATTACCTTATAGTTTTTCAGTTGTTTTAAAAGATTGTTGTTATTCGCCTTACATGACAAGAAACATTATTTCATTTTATGAATTGTGGATGGATGGTTTTACTTTTGGATTTGATAATAATCATGCTTCTATTTTGGTTTACGAGGATAGTGCTCTTTATTTTAAAGCAAGTCCTTGCAATGGAATGTATGAATCTATGATTGGAATGTATGAATCTTGGAACAATTTAACCTAGAGTTTAATGGAGATTATGAATCTTGTTTATTTGGGAAGATGACAAAGTCTCCTTTCATAGGCAATTATAAGAGAGGAGCATATCTATTAGACATCATCCTCTCTGGTGTATGTGGTCCATTCAGACACATCAGTAGACATGCTGAAAGATAATTTTATCACATTACCAATGATTTTAGTGGATATAGATATGTTTATTTGATTAAACATAAGTCTAATATGTTTGAAGTATTCAAGAAATTCCAAAGTGAAGTGGAGAAACAAGTTGGCTAGAAAAATCATGATACTTCGTTCTAATAGGAGCGGAGAGTATCCTAGTGATGACTTATACGATCATCTTAAAAGTAATGGGATAGTCTCACAACTAGCTCCACCAAGAACACCACAACATAATGGTGTGTCTAAAAGGAGAAATCGAACCTTGATTGACCTGGTTCATTCTATGATGACTCATGATACACTTCCAATTAGTTTATGGGTTTATGCTATAGAAACGATTGCTTATATTCTAAACCTCGTACCAACTAAGAAGGTTGACAAAACACCATTCAAAATATAAAAAGGGAGTCTTCCCTCTCTTACACGAATCAAAGTCTAGGAGTGTGAGGCTTTTGTTCATCGAGAGGCGCTAGGTAAACTTAAAACCAAATCCGAAAGGTGTTAGTTCATTAGCTACCCCAAAGATTCTTGTGGATACTTGTTTTACATGCCTATTGAGAACAAGGTCGTATTGCTCATACGCCAGTCTTTCATGAGAGAGAAATGATATAAAAAAACTAGTGGAGGCCCAATTGATCTTGATGAGATTCAAGAGTCAACCAATGAAGAACCTGAAGTTGACACTAGACCCCAACACGAGGTTGTACAACCTGTTGAGGAATCTAATGTACCTCCGCCTCCACATTATAGATATGATAAAGAACGTCGTCAACCTGAGTTTTATGGATTCCATACAACTCTAGAGGATGACAACCTTTTAGGCGACAATGAGTTGTGCAACTATAAGGAATCCATGGTGAGCCCAGAGGCTACAAAATGGAAATAAGCAATGGACAATGAGATTCAGTCCATGTATGGTAATCAAGTATGGAACTTGGTTGAGCCTACACCTAGTCTTAAAACCATTGGATGTAGATGGGTCTTTAAGAAGAAGACTAACATGGATGGGAACATACATACTTATAAAGCTCGACTGATTGTGAAAGGTTATATATCAGACTCAAAGAATTGATTATGAGGAAATCTTCTCACCAGTAGCTATGATTAAGTCTGTGACAACCAAGAGGAATCCGTCACTAACCACTGTTAGGAGAAAGTAGCAAAATAAATGTAATAGCTTAATATGTAATATTTGATTTATGAGATAATAAGAATCAAATGCATCATTGCATTTATTGTTAAAATGGTTGTTAGGCTCGAATAAGCGTCCAAAAAGTTATACCTTCTTCTAAGCTAGTTAACGTATTTGGAAAGTACTCGTTAATGTGGTCCCAAGGATATAAGATTCCTAAAAATCTGACTCCAAAAGGAAGAGTTATGGAATTTATAAAAATAAAAATCAACCACGTAATTAAAGTTAATTACTTCAAAACAATACTTAGAGATTGGTCAGGTTTTGACTAAAAGTGCAAAAAGGGGATTCGTAGTACTCCTTAAGATAAAAACTTTAGGACAAAGAATGCCGAAAACGGGATCCATATGAGAGATATATGATTTTTTGTAAAATCATTTAACTTACCCCTGTTAGGCACAAAAATGAAATTCAAAACTAGCTAAAACAAGCTAAAGAGAGTTGTAGTACTCCTTGACATCATTACATAGATATAAAGAGGGCTTAGATCGGAGCTCGCACGAAAGAGTTATGATTTTTACAAAATTATTTCATGCATGCGAGGTGTTTGCCTCTGCTCGTCGCGCACCTGACATCGGATTCGATTAGACTACAAGTGACATGGAAAATTACGGAAGTGACACATGGGCTTCTCTCGATTGAGCCACGACGATCACGCACAACACGCAAGATCCCAACGCCGCGCGCACCCAAATTTCATACCTATAAATAGAAGGCAGTGCAGAACCCAGTATTCACAGCTTTTAAACATCTCTCTCTCTCTCTCTCAACTCTCGAAGTTGCTGCCCTTGGAGCGGTCCCCGGAGTCTCAAGCCCGATTCAACCCTACACCAACGGTCTCACACGACAGGGTGAGTTCACAACTCCTTTTCAATATTTTAATGGTTCTATGGGGGGGATACATGTCTATCAAACTGCTTTATCAAATTATGTATATATATATATATATATATATATATATATATATATATATATATATATATTGTTATATAAAGCATGAAACCTTAGGATAATGTAGCCATAGATACTATACATAGTTGTAAGCTATGATATTATGCCTAAGAGTTTTGATGTATGATAGTCTAGGAAGAGATATTACCTAGATGTTATAATGGCCAATTCCCTAGGATAACACAGTACCTAGAAGTAATGTTGGTCTTATATAGGGATATGCATTGTACTTTATCGTTACTCTGCCCAAATATCTTGTTTTTCAAAGTAACCATAATTAAGGTATATATGTATGGAAAAATAATATATATATATATATATATATATATATATATATATATATATATATATATATATAGAGAGAGAGAGAGAGAGAGAGAGAGATTGTAGATAATTATGAGATCTAAAAGGGTATATTTATCAAATATAAATGCAAAAGATTTATATTGTGATCGTTATAGGAAATCACTAAGAAAGAAAAGATAAAAGATAAAAATTACTTAAGGTTAATGTGTTAGTGAGCTATTATTATTCATCCCTAGCCTAATTAAATTCGGATACCCTAAACCTATAATCGTTAATCTTGCGAGAGCTAGAAAGATATGTATAGATTTATACATGGATTGACACCCCCACCTAAAATTGCTAGCTACAATCTCGGCATGATAGTTTTCTTTATTATTCAAACGTTATTTGATGTCCAATGAAGCATCGTGTGGGGAAATCGCTAGCCAAACAACGTCGATTACGGGGCTAATGGTAATACATTACAATCACCTTAAAGATCTGACTACATAGAGGGACGCATTAGAGTGGTAGATTGTTGGGTCAATATTTTGGTTTATACTTTGCTTTTCTAGGAAATTGATTTGTTATGTAATATTGTATATGTGTTTACGGTTAGGAAGTGAGTTTACGACCGTAAACAAAGTTTATGGCCGTAAACACGTTTACGACCGTAAACTCAGTTTGCGGCCCAGTGCAGTATATATAGGGGTGAGGGGTGTGAGGAAAAAAAGGATGAACACTAAAGGAGCTTAAGTTTGTGTATTTGAAGGTGTTCTTGAGAGAGAAACTAGAGAGAAGTTTTGTGTGTGTGAATCTTTGTATCCGGATCTTCATTCTAATCATATCATACATAGATTAATCATTTTCTTCTTCTTCTCCTTCTATTCTATTTGATCTGACATCATCCGTTTGATTGGGATTCCGCACCATCAAACGGATCTGATTGATACACAAGCAGATTAGGGACTTACAATTGGTCCTTGGTACGTCTAAATGATTCCGCTCATTTTGCAGGGACAGTTGCGGAGGAATGTCGTTCGTCCTTGGTACGTCTTCTGCGCAACCAACTAGTCCAGTGTCTAAGGCTCCGACTGGAACTTCTAATGCTGAAGCTACACCTCTTACACCTGTTGAGAGAGAGTCCATGTCTAGGGATGCTTCCACTGTCAATCCAACATTTATGGAACTCCTCTTTCCTGAAGAAATTGCAAATGAGTTCGTAGCAGAGTCATCTAATAGGATTCAATCAGCAGATGATGGAGGTTTCAACATTCACACTCTTCTTGTTTCTCTCAATGATATCAGCCAAGACATACCTTCCAAAATTCAACGCGATCATCCGATCGAAAATGTCATTGGCGAGCTGGGTGATGGAGTTAAAACCAGAAGTCAGAGTGGAGACGTAAAGGGATGTATTTACTCTTGCTTTATATCTCAAATAGAGCCTAAAAACGTTGAAATGGATTTGAATGAATCCAGTTGGGTAGATGCGATGCATGAAGAGCTAAATCAGTTTGAAAAGCTCAGGGTTTGTAAATTGGTTGAGTTACCAAAGGGCAAACGGTCTCTTGACACGCGTTGGATCTATCGTAATAAGCAAGATGATTCTGGTGTAATCGTACAAAATAAAGCAAGGTTGGTGGTTCGCGGGTTTCGACAAGTCGAGGGTCTTGATTATAATAAGGTGTATGCTCCCGTGGCTCGTCTGGAAGCTATTCGAATCTTTCTCGCATATGCTTCTTACAAGAATTTCACGGTCTACCAAATGGATGTTAAGACTGCCTTCCTGTATGGGAAGGTGAAGGAAGAAGTTTACGTTGATCAACCCCCTGGGTTTGTTAACTCAAAGTTCCCTAATCATGTCTACAAGTTGGACAAGGCGTTGTATGGGTTACATCAAGCTCCTCGAGCGTGGTATACGACTCTAACAAAGCACTTGCTCGAGCAAGGCTACTCTCGTGGCACTATTGATCAAGCTTTATTCATCAAGCATGTGGGTGATGATCAGATATTGGTTCAAATCTATGTTGATGACATCATCTTCGGGTCCACGTGTCCAAAGCTTTGCAAAGAATTTGAAGGCGTGATGAAGAAGCGATTTGAGATGAGTTCTTTAGGTGAAATGACCATGTTTCTGGGGCTTCAGGTCAAAAAGAATTCAACCGAAATCCTGCTACACCAAGCAAAGTATGTTGAAGATATTCTTGAGAAGTTTGGATTTTCAGACGCAAAGCCTGCATCGACTCCCATGGCTGATAGACCCCTGCTAACTCCAGATATTGATGGCGAATCTGTAGATCAAACTCACTATAGATCGATGATCGGTTCCTTGATGTATCTCACTGCAAGTCGTCCCGACATCATGTTTCCAGTGTGTCAATGCGCTCGATTCTGAATTTGATTTATATGCTTTTGCTGACAGTAATTATGGAGGCTGTGAGCTTGACAGGAAATCAACATCAGGAGGGTGTCAATTCCTTGGTGATAGACTGGTGTCGTGGCAATGCAAGAAACGGCATACGGTATCTACTTCTACAGCAGAAGCAGAATACGTTGTTGCATCGGCGTGCTGCTCTCAAGTTATCTGGATCCAACATCAATTGTTGGACTATGGTTTGAACTATCTAGAAACCCCAATTCACTGTGATAATGAGGCTGCTATTCAAATCACTTAAAATCCTGTCCAACATTCCAAAACCAAGCACATTGACATCAAAATTCATTTCATTAGAGATTGTTATGAGCGTTCGCTCATCCGGCTCGAACAGGTTCCCACTGCTAATAATGTGGCAGATCTGTTCAAAAGCCGTTTAACAAAGCTCGATTCAATGTGTGATGATATATAGTCCATTTGCATGGCCTAGACTGCTCCAGCACGCCAGCCTGGCCTGGTGCGCTCCTGCTAGCCCTGCCTGGCGTTCCCTTGCGATCCTTGCTGGGGACTCCCTTGCCAGCCCTGCTGGGGACTCTCCTGCCGGCCCGGCCAGGCGCTCCCTCGCCTGGCACTCCCTTGCCATCCCTTCCTGGTGTGCGCCCGCCAGCCCCGCCCGACGCCTCCGGGAGGCCTTGCCCAGCTCCTTGCTAGTTGGGCCTGAATTGGGCAGGCCTAAGGCCTGCCCTAATTCCCATTGACCTAGTTGTCCCCTATATAATGAACAGTACCTCCTCCATGGAGAGGGCCCTCTTCTCTAGATCTTCCCCCATGGCTTAGCCGCCATTATACTCCGGCTGGGTGGCTCAGCCGCCACCCGCCGCCGTCAGCCACCAGCACCAAGATGGTTCTCTCCAACTATGGAGGACCATCTCAGATCTTCTAGCTGATCTAACTTGACCGTCGGAGCCCGCTACCGGGGAACAGTCCCTGGGGCGGCTCTAACACGTCTCTCTGATTGTGACTAGCAGATCTCCGCCGCAGCATAAGACCAGAAGATCCGACGGAGGTCGATGTCGCATCATTTGGCGCCATCCCGAACCTGAGCAAGTAGCAAAAGAATCGGTTTCAAGCTCATTCTGTCTAGATTTGTTCAAACTTTTGAGTTCCACATCAGGTTTTCTCAGATCTATTCATTCTTATCCCTTATCTGATCAGACCCGTTTAGATCTTGCCAAGATCTCTTCAGATTTGTTTAACCATCGTTCATATCTTTTGATATGCTTAGTTTTTAGTCCAGATCTCTTGATCTGTTGAGTTTTTTCTCGTTCAGATTTTCAGATATGTCTCGTTTTTTTTGCTCAAATATGTTGTGATATTTCGTTTTAGTTGATCTAAACAATTTTAAGCTTTACAAGATATTATCAGATCCATTTTTTCGTTCATACTTTGATGGGTTCTTCAGCAAGTCATGAAGAATGAAACTCTTATGAGTTCTGTTGGGTTGAAGATTTGTTCAAGGGTTGCGTCTTTGGGCTCGGCTATTTGTTTATTTAATTTGTATTCCGGTTTGGGCCTGTCCAACCGAGAGCACATAATGTTTATTATATAAGTATATGCTTGCATGCATATTAGGTTAATGATTGAACGATTCATCTAGAGCATAACGATAATATTTACAGATTTCTTTGATCATTTTTGTAACCTACTAATCCTCTACAGTTGATGTTCTTAATCGAGCTCTTCTGAGGATTTTGTTTTAATCATTCGACACGTTTGATTCACTCTTGCCTTGTTCTTATTTTTGTGTTCTTGTTGTTTTATAATTACTTATCTGTTTAAGATCTAATCGATCTTCAAAGATTAAAGTTTTAATCTCATCAATTGGTATCAGAGCAGGAGGCTGTGTAATCGATACACATCTTTTCTGTGAAAAGGTTTCAATTAGGGTTTTTCCGCAATTAATGATATTTATTGAGCCGTCATCTCATTATTGACGTATCTTGATATTTATTGTTTTGCCCTAATCTGATTTATTACAAGTCTGATCTTTAAACAGGTTTTTCGATCATAATGGACGAGTCGCAATCAAACCCCATCAATATTTCCAACAGCATCGGTTCAACCACGAAGATTCCAATCCTATATACCCATGATTATGAAGTCTGGGCGCATCACTTCGAAGACTACGTTATAGGATCTGAGGACAATGGATACCTCATATGGGAAGCAATCATTAATGGACCTTTTTCTCACTCTGCAACGTCAAGGATTATCAAAACTCAAAAGGAGTACAATGACCTGTTGAAGGATGTTAAAGATATTGCGCAAGATGAAAAGGATAAATTCCAGTGCAATATCAAGGCATTAAGGTTGATCAGATTCGCCCTTCAGTCCGACACCTTCAGGTTGGTCAGCTCATGCACGACGACAAAGGAAGTTTGGGATAGACTTCGCGAACTGTACTCTACAGACGAGGATCTTGAACATTCTATCCAAACCTTGCTTTTATCTGAGTTTGGAGAATTCATGCAAGGAGCCGAAGAATCAGTGACCCATATGTTCGATCGCTTCAATCATCTTCTCAGCAGGATGATCAAACATGACATCGAAAGGAAGCTTATCGAGCAGAAGGTTACATTCTTAAATGGTCTTAGGTCTGAATGGAGAGCAGTGGTGTCTACAGTCAAAGCCCATGAGCAGTTTAAATCATATTCTTTGGCGAAACTGGTGGGTATTCTCAAGTCCCAGGAGAAGATTGTATTGCAGGAGAAGAACGTTGTTTCAAGCCTTGGTTCGCTGGCCCTCCTGTCAAAAAGTAAAGCTGTGATGGAGGATGAAGACCTTAACTTGGAGGAGTATGACCTCACGTCTGAGGATTATGCTATGATGGTGTCTAACCCCAAGAGGTTCATAAAGAAGAGATTCCCCAGCAATAAAAACCGAAACTGGCAGGGGAGTTATAGTTCAGAAAAAGTTAACAATGAACCGAAGGTTGAAGAGCCCAAGAAGGAACCAAAGGTGGATGGTGATTCTGGAGTAAGCTGTTACTACTGTGGTAGGAAAAACCACTATGCTAAAGATTGTGTTCTTAAAAAGATGGCTGAAAAGGATGATGAAAAGGATGAGGAAGCTGTGCTGCAGAAAAGGCTTGATGAGATGAGAAAGAAGAAATCTACCGCTAACCTTTCCATGAGTGCTCTTATTGTGCAGGGTTCGGTTGCTGATGACGAGTTCGGTAGCGTGGAAGTTTGGTCTACCGACTCAGAAGACGATGAAGTGAGGAAGCCTACCCATGGAAAGGCGTATGTAGCAAAGGAGGAGAGCAGTGGAGGAAGATGCTTCATGGTGTCTGATGTATCTCAGATGAGGGGATACAACACTGATGGTGGAAGCAATGAACCGAAGGGGCAGGAGGACATGTGCTTTACGGCCAAACCACTCAGCCAGCAGTTCAATGAGCTCGATGAACTGATAAAGAAAGTACAATCGGTTTTCATTTCATTTAAAGTACCACAATCCTCATATGAGAAAGAACTAAAAAAATGTTAATACAAGAATTTCTCATCTAGATAGTAGCTTAACTCAAACTCGAGTCACCAATTCTAACCTAACTGATCAATTAAGCAGGGTGTCTTCGAAGAGTGAGGAGCGGCGCATGTGGATCGAGTTGAAGGAGTCTGAATTAGTTAAAATTAAAGACGAAAATATTTATTTACAAAGAGACAATTTAAAGTTGTTAAAATAGCGGAATGTTTTTTGTTTAATTGCAAAACGTCTTTATTCTAATATTACTCAGCTTCACTTGGACTGTGAAATAGGCCAAAAGATCCATCGCATGATTTTGCCCTTCCTTGAGTTTAAGGAGGATGAAATTGATGCCGAAGCTTATAACTGTGAGAGTGTGATATCATCTGATGATGTCAATCCGACCTACATGTATGGACTGGACAAAATAGAATCTTTCATTAAATCCAAGGACCACAAGGACATGCTCAAAAACCTTTTGGATGAAAATGATAGACTCAAACTGAGAACCGAAACCATACAAAAATTTGACTCGTTAAACACCAACTTGAGCTCAGAAAACAAAATAAATGTTGAAAATGCATCTGAGCTTAATGAGGACGACAACATGAGTGAAATTTCTGTAGAGGACACGGTTGACTGCTCAGAATTTGTAAAAAGCGAACCTGAAAACCACAAAAATCTAATTTCTGAAAATTCTGTGGAGTTCGCTCGATTGTCCCAACAAAAGTCCCCGATCTTAGCAGAGAAAGCGGTTGTATATCAAAAGGTCAGGACCACTCCAAATCAAGTATACAAGGTCACTGGAGTAACCGAACATCAGACGGCTGAACTCACAGCTATTGTAAACGAAGACAATGCTGATGGCTGTGATGAGTACTTATGGTCAACTCCAATAGATAATGCAAACGAAACGGTAGGCTTATCTGAAAGAACCTCTTGGATGAGTAAAGGTAGATACATACCTGAACCCTTGAATAAGCCAGATAATTTCGATGAGCCGAGCACCAGTGGTACAAAAGACATTCCTCAGGAGAATGAAAGTTCGGCAAAAGAAGACGTTCCCTCTACTTCCTCAGTTCAAAGTGAAACTCCTACAGTTCAAGATGAACCAGCCAAGGAGAAACCGAAAATGAAAGCTAATATTCATCATCAACCGAAGCAGATGAGGAATAAGAAACGTGAAAGGAACCAAAGATATAGGAAGAATCTCTCTGAAAGGAGGCAATTCTGGCAATCCCGGAATGCATACTTCTCACATCAAGACAAGAATCTGAAGTATGAAAACAATCCTGTCGGAAAGCCCGAGAGCCATACCAACCGAAAGCAAAGGTTTGGTTATGAGAATGACTTCAACCGAAAGCAAAGGTTCGGTTCAAAGAACGATTCCAACCGAAAGCAAAGGTTCGGCTCTGAAGTCAAAAGAGATCAAAACTCTAAGGTCAGTCCCTCCAATGATCAAAAGCAAAAGGGTCACCTAGAGTCTCCAGCCAAGAAGTCCTCTCAATCTAAACCCACTCCTTATAGTTCATCTAATTCTTCTACTTCCACCAATTCATCTCCATCTTGCTCTAAAGCTCATTCTGTTCATTCTCAAAAATCTCATTCATCGGCTGAACAAAAAGGCAAACAGAAGGTTAATAAATCCAAACCAGAGTCTAAACCGAACGCACCTAATCCTAATAAAATAAAAGTCTTTACCATTAAAAAGAAAGATGAAACAACACTCATAAAACGAACATATCTTGTTGACATCTCTCTTACTATTCCAGTTCCTATGAAAAGCTCACGTGGACCCAAGAAACTTTGGGTTCCTAAATCTGCTTAATTTTTGCAGGTTATAAGTGACGAGCAGTTCGACGAAGAATGGTACATCGATAGTGGCTGCTCACGTCACATGACAGGGAGGAAAGAGGAGCTCAGGGAATACATATCTCTTACAAATGGTGGCAATGTCAAGTTTGGAAACAATTCTTTCGGCACCATAAAGGGATACGGGATGATAACCAATGGTGTCTTTACTATAAGGAAGGTGGCTTATGTGGAAGGACTCCAACACAACCTCATCAGTGTATCTCAGCTTGTTGGAGGCACAAGTCTCAAGGTCTCATTCGACGATGAAGGTTCTGAAATTATTGAGAAAAAGACAAAGAAAGTAATTCTCAAGTCGGAACGAAAGGGTGAAATGTTTCCTCTAAACCTTAAACCCATCAAAGGAAACCCAGCTATATGTTTATTATCAAAAGCTCAATCTGACGAAAGTTGGTTGTGGCACAGAAGACTCTCTCATCTCAACTTCAAAGATATCAACAAACTTGTCACTGGAGGTCATGTTCGAGGCCTTCCATTGCTCAAGTTCGACAGAGATCATTTGTGTGCTGCATGCGAAATGGGGAAGCAGAGTCGTCAAATTCATCCATCTGTAATTAACACAAAAGTAGTTGAACCACTTGAATTACTTCATATTGATTTGTGTGGTCCATCATCTATCGAAAGCATCGGTGGTAGCAAGTATATTCTTGTTATTGTTGATGACTTTTCACGATTTACATGGGTGTTCTTTCTAAAGCTCAAATCTGAAGCGACTCATAAGCTGAAATTGTTCATCAAGCAGATTGAAGTACAGCTCAAGAAGGTCGTTCGCAACATCAGGAGCGACAATGGTCTGGAATTCAAAAACAGGGAATTTGAAGAATTTCTAGCAGAAAAGGGAATAAGTCACAACTTCTCAGCTCCTTACACACCTCAACAGAACGGAATAGTCGAAAGACGAAACCGATCTTTGTGTGAAGCTGCCCGAACTATGCTAAGTTTCGCTTCCTTACCTCTTTATTTTTGGGCTGATGCTATTTCTGCTGCTTGTTTTACACAGAACAGGTCCTATCTCAACAAGCGATTCACGCTCACACCTTATGAGATACTAAACAACCGAAAGCCCAATGTGAAATTTTTCCATGTGTTCGGCTCACGGTGTTTCATCTTTAACTCTAAAGAACACCGCAACAAGTTCGATGTCAAAGCCGACGAGGGAATCTTTCTGGGCTACTCTCTCACATCCAAAGCATACAGAGTCCTAAACAAGCGTTCGAGAAAAATTGAAGAGACATATTACGTGACCTTTGACGACAGCTATGTCAAAAAGATTCAAGCCAAAGAAGACACCGCAGGGGAAATCTTTCCTCAAACTGGCCAAGTCACAGTCTCGATCGCTAATCTATACGAGAAATTTCTGGAGCTCTTTGACGAACCAGAGAAAGCTTCTCTCTCGGAAGCAGGTGCAGCAGACAACAAGGTAGAACACATGAAGCAAATTGTCGAAGAAGCTGCCAGGAGAATGAATGAAGAAGGATCGACTTCTGATGAACCTCCATCCAACAATGCTTCAGTCGAGGGGGAGCCAAGCTCACAAATCGAGGGGGAGCCAAGCTCACATGTCGAGGGGGAGCCAAGCTCTACAACTGTAGCACCCGGTTCCTGGTACGTAAATGTTATTTGAGTATTTCCTTTCTTTTAGCCTTGGACTCGGCGAGTCATAGGTCCGACTCGCCGAGTGGATGCGGGACCCGGGACACGTTTAAGTTGGTGACTCGGCGAGTCCATATCCTGGACTCGGCGAGTCACAGCTGTTGGATGAAACCCTAAGTTTCAGGGGTTTGCACCCTATTTAAAGGACTTATCAGCCCCAAGCCGACCCCCATTAACCCTTAAAGCCCTGTATCTCTCGTTCTAAGCTATTCTTTGAGAGTTTGAGGTTAGTGTGTGTGTTTTTGAAGGCTTTGAAAGAGGAAGGAAGTAGATCCAGAAGAAGGGAAGCCATCCAAGCGTTATTTGTGTTCTTCCAGCAGTTCCTTTGAGGTATAACTCGTTTTCCCCTTGATTCCATGCTTAAAACTTCATTTGGGTCTTTCTTGGTCAAATTCCCAAGCTTGTATGTGCATTGTATGTCGTAATAAGGCGTTTGGCCTTTGGATCTAGGGGAGATTGAGCTCCAGGGGCTCAGATCTGTTAGCTTTTTGGCCCCATGTTGCTTGTTAGCCCTAGATCTACCCTTTTGAGACATTTTGAGCCCTAAAATCCATATTGGTGAATATCCACACGTAAAGTTGGAAACTTTACGTGTGATTCGTGTCCTAGAAGTCCAGATCTATGAATGGCATGGACTGGAATCGAGCAAATCCGTGTATTCTGTAGGTGCATGGAAACGACTCGGCGAGTCGTTCATATGACTCGGCGAGTCTATTCGCGAGTCTCCGAGTTTGTCCCCTTTTCGTAGTGTCGAGTGACCAGTGAGTCACGGGGTGTGGCTCAGTGAGTCAGAAGCTTAACTCATCTATGGAGGTACTCGGCGAGTCAATGTCGTAACTCGGAGAGTTCAAGGCAATCTCCTTAGATCAAGAACAGACTCGACGAGTTGTTCATACAACTCGGCGAGTCTTCGCATAAGTGTTCATCGGATGAAGATGAGCTCGGCGAGTTGTTCATACAACTCGGCGAGTAGGATGAAGGACTTGAATATTGGTTAAGAAGGTGAACCCATCGAGTCGTCGCCTAACTCGACGAGTAGGACCAGGATTCAGGGCAGTCGTTTGCGTAGGGACTCGGCGAGTGGGAAAGCCAACTCGGCGAGTCGAGGTCAACTGAAAGTTGACTCTGACTTTGACTTAGGGCAAGGTCAGGGGTAAAATGGTCATTTTACCCAAAGGTTAGTGAGCAGTGTTTGATTGAGTATATTGTGGAATCTGCAGCCGGAGGGTTTCCGGAGCAGCAGCAGCAGTAGTAGGTGATCAGTTCCCACACAGACCAGCAGCTATTTCGAGGTGAGTTTCCTTTCCAATAGGAACGGGTCCAAGGCACCAAGGCCGACCCGTGTAGACGAGATGCTAGTACTAGAGTGTGGGCCGAGCCCGTATCTCTGGGTTTAGTCAAGTATGATATATGGGTTAATATGATAGAATTGCTAATACTTGTTGTCCGCGTGATACTTGTATGTTATGAGTTAGCGGTTGAGTGTGGGCAGGGCCCGTATCTCTCCGAGGTTGGAGTGTGGGCTAGGCCCGTATCTCTCAGATAGCGAAGTGTGGTCAGGGCCCGTATCTTCACAAGTGTGGGCGAGGCCCGTATCTCCCGGCTAGCGAAGTGTGGGCAGGGCCCGTATCTTCCCGAGTGTGGGCAAGGCCCGAAACTCCTAGCTGAACAATGGTTGTTATGTGTTGCATGGTATGTGGTATTATGGGGGAACTCACTAAGCTTTGTGCTTACAGTTTTCAGTTTTGGTTTCAGGTACCTCCTCAGCTAGGGGAAAGGAGCCGGCGCGGTAGCGGCACGTCACACACACACTCTCCGGTTTCCGCATTTACGAGCTTCATTGGGATTTGTACTCTGATATTTGATCGAATGTATGAATTGGCTTTTAGACATGGTTCACTTGTGTGATAATTCGATCAGACAATGTTTTAGTTTTTAATAGTTTCTAAAAGTAATGTTTTTAAAACGAAATTTTTGGTCATGAAAATTGGGTCGTTACAAGTTGGTATCAGAGCCCTGGTTTGAGGGATTCGGACACACCTTTGGGAGTGTCTGAACTCAAATCGAGGGATTAAACAGTTTTTCTAAATGAAAACGTTTTCAAAAATTTAGAAGAGAGTTCTGAGAAGGAACGAAGTGTGTGATCTGCGCGACCGGCCGAGCTCAAGTAAGTATCCCCAAAGTACCCATACAAGTTTAAGTTATGTTTATCAGCTTTTGTAGAACAGCATGTTAGAATAGGACTAATGATCTAGGAGTGATGCCTTATGTGCCTGCTTTATGTGTTCCAGTCGTATGAGAACTTGCATGCTAATTGTTGAATAAACAGTAAGTAGGATAGCCTGCTTAGGTTATGCCTGGTAGTATGAGTTAGTACTTTATGCTAGCTCAGTTCCTGAAAGTAGATAGAGTTAATTGAGATCGTTACCCTTATCTGAATGTTGCTTGCTTCGTGCTTCATGGGACTCTGAATAATGGGAGTTAGCCATTAGGCGAATGCGTCACGTCACGTGTGACTAGGGTTGAATAATCTTAGAGTGTCGGATTTGATCTTACTGCGCAACTCTTGTTTGAGTCCAACCGTTGTAGGGACGAGTCGGGTACTCGAAGGATTATTTGAACCTCGTCACATGTGATGGTATTCGGGTAATGGCTAACTGGCATTACAAGGAGGCCTGCAGCAGCTGAGGACTGGTTAGAGTGGAACTAGAGATTTCCCTAGGGTAAGCCTAGGATGAGTATAGCAGTGATCAGCAGTAGTGAAAGGGATCTGGTGGAGTCGAGGCATTCCTTGAAGAAGGTACGGATAGATGTGGAAGGTAGTATGGGCCCGTACTACTGAAAGCAGAGGATACGTACCCGAACCAAGGATGGCCAAGATAAGACCAGGGAACTTGTAAGTAGATGTGATCCCTCAGGGAGTATCAGTATCACTAATGATTGTTGTGATGTATTGCAGAATGGTGGTGCTTCGATCGAGGCCGGTAGATGGCGGTTCAGGAGAGGGGTCAGGTTCGGGATCAGGTTCCGAGCCGATTGATGAGGGACTACGCGAGTTCATCACGTCAGAGATCACCAGGGGTATCCTTGAGTCGACTCCCATTATCTTTGGGTCGATCAAGGAAGGGATCATGGAGTTGATGGAGGATCGCCTTCGGGCATTCAGGAGTGATATGGCATCTAGCCAGTCAGGATCTCGCACGCTGTCCTTCAAGGACTTCAGGGGCAGCGGTGCGCCAGATTTCCATGGGGTGAAAGACCCCATTGTTGCCAGGCGATGGATTGCAGACATCGAGTCTGCCCAGTTGACTAGCTTCTGCCCCGAGGGGTCGAAGGTGAGGTATGCAGCAGGATGTTTACGGGACCGAGCCCGAGATTGGTGGGAGTCAGTGGGTGACTCGTTGGGAGCCTCAACTATCGAGGCTATGACCTGGTCAGACTTTGTGACCAGGTTCAGGGCAGAGTTCGCGCCGGCGGTCGAGCTTCAGCAGCTGGCCAGGGAGTTTCTTGACATGAGGCAGACGACGGAGACTATGGCGGAGATCACCGCCAAGTTCTGGGAGAGGGCTTTGTTGGTGCCCTAGTATGCCGGTGACGAGGACATGAGGAGGACTCGTTACCATGATATGCTACGAGCTGACATCCGGGAGCATGTTAGCTTTTCGGCTTGCCCTACCCTGAACTCCATGATTGCCAGGGCGAGGGAGAGGGAGATAGATTTGGAGCACATCCGGAAACGGAAGCTAGAGGAGGGTCAGGCAGGAGGGGCTTCGGGGAAGAAGGCCAAGGGATCAGATGGTAGGCCGAAAGGCCAGTCAGGACCGAGCCGCTGCGGGAAATGCGGCAGGACGCATATGGGGGCATGTAGGATGGGTTCAGTAGGCTGCTACAAGTGCGGCAAGGCAGGGCACATTAGCAGGGATTGTACTACTCCAGTTTCAGCTATTCAGACATCGGAGTTGTTGTGTTTTCACTGCAACCAGAGGGGCCACAAAAAGGCCAATTGCCCCCAGTTGACAGTTTCAGCGCCGGTGAAGGCGCCCGCTCCAGCGACCCTGCGGATCACGGATGGTCGGCAGGGCAAGGCAGAGGCTCCAGTGGTGAGGAGCCGCGCATTTCAGCTGACTACCGAGGAGGCACGCGCCGCACCCGATGTGGTGACGGGTATGATTCTTTCCCTCTATCTTATTTTCTATGATGTTATGATATTGATATGTGCTCTGTATGTATATGTATGTATTAGGATCGTTCCATGTGAACGGCCTCCCAGTTCAGGTGTTATTTGATTCAGGTGCATCCCGATCATTCGTTTCCCTTGCGCTTAGCAGGAAGTTTCCTAAGTCATCGGGCGAGTTAGATTGCCCTTTGGAGGTGAAGATTGCTGACGATCGATCGGTGCGAGCATCGGCGGTATTTCGAGATTGCGTGCTGCGTTTGTTTGAGGAGCGCTATTTGGTAGATTTGGTTCCCATTCCGTTGCGTGGGAACAAGGTGATTATTGGCATGGATTGGTTGAGCCCTAATGGGGCGGTGATAGATTGCGCGCAGCAGCTAGTGCGGGTCAGGACCCCAAGCGGGGGTGAGTTGGTGATTCATGGTGAGAGACCCCAGTATGGACCCGCTGTATGTTCAGCAGCGAGGGCTAGGCGCTACCTTCAGCAGGGATGCGCAGGATATGTCGCGTATGTGATGGATACCCGGGAGGCGGGTAAGTCGACAGTGAACGAGGTTCCGGTGGTTCGAGACTTTGCAGATGTTTTCCCAGAGGAGCTTCCTGGGATACCTCCGGAGCGACAGGTGGACTTCAGGATCGACCTTGTCCCTGGTGCGGCTCCGATAGCCAAGGCACCGTATCGGTTGGCTCCTCCCGAGATGCAGGAGTTGTCTACGCAGCTGCAGGAGCTGCTAGACAAGGGATTTATTCGTCCGAGCAGTTCGCCCTGGGGAGCCCCAATTCTGTTTGTGAAGAAGAAGGACGGGTCGCATCGGATGTGTATAGATTATCGGGAGCTGAACAAGGTAACGGTGAAGAACCGTTACCCGCTTCCGAGGATTGATGACCTCTTTGACCAGCTTCAGGGAGCATCTTGGTTCTCCAAGATTGATTTGCGTTCGGGTTATCATCAGATGAGGGTCAGGGAGGAAGATATGCAGAAGACTGTGTTTCGGACGCGCTATGGCCATTATGAGTTCGTGGTGATGCCGTTTGGACTCACCAATGCTCCTGCCGCGTTCATGGACCTCATGAACCGCGTATGCATACCGATGCTGGATCGGTCTGTGATAGTCTTTATCGATGATATCTTGGTTTATTCCAAGACCCGGGAGGAACATGAGGAGCATCTGAGAGAGGTGTTAGAGACCCTGAGGAGGGAGAGCTTGTATGCCAAGTTCTCCAAGTGTGAGTTTTGGTTGCGCGAGGTGCAATTTCTTGGACACCTCGTCAACCAGAACGGGATTCTGGTCGATCCGGCCAAGGTCGAGGCCGTGATGAGATGGGAGGTTCCGAAGTCTCCATCTGAGATTCGGAGTTTCCTGGGATTGGCAGGCTACTATCGGAGATTTATCCAGGATTTCTCCAAAATAGCCGTGCCCCTGACGCGGCTGACGAAGAAAGCCGTGGTCTTTCGGTGGGGACCCGAGCAGCAGGCTGCATTTGAGACGCTGAGACAGAGATTGTGTGAGGCGCCGATCTTAGCCCTGCCAGAGGGCGTAGAGGATTTTATGGTTTATTGTGATGCGTCCATTTCTGGGTTGGGCGCGGTGCTGATGCAAAGGGAGCATGTCATTGCCTACGCTTCGAGACAGCTCAAGCCTCACGAGGCGAACTACCCGACGCACGATTTGGAGTTGGGGGCGGTGGTATTTGCCCTCAAGATTTGGCGACATTACCTCTATGGGGTTCGGTGTACCATCTACACGGACCACAAGAGTTTGAGGTACCTCATGGATCATCCGAATCTGAACATGAGGCAGCGTCGGTGGTTGGATGTGGTAAAGGATTATGATTGCGAGATCCTTTACCACCCGGGGAAGGCCAATGTGGTGGTCGATGCGCTTAGCCGCAAGGCGGCACCGATCAGGGACGTCTGCTTGAGGATGAGCGTGGTGACTCCCCTGTTGGAGCAGATTCTGGAGGCTCAACAGGAGGCTATCAAGGAGGAGCATCGGAAGAGCGAGCGTGTGGTGGGTCAGGTTTCCTCCTTTGATTATGATAGCCGAGGACTTTTGACACTACACCGTAGGGTGTGGGTGCCGTATCACGGAGGCGTGCGCCAGATTTTGATGGAGGAGGCGCACAAGTCCCGATTCTCTATTCATCCCGGGGCGACGAAGATGTATAGGGATCTTCGTCTTGACTATTGGTGGCCCTGCATGAAGCGGGATGTGGCATGGTATGTCGAGTGATGTTTGACCTGCAGGAAGGTCAAGGCCGAACATCAGAGACCGCATGGCAAGATGCAGCCGTTGGATATTCCACTGTGGAAATGGGAAGATATCACAATGGATTTTATCACGAAGCTTCCCAGGACCGCACGTGGAGTGGATTCGATTTGGGTCATCGTGGATATATTGACCAAGAGTGCTCACTTTATTCCGATTCAGGAGAGCATATCGGCCGAGAAATTGGCCGACATCTATATCAGGGAGATTGTGGCACGGCATGGGGTGCCAGTATCGGTGATCTCAGACAGGGATGTGCGTTTTACTTCCAGGTTTTGGAAGAGATTCCATGACGAGTTGGGCACTCGTCTGCATTTTAGCACTGCCTTTCACCCGCAGACGGATGGGCAGAGCGAGCGGACCATCCAGACTCTGGAGGACATGCTGCGGGCGTGCGTGCTAGATTTCGGTGGTAGCTGGGATACCTATCTTCCCCTGACCGAGTTCTCCTACAACAACAGCTATCACGCGAGTATCGACCGCCCTCCCTTCGAGATGTACGGACGGAGGTGTAGGACCCCGATATGCTGGGGTGAGGTTGGCCAGAGAGTCATGGGGAGCACCGAAGTGGTGCTCAAGACGACTGAGAGGATCCAGCAGGTCCGGAGCAGGCTTCAGACTGCTCAGAGTCGGCAGAAAAGTTATGCCGACAAGCGTCGATCCGATTTAGAGTTCCAGGTCGGGGATATGGTTCTCCTGAAGGTGTCGCCATGGAAAGGCGTCATCCGATTCAGGAAGCGGGGCAAGTTGGGCCCGCGATTCATCGGACCGTTCAGGGTCGTAGCCCGGGTGGGCAAGGTAGCATATAGGCTGGATCTGCCAGCCGAGCTTAGCCAGATCCACAGCACTTTCCATGTTTCTCAGTTGCGAAAGTGCCTAGCGGACGATTCTGCAGTAGTACCTTTGGAGGATATTCAGGTTGATGACAGCCTGAATTACATTGAGCGCCCAGTCGCAATCCTCGACAGGAAGTCGAAGGATTTGAGGAACAAGAAAGTGGAGCTAGTGAAGGTGCAATGGCAGCACCGCAAGGGTTCAGAATGGACTTGGGAGCCGGTGGACGAGATGATGGAGCATTATCCCGAGCTGTTTCAGGATCGAGCAGCAGACTTCGAGGACGAAGTCTAAAATAAGTGGGGGAGATTTGTAGCACCCGGTTCCTGGTACGTAAATGTTATTTGAGCATTTCCTTTCTTTTAGCCTTGGACTCGGCGAGTCATAGGTCCGACTCGCCGAGTGGATGCGAGACCCGGGACACGTTTAAGTTGGTGACTCGGCGAGTCCATATCCTGGACTCGGCGAGTCACAGCTGTTGGATGAAACCCTAAGTTTCAGGGGTTTGCACCCTATTTAAAGGACTTATCAGCCCCAAGCCGACCCCCATTAACCCTTAAAGCCCTGTATCTCTCGTTCTAAGCTATTCTTTGAGAGTTTGAGGTTAGTGTGTGTGTTTTTGAAGGCTTTGAAAGAGGAAGGAAGTAGATCCAGAAGAAGGGAAGCCATCCAAGCGTTATTTGTGTTCTTCCAGCAGTTCCTTTGAGGTATAACTCGTTTTCCCCTTGATTCCATGCTTAAAACTTCATTTGGGTCTTTCTTGGTCAAATTCCCAAGCTTGTATGTGCATTGTATGTCGTAATAAGGCGTTTGGCCTTTGGATCTAGGGGAGATTGAGCTCCAGGGGCTCAGATCTGTTAGCTTTTTGGCCCCATGTTGCTTGTTAGCCCTAGATCTACCCTTTTGAGACATTTTGAGCCCTAAAATCCATATTGGTGAATATCCACACGTAAAGTTGGAAACTTTACGTGTGATTCGTGTCCTAGAAGTCCAGATCTATGAATGGCATGGACTGGAATCGAGAAAATTCGTGTATTCTGTAGGTGCATGGAAACGACTCGGCGAGTCGTTCATATGACTCGGCGAGTCTATTCGCGAGTCTCCGAGTTTGTCCCCTTTTCGTAGTGTCGAGTGACCAGTGAGTCACGGGGTGTGGCTCAGTGAGTCGGAAGCTTAACTCATCTATGGAGGTACTCGGCGAGTCAATGCCCTGACTCGGCGAGTTCAAGGCAATCTCCTTAGATCAAGAACAGACTCGACGAGTTGTTCATACAACTCGGCGAGTCTTCGCATAAGTGTTCATCGGATGAAGATGAGCTCGGCGAGTTGTTCATACAACTCGGTGAGTAGGATGAAGGACTTGAATATTGGTTAAGAAGGTGAACCGTTGAGTCGTCGCCTAACTCGACGAGTAGGACCAGGATTCAGGGCAGTCGTTTGCGTAGGGACTCGGCGAGTGGGAAAGCCAACTCGGCGAGTCGAGGTCAACTGAAAGTTGACTCTGACTTTGACTTAGGGCAAGGTCAGGGGTAAAATGGTCATTTTACCCAAAGGTCAGTGAGCAGTGTTTGATTGAGTATATTGTGGAAATTGCAGCCGGAGGGTTTCCGGAGCAGCAACAACAGTAGTAGGTGATCAGTTCCCACACAGACCAGCAGCTATTTCGAGGTGAGTTTCCTTTCCAGTAGGAACGGGTCCAAGGCACCAAGGCCGACCCGTGTAGACGAGATGCTAGTACTAGAGTGTGGGCCGAGCCCGTATCTCTGGGTTTAGTCAAGTATGATATATGGGTTAATATGATAGAATTGCTAATACTTGTTGTCCGCGTGATACTTGTATGTTATGAGTTAGCGGTTGAGTGTGGGCAGGGCCCGTATCTCTCTGAGGTTGGAGTGTGGGCTAGGCCCGTATCTCTCAGATAGCGAAGTGTGGGCAGGGCCCGTATCTTCACAAGTGTGGGCGAGGCCCGTATCTCCCGGCTAGCGAAGTGTGGGCAGGGCCCGTATCTTCCCGAGTGTGGGCAAGGCCCGTAACTCCTAGCTGAACAATGGTTGTTATGTGTTGCATGGTATGTGGTATTATGGGGGAACTCACTAAGCTTTGTGCTTACAGTTTTCAGTTTTGGTTTCAGGTACCTCCTCAGCTAGGGGAAAGGAGTCGGCGCGGTAGCGGCACGTCACACACACACTCTCCGGTTTCCGCATTTACGAGCTTCACTAGGATTTGTACTCTGATATTTGATCGAATGTATGAATTGGCTTTTAGACATGGTTCACTTGTGTGATAATTCGATCAGACAATGTTTTAGTTTTTAATAGTTTCTAAAAGTAATGTTTTTAAAACGAAATTTTTGGTCATGAAAATTGGGTCGTTACAACAACTGCAACCGAAAGTGCTTCTCCAACCAAAGGTGCATCAACGCCTGCAAGTCCAGCATCACAAGAAACCTCTGAACCTCAAGTTTCTCAAAGCTCATCAATCGAGGTGGAGCATGATGATATGACGCTTGACTACGATAGCCAATCCGAGCCAGAAGAAATGATCAATGTTGAACTAGACCCAACCTTTGATCCAAATTATCCTCCTCTTACCAAATGGACCAGAGATCATCCTATCTCTCAAGTGGTTGGTGATGTCTCTGAAAAGGTTCTGACCCGATCACAACTGAAGGCAAAGTAGACATCCTTATTTTCAAAGGTTGAGTTTTGTATGTTTAACTCATTCGTATCAAAAGTTGAACCGAAGACAGTTAACACTGCCCTCGATCACTCTGATTGGGTTCAAGCAATGCAAGACGAACTGAACGAATTTGAAAGGAACAAAGTCTGGCGCCTGATTCCAACTCCTCCAGATGCCTCGGTTGTTGGTCTCAAATGGGTCTTTAGGAACAAACTGGACAAGGAAGGGAATGTTATAAGGAACAAAGCTCGTCTGGTAGTAAAGGGATACTGTCAGGAGTAAGGAATTGATTATGAAGAGACTTTTGCTCCCGTAGCTAGGTTGGAATCTGTAAGAATCTTTCTTGCTTACGCTGCCCACAAAAACTTTGAAGTTTTCCAAATGGACGTCAAGTGTGCATTTCTTAATGGAGAACTAGAAGAAACGGTGTATGTGGAGCAACCTCCTGGGTTCGTGAACGAAAAGTATCCAAACCATTGCTATATTCTGGATAAAGCTGTGTATGGCCTTAAACAAGCTCCGAGAGCCTGGTATGAAACGCTAACTAAATTCTTAAAGATGTCTAAATTCAAACAAGGTTCGGTTGACCCAACCTTCTTTCGCAAAAAGGAAGGTAACCACCTTATGATAGTTCAAATTTATGTCGATGACATCATCTTTGGCTCAACGAATCCCAGCCTAACAGCTGAATTCAGAAAGCTGATGGAGACTAAATTTGAAATGAGCTCAATGGGTCCTATTAACTTTTTCCTTGGTTTAAATATTAGACAGGGACCCGAAGGCATCTTTATCAATCAGGAAGCTTACACGAAGACTCTCCTAGCAAAGTTTGGTATGATGGGAGACTCCAAAGTCAAAGTCCCAATGGCATTCGGCACCAAGCTAACTCCATCTCTAGACAAACCGGCTGTCGATATCACGCTCTATCGTCAAATGATAGGCTCACTAATGTATCTTACTGCTAGCAGGCCTGACATCATGTTTTCTGTATGTTATTGTGCTCGATTTCAGGCAAACCCACGCGAACCTCACATGCTTGCAGTGAAGAACATTCTATGCTATCTGAAGCGAACTGCCTCCTTAGGTCTATGGTATCCTTCCAACTCAGGCTTTTTCGTTCAAGCCTATTCAGATGCAGACCTTGGAGGATGTGGACTCGACAGAAAAAGCACCACTGGCGGCTGTCAATTCCTTGACGGGAAGTTGGTAAGCTGGCAATCCAAGAAACAAACGTGCGTGTCGTTGTCTACTGACGAAGCGGAATACATAGCCGCTGCTTCCTGCACATCACAAGTGATTTGGATCCAGAGTCAACTTCGAGACTATGGACTCAATATGAAGAAGATCCCACTATATTGTGACTCTGAAAGTGCAATTAGGATCTGTCATAACCCAGTGCAACACTCTAAAACCAAACACATAACACTGAGGTATCACTTCATTAAAGATCACGTGGAAGATGGAAACGTCGAAGTTCACTTCGTAAGAACCACTGATCAACTGGCTGACGTCTTTACCAAAGCTCTTCCTGAAGCATCATTCAACAGAATACTGCAAGGGCTAGGTATGATGGAATCAGAGTCAGTACCTCACACTACCTCTCAACCTCAAACGTAAGAAGCGAAACCAACCGAACGTTCGGGTTCGGTTAAACCATCTGACTCGCTCATCACTTCAAAGGTAGTTTTTCTTTGTTGTATATTTTTTGTACAAAATTTTTTTGTGTTCAAAGTATTTTTCAATTGCATGTCTAAATTCCTTGGTTTCTCAAAATTTTTCAAAACCGAAACCAACCGAACGCTCGGGTTCGGTTTTTCAAAATTTTCTGGAACCGAAACCAACCGAACGCTCGGGTTCGGTTTTTCAAAATTTTGTTGAACTGAAACCAACCGAACGCTCGGGTTCGGTTTTTCAAAATTTTCTGGAACCGAAACCAACCGAACGCTCGGGTTCGGTTTTTCAAAATTTTCTGAAACCGAAACCTACCGAACGCTCGGGTTCGGTTTTTCAATTTTTTCCTAACCGAAACCAACCGAACGTTCGGGTTCGGTTTTTCATATTTTTTTTTATTATTTTTCTTGTTGTGTGTTCGTTCGTTTATGGGGGTATAAATGTTGGATTACTTAAGTGTCCCTAGAAGCATGCTGCTGTATGTGTCTCAAGCCTCATAAGATTTTGAATAATAGCCTTCATGACCTGGTATAAACAAACCTTGTCTTCCCAATAAGGCTACTATATTTATTCTAATCGTGAGCTACCTCACTCCCTTCTCACATGAGATAAGAGTTTTCTGCTTGGTCCTTTAATTCGCAGCAGAGGTACTATGTTTTCTTACACCATCTCAATTACACTTCTCCATTACATTCGTTTCATCAACGTAACCCTTGAGACTCTCAGAAATTACTACTGAGGTTTATGGTTACACAACATCTGTGTTTGTGATCTTAGTTTCGTGTCACTACGAGCTGAGTGAAACCCAAAATTCAACACCTAACGAATTGACGGTGAACAATTAATTTGCTCAAGTTTTCACCAACGAATTGACGGATGTATCCTACTGATATCTCAAATTTTATTTGTGTGATTCCTATGAAATTGTTAAAAACCATAACATTTCTTCACTTGGGATCCAGTTTTTATTTTTCTGAGATTTTATATTTTCCCAGCCAACTTACACTTAATTCCTACCTACTTGTTCAACAGACTACACCGGTCTCACAAGTACTTTGATCACTTTCTTTCTTATTTCAAGATTAGAACTGTTGCATCAAAGCGAAAGTCACCCTAAAGTAGCCTAATTAAAAGAAACATTTCAACATTTCTTAAAAAGTGTTTGATCGTAATTCAACGGGAATCCACATTAACACTTTAAGGTCTCTCTTGACCTTGAAGGAAGAGATTCGTGCCCGGGATCATCAGTTTCGTGTCATTATTGACATCACAGTAAATCCTAAAAAGAGTTGCTTTATTTCTTTTCTTTTTACACTCTTTGCACGAAAATCTTTGATTTTCCAAAATTCCGTTACTAATTAATTTCAGGCTGATTTATTGTATTGGTGGTTAATAATTAAGACGTGGTCAACAATCCTCCACGTGGGCAGTTTATTCAAAAGATGCGATTCAAAACGATAAGATGAAGGGTTGCTGACTCAGGCGGGAAATTAAAAGGATTGAATTTCAACCGGCGGTAAAAATGGGGCGCGTGTGGATTTGAAACACCCATACTTTTACTGACATCATGGACGCGTGTGCGAAATCCAAGCGACATCCCTCTGGCACTTAAAGGCGCGTAAGGATTTGAAACGGTTTTTTTCTGAAACGACGCTTGTTGGGTGGCGTGATCCTAGGAATCTGACACTCTCTCTCCTACGTGATCATCGCATAGAAGATTTGAAACGATTTTTCTCTCTCCATTCCCTCACTATAAAAGGCAGTCTAAACTCTCATTTACCTTTTTACTGCTTCCGGATTTTCTAGAGAGCAAAAACTCCCAAAAGCTTCATTGTTCATCTTCTTCTTCAACTACCTTCAACAATGGCGGAATCATCCTCAGTCCATGCTACCTCACAAATCCTTCCTATTCGTCCGCAACAATGCCTGGTGATCGACCTCAACCCTCTGGCGTACGAGTCCTACATGTCGCCGATCATCGAGTGCCTGAAGTACTCCCAAATCGCTCCGGCTCTCTCTAGGATTGAGTCTGTGCCCATGACGACTCTCTCGCAGGTTTTTGCGACTGCCTATTACGACAAAGCAGTCGAGCGGGTGTTCTTCGAGGTTGCTGATCACAAGACCTCCATTTCTCGACAACGTTTCTGCACATTGCTAGGGTTGGCTGCTGACCCATCGAGAATTAATCCGGAGACGATTCCAGTTGGGTATCTGTATAACATGTTTTACAATATGGGGTACACGGAGGTGCTCATCTCCGTCGCCAAGTTCAAGAAATCCTGCTTGCCGCCGCAGTGGAACGGCATGTTCACAGTCCTCTTCAAGGGCTTGTCGGAACGGAGCTCAGGATCCGACGGTGCTAGTCGACTGTTCTTGTCGATCATGTATGCAGTTTACAACGGGGTCAACTTAGATTTTGGGTTGGTTCTCTGGCAACAGCTCATCCAGAGCCTTTCTTCTTCATCACGACATTCTGAGGTGTCGTATGCCCGGTTCTGGACTCTAATCACAAAGTGGGCGATGGACAAATTTGATATTCCCACTGCTGCTGGTGCATCGATGTCTTCAATCGGTACGTTTCATACCAAGAAGATCATCGTCTCTGATGCATCTAAATTCTCATTAATTGGCTCTATTCCGGAGACAATGTATGGCGACGTTCCCTCTGACAGCAGGCTAATCCGGACGATCAAGGAGTTCAGGGCAACTGGACCTAGGGAACTTACACCGGAAATGCTGAAGTCCATCCATGATGCTGACAAACTAGTGCACAGGGGCAAAAAGGCAGACAAAGGGAAGCAAGTGACCAAAGCTGCTAAAGGTCCTTCTCCCAAGAAGAGGAAACAAACGAAACCTGCACAGTCACCACAACCGAAGAGGAGGAAGACTCAACCAAGGCGAAAGCTTAATATCCCTTCTTCTTCGAGTGACTCTGAAGGTGAGAGTTCGGATTCGAATGGCTCTCAAGGAGGCGAAACCCCTCAAAGAGGCAACACACCACCCCGCTCACCTACCCCAGAGATGGAACTTCATAATTCACCAGTTCCTTCACCTCCTCCAACCATCCCTACTTCCATTCCGACCATAATCCCCACTACCACTATTCCTCCAACCTCTTTCCCTATACCACCACCCATTTTCACAGATACCACCACAACCACTACAAAGGTTACAACCAACGTCTCTGATACGGGGGTTCATACCACTACAACCGAAACACCACCTGTAACCGAAACACCACCCGTAACCGAACCACCTCAAACCGAAACCCAGCATACAACCGAACCTACCCATACTCCACCACCACCTGAAACTACCCCACCCCACACTCCACCTGCACCTACCCATACAAAACACCCCCAGCTTCACCACCCCCATCATCTCCAGATAATGCCTCTGATGGAGATAACCCGTTTCTTGGCGGTGACAATATGACCTTCGATTCGGTCTACTATAGTCCGTTTCAGGTTCAAAGTGACGAAGAGGATGATGCTCCAGTGACAAAGAAACATCTGAAGGAGCTCAACGAGAAGGTTGATTTACTTCTCGCCTCATCTTCCAACCAACAGTCCACTCTATCTGAAGCAGCAGTTCAGAAGATTGTTGATGCCTTCTCCAGGGCTCAGCATGATTCGGTAGCTTTAGTCACTGCCACCATAGACGCCTCCACAAAAGCATGTGAGGCCGCGACCGAAAAAGTCGATAAACTATTCTCAGACGCCTCTTCTCTATTGAAGTCATTACAGGAGAGTGCAGATTCTACCAAGACAACTTTGGAACCGATTGTTCAGCAATTGGCAAAGTTTGTCTCAACGGAGTTGACATCGTTCGCCAACCTTCGCGAATCAATAAGCGACGACAACTCGGCCCTTCGTGCCTCCATCAATGAGCACCTTGCTAAGCTTCAGGAGGATATCGCAGCTGAAAACTCTTTGATGGACGTTCTAGCAAGCAAAACCACCGCCCTAAAGGTCAAGAGCACTCAGCTTTCAAACTCTCAACAACAGCTTGAAGCTCTTCGATCCGAAAGGGAGGTCATCAAGACATGTGTTTCGGATGTACACGCTGCCCTATCCAACATCCTTGAAGCACACGATCCAATACTCAATCATTCGGTGAGGCGAACCCTTGCTGAAAAGCTTTCTCCTACCATGGACCTTCTCAGCAAAATAGAAGGCTTATCCAGTTTCGTGTCCACTCCGAAACAAGGGGGAGAAGAGTTGAAGTCCGGATCGAAACCACCTCCTTCCTCCAAAGTTACTCACACAACCGAACCACCTCCGACTGGTCAAGCTTCGGGTTCGGGTGTGAAGGATAAAGGGAAAAACATAGCTGAGGAAGAAGATGATGATGAAGATGATGAAACCATCGCGGACTTGTTGAAACGAAAGAACAGTCGCAATGTTGATGATGATGTCAATCGTGTGGCACGAGAGGCTGAAGAAGCCGAACGCAAGCAGAAGGAAGCCCACGATCTCCTCGAGAGCAGGAAGACTCTCTTCCCTGCCTGGACTCGGGAGCGAATGATCAAAGAGGCCATAGACACTCCTAGCGTCTTATGGCTCGAGCCGGTTATCTCATTCGACTGCAATAATTCTGTCGATTCGCAGTTCGACATGTCGTTGACTCGAAAGGCGTTTATCTTCCACGCCTTCTCTAATATTTTTGAAGTCCCTCATCCGAACTCTGAGGTTGATAGGGAGTTGATCGAATTCTATCTGAAGGCTGCTCGTCCTCAGTATCTAACTTGGAGCGCCCAGAAGATAGTAAACGTTCGGGTACTGAAGCCTTACACCGAAGGAAGGTTCATAAACGTTCGGTTCAAGGTGATTCGAGGATCTGCAAGAACTGCACATCATATTTCCCTGGCAGATCTACCGAACTTAAATCCTCATGATTGGATTGTTTTGCATAACATCCTCTTGACGAATGAAGCTGAATATGGTCCGATTATAGAGCATCTCAAGAGGATGATTGTCTGCTACATCATGGAGGTTGCCCTTATGGATCAAGAGGTAGCCACTGTCTTCAAGAAGAAACCGAAGATAGCTCCTGTGGGATCGGCCAGTGATCTCAATCAGATGAAGATGGGCAAGATCGACCCGAGACGCAATTCGGTTATGTTCACTAGAGCTGAAGGACAGAAATGTCTCTTCGCTTTAGCTGACAAACATCTTTACACCACTGCTTGTCTGGAGCATGTGTTATCGATCATTCGAAGGTGTAAAGAGAATTCAGCGGATGATGTTAAGTACTTCAATGACATGATCCAGTGGTACATCAGGTTTAGGCAGACGATTCTGGCGCTTATCTCTCGTCTGTTTAACACCGTGAAGAAGAAGGTACCTGCCTCCGCTGCTGGCCCAAGTAACAAGTAAAGATCTCGCTCCAATTGACGCAAAGGGGGAGATTGTTGGGTTGAAGATTTGTTCAAGGGTTGCGTCTTTGGTCTCGGCTATTTGTTTATTTAATTTGTATTCCGGTTTGGGCCTGTCCAACCGAGAGCCCATAATGTTTATTATATAAGTATATGCTTGCATGCATAACGATAGTATTTACAGATTTCTTTGATCGTTTTTGTAACCTACTAATCCTCTACAGTTAATGTTCTTAATCGAGCTCTTATGAGGATTTTGTTTTAATCATTCGACACGTTTGATTCACTCTTGCCTTGTTCTTATTTCCGTGTTCTTGCTGTTTTATAATTACTTACCTGTTTAAGATCTAATCGATCTTCAAAGATTAAAGTTTTAATCTCATCAAGTTCTTAACCCATTTTCGTTTTTTATTTTGGTGTTTTATCAAACAACTTGAGAAGAAGAGAAATTCTTTGTGGTTATTTACCTTCATTCAAGTTGTTTTTTTTTTTGAGACTCCAAAAAAGAAAACGAAAATTGATGAGATTTGCTTCTTTTTCATATTTCAATGGCTTTTTGAGCAAGCAGAAAGGAAAATAAAGTTTTATAAGAAGAAAATTGGTCAAATCCGTTTTTGTTTATATTTTGGAGGTTTTCCCAATAAGTTGAGAAGAAAGAAGTGTTTTATAAGTTTTATCACACCTCTTGTTCATACATTATTTGAAGATCCTTCTCTAGCTGTGCATTTCCATGTATATTCTTACCCACTGTAACAATTATTTATACATACAGCCATATGGCTTGTACATTTTATAAAACCTTCAGAAAAAAAAGAAGGAAGGAGAAGCTTTGATGGGTCTTAACCCACCTTCAGTTTATATATTTTTCAGATTTTCAAAGTTTACTAAAGTTGTTCATATTTAAATTCATTTCAGTAATGATTTGTGGGAATATTAAATATGTTTAAGTTGTAAACACAGCTATGGTACTTGTACATTCCAAAATCTATTTTATCTTAAAAATTATGTTTACCATTAACATAGTTACAGTTCGTCCATTAGTAAAAAAAAAGGGGGGAAGAGAGGAGTAGAGAGAAGTTCCGTAAGAAAAGTGATACAAAAGGAAAAAGAGGTTGCATACAAAAAACATGTGTATACAGAGGAAAATCTCTACAACATACAAAAATGAGATGTCACTCCTAAGTTTGTATAACTTTACAAACGACAAAACAAAAAGAGGGGGTAAAGGTGCACAGTGCACCAGACTAATGACAAGACAAGGGACAGAGTTGTCTACTGAAGTCAGAAACAAAGGACCCCATCTGGTCTAATTCCTTATGTATAGAAAAAACAAAACAGTCGGACCCACTGGGTCAGCATATTTTCCCATGCAGCCAAAGACTTCCCCAAATCCGAGCTCCTCTCGGTGGAACGTGAGCACCAAACCGCCTACGCCTATTGACCATCTCCAGCCGGCGGCTTGACAAACCACAGTCGTTGGTAAAGTCTCAGCTTCAATCGACATTCCCAGCGAGTAAAAAAGCTAGCGTCGCCGCTCCGATGTACCACCTCGCGTTACGATCCCGGCGACCCAACAAAACCACGTCGTTGGCGAAACTGCATACCCCTGCTGGTCGAAGAACTCCAATCGCTTAAAGCTGCTCCCTTTGTCGGACCACCTCTTCCCACCCGTTTTCATCTCTCCAAACTTGAAGCATATCTTTGTATCGTGACCATCCTTAATCGGCAACAATCACGATCTCCGATCAAACAAAAAAAAAGGGGGGGAAGGTTGTGAACAGTGTACACCATAAACAAAAGACGGAACCACAGTTGGTCCATACAATTCAGCAAAAAAGACAATGGCAAGAAATATGTTCAAATCTGATTATTTATGGGGACAGCCAACCATGACTAGTCGCTCCCGACTCCCCTGATGATGCAAGCCCGACAAATCAGTTCACTACTTCCAGCAATGGTCACAACCTCGGGGTTGAGAGGTCTCAGCCCAGTGTAAAACACCAAGCTCTGACTGTCTGACAGCAAATCTCGCACCCGCTACCTACCCCTATTTCTCGATCTGTTGCCAACTGGAACCCAAGAACAATCGATAGTTGGCCCCTTGTTCGAGCAATCGCTGCCAACTCTGCGCCTACCATCACCGTCGAATTGTATCTTGACACTGAAGACCCTCAACTACCGATCTGTTGACACCACCCACGATCGCCCTAGCCAGTGGACTTTCAACAAATAATGCAGTTGGCCGACACCGCCAGCGTACTCACCGATCTTCCTTCATAGAGCCATCGCCACCATCATACCATTGTTATTGGTGGAAGTCACTGTTTTGATCGTCCCCTGTAGACAATGAAATCCGACGACGAACAAAAAAGGAGGGCCATCTCTAGTAGTTGAGCGACCATCTGTACTGTTTTCCCTTTTTGGCGATTCTTGAAACAAAGTGTAATAGACCCCGCATGATACCCTTGGCATGTTCAGACACAAACAACAGGATTTGGGCCTACAGCTCCAAAACCCTAACGGGCTGTATTGTAGTGTTTGAGCTATAACAATTAATTTGGGCTTCTCATACATTTTATCTAGGCTGCCTATAAAACAATTAAAGCAGCCCAAATTCCGCAAGCAGCTCCAACAATCCCATATTGGGCGGGTTACCTCCTTGCTGGGCCCACAACTCGAACATGGATTATCATTTTGCAGTTGGATCGTTTAATGAATAAATGGGATGCATGACTTAAGTTGGGCTCCTTGTTATATTGGTTATCAACAATAATAAATTAGACCAATATTACAAGACAAAAGTCAGCAATTAGAAAATACACTTCAGAATATGTTTGCTTCTCTAAAAAAAATGAAGCTCACGCGCTCCAACCACCTTGATGCTCTCATAAAAAAAATGGGGGAGGGAGAAGAGTAGTACATTGCTACTACTAGTCGTGAAGTGTTTCGAGATAGCCATTAGTAATTGCATTGCACGGTCATCAGCAGCCGTGACCAATCCCGGGAAGTCGATAATCAACCCTCACATTCATGTTGACCGGCCCTCGCTAGTCTCGCTTCTTAGCCCTCAGCAGATGCGCTTCCTGGATCTCAGCGGTTGCACAGCCTAACCATCAGTAGCAATGCAGCCCAACTCAGCAGTTGCAAGGCCTAGCCATCATTAGTTACGTTGTTGGACTAGCAGTCGCGCTGCCTAGCTCTTGGCAGTCGCGCCAACCAGTTTTGGTTAGTACTCAGGTCGCCTAGCTCTTTCCAATAGCTATGTATCTCGACTTTCAGCGGCTATACATCCGTCTTCGCCTCCTCTAAGAAAGGGGGGGACTAGTGTTGGTACGACACTATGTAGAAGTGATTTTTATTACCAAGGGGAAGAGTTGAAGTACATAAAAAGCTGACACCATGAATGATGGTGTATCCCCGAGGTGATGTTGGTATTCCGGATGGAAAGAGTAGCCGCGTGGTCCAACTCTCGGTAGTACTGTTGCCCAACTCTCAATAGTCGTGTTACTCACCTATCGCTAGCAGCTCGCTGCTCGGGCCTCAACGGCCCTGCTGGCCAGTTCTTGATGGCGGTCTCTCTACGCACCACTTGACGGTAGCTACACTATCAAGCTCTAAGTAGCACCGCCACATAGCTCTCCGCAAACAGCCGAGACAGCGAGGCATCATTTATTAGTACGACTAGCGATGCAGGAAAGCATCAGGTACGATTCCGCTTTAACTCAGACTGGTCACACGAGCTAGACACATAGATTGTAGGGTGCTATGCCCAATCACGCGAGGTTCAGTACCCTCGCCTCGAGTCGCCTGGCTTCTCAACCCGACTCCACTATAGCGGCACGCTCCGCATGCGAGGTTCAGTACCCTCGCCTCGAGTCGCCTGGCTTCTCAGCCCAACTCCATTATAGCGGCAAGCTCCGCATGCGAGGTTCAGTACCCTCGCCTCGAGTCGCCTGGCTTCTCATCCCAACTACATTATAGCGGCACGCTCCGCATGCGAGGTTCAGTACCCCCGCTTCGAGTCGCCTTGCTTCTCAACCCGACTCCATTATAGCGACAAGCTCCGCATGCGAGGTTCAGTACCCTCGCCTCGAGTCGTCTGGCTTCCCAGCCCGACTCCATTATAGCGGCAAGCTTCGTATACGAGGTTCAGTACCCTTGCCTCGAGTCGCATGGCTTCTCAGGCCGACTCCAGTATAGCAACACGCCTCGACCATTCCACATGATGCTCTTCCGTGTGATTTATCTACAATCGTCAGCAGCCAAGCCCGATCCATTCCACACGAGGCTTTCCTGCACGACACCTCCATGATCATCGGCTGCTAAGCCCAAGCTATTCTCCTAAGTCGCGCATCACAAGCTTATTCCACGACCAACGCCATGATCTTGATGTTTCCTATCTCACAGTCATCACGGCTCTCTGGTGCTCGGACGATCGATGAAGTATTACCCGCATTACAACCTGCTATAGTGAGGATACTCTCCAGCAAGAAGGTCATCCTGACAGCTGCCCTGCTACCTATAGCCTCACTACCTGTTCCTCAAGAATTCTATTTTCTGGCTATCGACAATAGTCTTACTACGTGACCCTTGCTAGCAACCTAGTCGCCCAGCTCTAGGAATCTATTCCTCGCCTCCTATAAGAAAAGGGGGGAGTAGGGTTGGTACGCCGCAATACAGACTATGTAGATGGTTACTAGTGACATCCCATCTCACATGGCTACCACAAAAATCACGTCGGATAACAATCTCAGGGACTGAATGGCAAGCTTATGCTTCTTAGTTACCCCGGTCCGACATTCCACCGACATCAGTGTCGCGTAACACTCTGTAGCAGCCTCGGTCCGCATGATCGCAGCAACAGTTACGTTGCATCTCACCGACCGGCTCGCACTCCTCTCAATGAAGGAGTATCAAGTCAGCTCAAGCAGTACTTGGCTCATCGCACAACCCCACGGCTCTCGTGGGCAAGGTTCGATCGTTCTCTTTATTATTTAATGTATTGGTGCTTTATCTAGTCTGATCCGATTGTCAGCAACCCAATCGCATCAGACTAGGGGGACTTGACGACACACAATTTATATGACTAGTTCCAGTTCGATGTCATTGGCCGCGTACCAATAACACCAGACTGGGGGGACTTGATGATATATGGTCCATTGGCATGGCCTAGACTGCTCCAGCGCGCCAGCCTGGCCTGGCGCGCTCCTGCCAGCCCTGCCTGGCGTTCCCTTACGAGCCTTGTTGGGGACTCCCTTGCCAGCCCTGCTGGGGACTCTCCTTCCGGCCCGGCCAGGCGCTCCCTCGCCTGGCACTCCCTTGCCATCCCTTCCTGGTGTGCGCCCGCCAGCCCCACCCGGTGCCTCCGGGCGGCCTTGCCCAGCTCCTTGTTAGTTGGGCCTGAATTGGGTAGGCCCAAGGCCTGCCCTAATTCCCCTTGACCTAGTTGTCCCCTATATAATAAACAATACCTCCTCCATGGAGAAGGCCCTCTTCCCTAGATCTTCCCCCATGGCTCACCGCCACCCGCCGCCGTCAGCCACCAGCACCAAGATGGTTCTCTCCAGCTATGGAGGACCATCTCAGATCTTCTAGCTGATCTAACTTGACCGTCGGAGCCCGCTCCCGGGGCACAGTCCCTAGGGCGGCTCTAACGCGTCTCTCTAATTGTGACTAGCAGATCTCCACCGCAGACCAGAAGAACCGCCGGAGGTCCATGTCGCATCAATGTGCTTGTAGGATTTTTGAAAATGATTCGTTCCGCGTAACGTACCCAAAGTTGAAGAGTCTTTGCTCTAGTTTGATGCGTTGGTAGGCACGAAAATTTTTAAATGGACATGACTAGGCAGAGCTGAAGTTAGGAAATCTATGGACTTGACAAATCTTGACCTAGTTAGATCCGTTTAGCTTGACAATGCGACGCTTGGATAGGTTGAGCAGGGAGATATATATGGGAATCCACTCGTCACATTAAATGAACCCGTACTTGGAACCGTGGTTTAACTTTTCCTCGATGTGCGGATTCTATCCTTAATTCCAGTATTGATGGGGCGATTGGTAAATTTCGATAAATTAGGTCTGTAGAAAATCGTTTTCTTTCTTTTTGTCTGTTAGTCATATGTTGTCTCCTTTGCGTGACTTCCAATCCGACCTGGTACACAACATATGCAACTCTATTTCTCTGCATGTTATATATATATATATATATATATATATATATATATATATATATATATATATATGAAATTCCTCTTATCTGTTAGCCATATGTTGTCTCCTTTGCATGACTTCCAATCCGACCTGGTACACAGCATATGCAACCTTCTATTTCTCAACCCCTCTGAAACAATAAGTTATAGCAATCTGAATCTATCCTCTCTCCGAATGATTGTCTGCTCACCTGGTGTAAGGAGTACTCTGGAAGTTCTTGATTACTGTGGCATATCAGGAAGCAGGAAACATGTTCCAGTACAGTTAAAATTGAACGCTCAAAAATTGTCTATAGATCTCGCTGCTCAATTTAGGTGGACAACAATATCCCTGGTCGTCGTCAGCTGAATGGTCCTTAAGATATAGTATCGAGGAACTTAGGATCAAATATAATATCTAGGAACTTAAGTTCACCTTGTCTTGTATCAAATAGTATGTCCTAAATCAGTCATAATTTTTCGTGTTTAAGTGGACAACAATACCGACGATCGACCAGACAAACACGTGAAGATAGAAGGTACCGACAAGTGGATTAAGGTTGTCTAACAACTTTGATCCCAAATCATTCTTAAAGTTAGATATCATTTTATTTTTGTTAAATTTGTTCATAGTTTTCTTCTAATTTAAATTTTAGGGGAGAATTAAAAAAAATTAAAAAAACAAAAAAAAATCCAAAAATATTTTTGTTTCTATGCTAAGTTTTCTTTTAATTTTGTTTTGTCTTGAAAAGTGATTTCAGGTATAGATAAGACTCATGAAGTTTGTGTCGAAGATTTCTAAGCCAAGGCTTCAAACGTGAGCATCGAAGAATTCACATTCGAAGGAGCAAGAAATGAACATTATTCTTTCGACATTCAATCCTTCAACCCCAGAAGCAAGGTGACGCTGCAATTGAAGATTATGTGGCGGATTGCATTGAAGCCTCCTTAATTAGTCTGCTGCTATCTTTGTACCTGCTGAAGTGATCTAGAAGTTTAGTTCTCTCTAATGTTGTCTCTGAAGATTCTCAAGCTGAAAGCGCTATCTTTTAAGAATCAGTACATCAAGCCTCCTCACCCGACGTGCGTTCAAAGCCAAACTCTGAAGAAAAGCCCAACTGCTCAAGATGAAGTCATTCATTGAAGATAAATGTTGAAGCCAAGCTCTCGATGAAGATTAACAAGAAAAGTCAGCTACTTTTTAGGGGGAGCTTGTTGGGTCATTTAAGAAAAGAAAAGAAAGCTATAAACCAAGGGGGAGATTGTTGGGTCAATATTTTGGTTTATACTTTGCTTTTCTAGGAAATTGATTTGTTATGTAATGTTGTATATGTGTTTACGGTCAGGAAGTGAGTTTACGACCGTAAACAGAGTTTACGGCCATAAACTCAATTTGCGGCCCAGTCCAGTATATATAGTGGTGAGGGGTGTGAGGAAAAAAAAGGGATGAACACTAAAGGAGCTTAAGTGTGTGCACTTGAAGGTGTTCTTGAGAGAGAAACTAGAGAGAAGTTTTGTGTGTATGAATCCTTGTATCCGGATCTTCATTCTAATCATATCATACATAGATTCATCATTTTCTTCTTCTTCTCCTTCTCTTCTATTTGATCTGACATCATCCGTTTGATTGAGATTCCGCACCATCAAACAGATCTGATTGATACACAAGCAGATTAGAGACTTATATAGATAAATTATGTAAGGATTAGTAAATTATCCTAAAAGATAGTAAGATAGGATTTATAAAATATCCTAAAAGATAATAAAAATAGGATTGGTAAAGTATCCTATAAAGATAGTAAGCTAGGGTTAACAAAATATCTTAAGAAAGGTTTTTTTAAAAGAAAAAGGATTCTTGATTTAATACAACCAAATAAAGCAGAAAACTATACAAACCTATGAAATCACCAACATTATGTTGACATTTTCAAAATACATGTATTCTCAGGGAGATGAGTGTGGAGGATAGTGGTGAAGAGGAGGATTTCTTCAAGGAAGCTTGTTGGAATTTATTTATGTATGTTATTTATGGTTATGTTCAGGATGTGTGCTTGATCTATCAAACAATGTAATCCCAAATAAATTACAATAAATAAAAGTACCGTTTGTGATATATTTCTATGTAATGTTCTCTCTCTCTCTCTCTCTCTCTCTATATATATATATATATATATATATATATATATATATATATATATATATATATATATATATATATATATGCCTCGATCCAACATCCCTACGTCGCGCAACCCAACGTTTCTGCCGCCAACCGGGGGGGTGTGACAGATTGGTATCATAGCTATAGGTTATAGTGAACTAGTAGTTCCTTAGGAACTACGACTATAACCTAGGGTATATACTCTAAATTGGTTAAACCTAATAAAACTATTATTATTAATTACCTTACGAATAAACTACTTACAGGAGAGGTGACTAGTTTGAATTGTCGCTTGGGTTGCTGGATTTTAGAACGGTTATATGTTAAAATGGTCCTGCCCTCCGACACTTCTCATCTGGTCGATCCTTAATTGATAGTCTTGAAGTACAAAAACATGAAATTAATAAAATAAATCTAATGAAACACTTATCAGATAAAGAGTTATACAAACTCTTAAAAATATACCCATATATTATTAAAAAAAAACTATCCATTTATGTAGCACCTGGTTCTTGGTACGTATTCCTTTTATTTTAATATCGAAGTGTTTTGCATTTTTGGCCTTGGACTCGAAGAGTCGAAGGACCAACTCGCCGAGTAGAAGCCGGACGGAACGCGGGACTTAAGTGATGGACTCGATGAGTCGAGTCCCGGACTCAACGAGTAGGCCCTGGCTGGACAAAAACCCTAATCTGAGGGTGTGCACCCTATTTAAGCAACCTTATGCAGCCTCCATCGTCCCTTATGCACCCAGAAACCCTCTATAGAAAACCCTAGCCGTTGTTGAAGCAATCTAAGTCATTTTGGTGGATTTTGGTGTTGGTGATCTTAACAAGGGAGGAGAAGAGCTTGAGGAAACAAGAGGAGACCAGAGGGGTTCGAGTTTGTGCTTCATTTTCAGTCTTCAGAAGGTATAAAGTTGTTAACTTGCTTGTTCAATTTGCTAGACCCCATTTTGTGGAGATTTAGGGCTTTTATAAGCCATTTTAGGTAGCCAAGCATGAATACAAGCATGGTTGGGGACAAGGCTTCGGATCTAGGACCTTTGAGGGGTCTCAAGGCGGAAAGTGGGTGCTTTTCCACCGATAGAAGAGTCCATGCAACCCAAGAGCTTGTTTTAGGGCCTTTTGGACTCAAAGTCCCATGCATGCACGTAAAGTTTGTAACTTTACGTGATAGAATGATTGTAGGAGCCTAGATCTACCCTTTGGTCATGAGCTGTTCATCAAAAGTCAAGGATTTAGGGTGTGGACGTGACCAACTCGGCGAGTCCGTTCTTGGGACTTGACGAGTTCAAGGCTTTGAGTCCCATATCTGTTGAGGGTCAAAAGAACCCAGTTGGGTGTTAGAAGGGTTGTAGCAGGACAAAAAGAGTGACCCAACGCATTGGACTTAGTGATGGAACTGGAGTTCATAGGACTCAACGAGTGCTAGAACAGACTCGGCGAGTCCAAGGCAATCTTCTTATGTTTGAAGATGAACTCGACGAGTTGTTCATACAACTCGGCGAGTCGAGGTCAGGACTTTTTCATCAAATGAAGGTGAACTCGACGAGTGTTCATACAACTCGGCGAGTCAGATGAGTTTCATACGATGTTCATATGAGAGAGGAACTCGTCGAGTCGATGCCAAACTCGACGAGTCGAGACGTGGTTAAGGACGAGTAAAAGGTGAGGGACTCGACGAGTTAACGGCCCAACTCGGTGATTCGGGTCAACTTGAAGTTGACTTTGACTGGACTTGGACTAACCCTATTTAGGGTTGTATGTGATGTGTGTTGGCTTGAAGGTTGTCGTGTTGGGATCGAGGAGTCGTAGGGAGTCGACTTGTGTGCTGAGGATAATTCAAACACTGCACGACATTGAGGTGAGTTACCTTCCAGTAGGGGTGGGTCTACGGCCACAATGTCGGCCCACCAAAAAGGAGTACCTAGAAGATGATTATCTTTGTGATAATTATCTTGGTTTGGTTATGTGTTTCGATTATGAGATTTAACTGTATGACATGTTATGTGTGTAGTAGGGATTAGTTTCCCTGACAGTGGTCCTTAGGACCTAGGGGTAGGTCAGTACCGGATATACCTGACTGTATGCTTAAATCTGTTGTTGCATGCTAGTGGTAGGGGTGAAATAGTCCCCAGTTACCGGTTGAAAGATACCGACGACAGTTACCGGTTGAAAGATACCGATGAAGGTTACCGGTTGAAAGATACCGACGATATTGTATGGTATGTGGTATGATGGGGGAACTCACTAAGCTTTGTGCTTACAGTTTCGGTTTTGGTTTTAGGTACCTCTTTGTCGAAGGGGAAGGAGTTGGCGGGGTAGCAGCGCATCATACACACACACATGGTTTCCGCATTGAGTTTATGGGACTGTACTCTGATTTTCATTACTTTTGATGTTATGGTTTGTGACACAGCATTATGATTTTGTAATGTGATGTTTTATCGACAATGTTTTTGTTAAATTTTTTATTAAATATAGTAGTTCAAAAATGAAATTTTCGGGCTTTAATTTTGGGTCGTTACAAGTTGGTATCAAAGGCCTGGTTTGAGGGATTCAGACACACCCTCGGGGGTGTCTGGACTCAAACCTAGGGACTAAAAGATTTTACAAGTAAAATGGTTTTCTAAAATCGAAATTGAGAAATTTTAAAGACGAAGTGTGTGATGCGTGTGACCGGCCGAGATGAAGTAAGTTTTCCCCAAGATACCCATACGTATTGTGTTATGTTATATTGTTTGATTCATAGAACTGCATGCTAGAATAGGACTAAGGATCTAGGAAGATGCCTTGTGTGCCTGATATATTATTCTGAGAATTGCATGCTAGTTAGGGCTAAGGATCTAGGAAGGATGCCTTATGTGCCTGTTGTACGAGCCGTATGCTAGGACTGATTAATCAGCGGTAGGATGGCCTGTGTAGGTTATGCATGTGAGAAGACTCACCTCGTGTAACTCGGTAACTTGGAAATCTCGAACTCAGAGAAATAAGACCTAGCCTCTGCCTAATCATATGAAATAATCACTTGTCATCAACATAATTCCCAAGGCTAGACCATTTCCTCTAATCACTCTCAAGAGAGGTAAAAGACCATTTTACCCCTTGGCTCAAATACACTAAAGTTGACCAAACCCTAAAAGTCAACAAAAGTCAACCCTCCGGGTTACACTGCGCGTACCAAACGTGTACGCTGGGTGTACCCAGAGCCTTCACAGAATCGGGGTACGCGGCCCCTTACGCCGCGCGTACTGGGATTACGCCCATCGTAATACCCAGCTTCCTCATCTATCTCATTTAGGTCTTAAACGGTTAAGACTTGCATCCAAAATTTAGATCTGACTCCTCTAACATGACTTAATCCATAAAGTTGAAACCTTTAAGCCTTTGCATGGCTGTAAAGGTCACTTTGCTCTCACAACACCTTTCCTCTTTCCATAATGAGGCTATAACTCATGCATGGCACGAGATCCACGTCCAAGACTGGATTTTTATGAATCCTTAACACAATATACACTAGAAAAGGTCAGATCTAAACTCATGGAGACTCTTTGCACATAAAGTCTCCAACTTTGAACCAAAAACCCTAAAAATGGTCCAAAAATAAAAACTTATGAAGAACAAGGAAAGCTTTGAGCTTTTTACCTCAGAAGTGATCTCCAACCACTGTAGAACTCGGATCTACACTTGCTCTTCAACTTTTAGCTCCAACAATGGCTCCTTCTTCTCCTTCTTTACCTTGAAAAGGTAACTTCAAGCTCAAAAACACACACACAAGCTAAAGCACGAATCTCAGCTCTTTAAGGACTCACTCAAGGGGGTATGGTGGCTAGGGCAAAGGACTACATGTTCCTTTTATAGTGCACAAGCCAGAAATTTAGGGTTTGCATCTGGGCTCACTACGCCCAACGCACCCGGGCGAGTCCGCGTTCAAATTAAGCGCGCGAGTACGCGCGGCGTACATCTCAGTACGCCCAGCGTACTCACCAATCTCACATACAACTTTAAGGGCCTAATTTGACAACTCTCCAAAATAGAAGGATCATAAAGCTTACCTGGATTCCGGGCTGTTACATAAACATTTGGGCTCTCAGCGGATCATCCCACACAAGACTATAATTTTTTTAAATGGCTAGATTTTCCTAAATTAAACTATTATTTCAAGTTTATATGAATGAATAATGTAAAAACTAGCAGGTTAATGATAATGCAATTTTTGTAAAAAATTGTAACGCCCGCGTTTCCAGGCTAGGCATTATCATTGATGTAATAGTCTAGGTTAACCCTTGTAACTCTTTTAGAAGTATTAATGATGAAATATTTGAGTATTATGTGAATTATGTGAATTATGTGTTTATTTTCTTAATTATTATAATCTAATGAATTAAGAATAAAATAAGCGTCAAATTTGAAGTGTGGGATAATCCCAATATCTTTGCATAAAGATGTAGTGGTAGAAACAAGGATTCTGAAGATATAAAGAATGCCGAAATCCGAGTTATAACGAAGAAGTTATGACTTGTCGAAGTTTCGCGACAGAACCGACAACGCTGAATGACGTAAAAAGTGAAATTTACGTTAGAGCGATATTTAGACTTAGTGATCTAAACGAAAGTCGTAGAGTTCGTTAAACCGAGAGCGTGCATAAAAAGAACGCCCAAATCTGATTTCGTATGAGGAAGCTATGATTTTTCGAAGTTTCGACTTAGCAGTATGCAGCCCGAATACTCGATTTGAGATCGAGCGGTTTTTAGCTGAAATAATCTAAATAAGAATTGAAGGTATCGTTAATAGGAGTAAAACGATAAAAAGATAGGCGAAAACGGACGTCGGATAAAGAAATTATGAATTTATAACAAAATTTTCTTGTCCCGGCCTACTAAAAATAAATAATAAAAATAAATTCAAAATTAGCCGACGGAGTCTAAACGAAAGTTGTAGTTCGTAGTCTCACCTACGCGTGGATATAAATAACGTCGAAAACGGAGTTCGTATGAGGAAGATATGAATTTTTGAAGTTTATTAAATATTTTCGATATTTTATATATATATATATATATATATATATATATATATATATATATATATATATATATATATATATATATATATATATATATATATATATATATTCCGATATTATCCGAAGGGGGGGAGTCAGCGATCTTATCGTCATTACGCCCAGCGTAATTCGACCTTCCAACCCCTATAAAAGGAGGTCGAGAGCAACCGAGTTCATTGCTCATTTCTTCCCTTTTTCTCGCGTTTTTGCATCGTTTTTCGTGCAAGAATTATCCCGAAGCCCCGGTATCATTCCCGAGCCCCGAAGCAAGTCCCGAGGTCCCGAAGATCCCGAGAAGTAAAATTCCCGAGCCGAAGCTCTGCCCGCGAGGAGTCCGGTTTTTGTGAAGATCTTCCAGATCTGCCGAAGAATACTACTTCTACAAGCCGTAGTGCTGTCCCGATCATCTTCTGATCAGGTGAGTGTGTAATTACTTTCTTCTAATGCATAATTATGAAGTATTTTATACGAAATACGTGTTATGTGTATAATTTTGTTGTTATATGTGTGAATGTATATTCATTCTCTTCTATCTCATAGATCTGATTTATTTTCTATGAAATACGTGTTATGTGGGTGTGCCTCATCTGTTATGTGGAATATGTATTGAATGAAAATGCTATACAAGTTTTAAACTATGTATAAAAATATATTTTTTTATCTACTAATATGTTGGGTAGAACATGGGTAGATAGTTGGTGTGTAATAAACAGATGAGAGGCCTCGATGTTGTTGTTGTTGATCTAGTTATTCAGCGGAGTATGGATAACGACCACAGACTCTTTCTAGACAGTCCTGTGGAACGCTAGCAGGTTCATAACCTGTAGGTGTTGTGAACGATGTGTTCACCGGTGTACTCTATCCCCCTTAGCAGTAATGTCCGTCCCGATGAAAATCCTAGATTAGGTCCCTTGAGATAGATGTTGTTTTAGGGACGTAAAGTGAGGATAACAGGAATGGGTAATTGGGATAGTGATTGGTTGGTGAAATTAAATATAATTTATTTATTGTGGGTTGAAAACCCTATATGCTCACCAGGCTCCCAAGCCTGACCCACTCAGTTTTATTTGTATTATAGGAAGTGGCGCAAGGGCGTAAGATGGATGAATCATCGAGTTGTTTTGTTTACAAGTCTGTATATGTATATATTTGTTGAATGACTTGTAATGTTATCGTTTATGCTTTATGGTCTGTATCAGAACATGACATCCCGATTTTTGATTATATAATGAAAATGCATCTCATGATGAAATGCTTTGATAAATATTATTTTATCATGTTTTGTTTTGGGAACAAATTCCGTAACACTTTTAAATCAAAAGGATTTACTCTGAAATTATTTTTAAAAGTATAAATGAAATCGGTCTTTTATGGCCGTGATTTTGGGGATGTCACAGTTGGTATCAGAGCATTAGTTTAAGCGAACTAGGAATTTGTAGGATTTCTAGACTTAAACTTAGAATGCTAAGTGGAATTTTGAGATGTGTGTCTGTTGGATTTTAGACACGAGCACTAGTTTATTTTTAGGAAAGTTGCCAAAAATGCTTTTATGTGCTAAATGTTATATGTTGCCATATATGATATTATTTGTTCGGATCTACGGTTTGTTGCCAACCGGATCTAAAGGTTTATGTGTTTAGGATTCTAAGCGTATGTATACGATATTAGACCTAGCATGTAATCGTTTCGGAGTGATAAGGATGATTTGAAATCTATCGTGAATGAAGATCTAAATTTCACCTTATTCGGTGTGTAGATCAAAAATGGTGAGAACAAGGAGTGGCGTTGGAAACACGGATGAAAACAGGAATCAACCGCCAGTGATTGAGCAAGTACCTGTTGTATCAGCAGCACCAGAACCAATAACAATGGCTGGGGTGCAAGCCATGATTCGGGCTATGTTAGCCGAACAAAGGGATGAGATGCGACAAATGTTGCATGATAATAGGGACGAACCTATCATACCTATTGAGGAACCTGAATTGATTCCCAAGCAATCGGAGGAAGGGAACAATAGTCGCATTATGATTCAAGTTGGGACTCAAGGAGAACGAAGGAACGATCCGGAAAGGAGAAACAACAAGGATGGGTGAATGTACAAGAACTTCTTGGGCGCCAAGCCGCCAAGTCTTTCTGGGAGCCCAAAGCCTGTTGAGATAATGGATTGGATCTCCGAAATGGAGATGGTATTTGAAAGTTGCGACTGTAGCAAAAAACAGAAGACTATCTTTGCAGTTAGACAACTGAAGACTGAAGTATTGAGTTGATGGAAGTTGTTGGCAGATACTATGCCACGAGGGGAAGCCCTGAATATGTCATGGGAGGAGTTCCAGTATTGTTCAGAGATAGATCTGATTGATCTGAACAATGAGTTCCAAAACTTGAAGAAGGGGAGGATGAGCATAGATGACTATGCTACTGCATTCACTGAGAAATTGAAGTTATTTCCGTACCTAGTGCCAATGGAACTCTCCAAGATTGAGAGGTTTACTAATGGACTGCCTGCCGACTTTGGTCCGACAGTCAAGATGGCAACTACTCTGAAAACGGCTGCTCGTGCAGCTAAGAATGTGGAGGCCCAACAGAAGGAAAAGGGTCTGGAAAGGATAGAAGTTGGTGAAAAGAGGAAGTTCGATGGAACTTCAGGGTCCAATAAGAAAAACAAGTTCTCGAAGTCTGGTTCGAGGGGAAGTGGAGGCGAAGCGAAATGGTGCGACAAATGTAAGAAGAAGCATCATGGAAAATGTGAGGTAGTGGCCACATGCTACAAGTGTGGAAAGCCAGGTCACTATGCCAATGAATGTACCTCAATAAGAAGGTTTGCTATGGTTGTGGTGAGGAGGGACACATGTCGAGGTACTGCCCGAAGAAGAAGGAGGCAGCTAGACCCAACATTCCGCCAAAGCCGAAGGCGAGAGCATTCCAGATGACACTGGAAGCTGCTAAAGATGAAGCTGATGTCGCTTCAGGTACCTTTCTCGTAAACACATTGCCTGCCCAAATTTTATTTGATTCTGGAGCCAACTACTCCTTTATATCGCATGAATTTGGTAGAAAACTAGCTTTTCCTGTTGTTAGACTAGATAATGCCTTATTAGTCGAAGTTGCTAGTGGCAAGTTTGTACCTGTTAGCCATCGTATGAAAAACATCTTAATTGATCTGAATGGGAATAAGTTCCACGAGGAATTATTGCCTATCGAACTTAATGGTTTCGACATCGTGCTTGGAATGGATTGGCTTAGCGCCAACGATGCTGAGATTTTATGCAAGAAGAAAATAGTGAAAGTGAACCCGCCTGGGAAGGAATCGTTTATGGTGTATGGAGATAAACGCAGAGTAAATTCTGGAATCATTTCTCTAATGAAAGCCAAAAAATGTTTGGCCAAGGGGTGTACATCATACTTAGCATTCGTGATCGATGCTAAGAAGGAAAAGAAGGTGATGCAGAATATTCCCGTTGTGTGTGATTATCCGGAAGTGTTTCCCGAAGATCTTCCTGGATTACCACCTGATCAATAAGTGGAATTCTGTATTGACTTGTTGCCCGGAACAACGCCAATTGCAAAAGTACCTTATCGATTAGCACCGACGGAGATGAAGGAGTTGATGATGCAACTTCAGGAGTTATTGGACAAAGGTTTCATTAGACCTAGTTCATCGCCCTGGGGAGCTCCAGTGTTATTCGTAAAGAAGAAAGATGGAAGTATGAGAATGTGCATTGATTACCGAGAGCTGAATAAGGCAACAATAAAGAATAGTTATCCGTTGCCGAGGATTGATGACCTGTTCGATCAACTACAAGGTTCAAGTTATTTTTCAAAGATCGACCTAAGGTCAGGATATCATCAACTGAAAGTAAGAGAGCAGGATATAGAGAAGACTGCATTCAGAACCCGATATGGACACTACGAGTTTTTGGTTATGTCGTTTGGACTAACCAATGCTCCAGCAGCATTCATGGATTTAATGAACAGAGTTTGTAATCCGTTCCTAGATAAATCTGTGATAGTGTTCATATATGACATTGACATTCTGATTTATTCGAAAAGCCAAGAAGAGCATGGCAGACTCTTGCGAGAAGTGTTAGAAGTCTTGAAGAAGGAGAAGTTGTATGCTAAGTTCTCCAAATGTGATTTTTGGATTCGTGAAGTCCAATTCTTGGGTCACGTGGTCAACCAAGAAGGGATAATGGTTGATCCAGCGAAAATCGAAGCTGTGATGAAATGGGAACAACCGAAAAGTCCCACGGAGATCCGAAGCTTTTTGGGATTAGCCGGATATTACCAAAGGTTTATCCAAGGCTTTTCTTTGATCGCTACTCCATTGACAGATTTGACCCACAAAGGAGCTACTTATGCTTGGAATGATAAGCATAAAGAAGCATTCGAGAAGCTAAAGAAGAAACTATGCGAGGCACCGATACTTTCTCTACCCGATGGAGTTGAAGACTTCGCTGTTTATAGCGATGCGTCTGGGTTTGAATTGGGTTTTTTTTTACCCAAAAAGAAAAGGTGATAGCATATGCATCTCAACAGCTGAAAGAGCATGAAAAGAACTACCCGACTCATGATTTGGAGTTGGCAGCGGTAGTTTTCGCTCTGAAGATATGGAGGCATTACCTTTATGGCACAAAGTGCAAACTTTTCACTGATCATAAGAGTCTCCAATATCTCTTTAATCAGAAGGAATTGAATATGAGGCAACGACGCTGGATGGAATTACTTAAGGACTACGATTGCGAGATACTTTACCACCCCGGTAAGGCTAATGTTGTTGTTGATGCTCTCAGTCGGAAAGTCAATCTTAAAAGGAAAAGGCCAAGAGCATTGAGAATTAAAGTTGTCTCGACCATTGTGGAAAGTATAAAGAAAGCTCAAGAGGAAGCTTCTGAAAAGAATGACCAAAAGGAGGAACGTTTGGGCAAAACGTTGGTGTTCGGTGTAAACAGTCATGGACTGAAGGTGTTCCAAGATCGAATTTGGATACCTAAGACAGGAGGAATCAGAGATCTTCTGATGGAAGAAGCTCACAGAACCATGTACTCGATTCATCCCGGTAGCACAAAAATGTATAGGGACCTAAAACCCTACTACTGGTGGCCGACGATGAAGCTTGATGTTGCAAAGTATGTGGCTGAGTGTGTGACTTGTGCGAGAGTAAAGACACAACATCAGAAACCGTACGGGAGTTTAGAACCATTGCCTGTGCCTATGGTTAACTGGGAAGACATTGCTATGGATTTTGTCACTAAACTGCCCAGAACAAAGAATGGTCACGACATGATTTGGGTGGTCGTTGATCGATTCACTAAGAGTGTGCATTTCATAGAAGCCAAGGAGAAATGGTCTATGGAGAAGCTTGCAAATTCTTACGTGAAGGAAATTGTGAGGCTTCACGGTGTTCCGTTAATGATTGTATCGGATCGTGATAGTCGTTTCACCTCAAGGTTTTGGAAAAGTGTACAAGAGGAATTGGGTACCAAGTTGTGTTTAAGTACAGCTTACCATCCGCAGACTGATGGTCAGAGCGAACGAACGATACAAACACTTGAAGATATGCTAAGAGCATGTACCTTGGAATTCCTAGGTAATTGGGATGAACATTTACATTTGGTAGAATTTTCCTACAATAATAGTTTCCACTCGAGCATTAAGATGGCACCTTACCAAGCTTTGTATGGACAGAAGTGTCGTACGCCGTCTTGTTGGCTTGAGGCTGGGGAAAAGCAGTTTATGGGACCGGAGATGGTTCATCAAACTGCTGAAAAGTTGAAAATAATTAGGGAAATAATGTTAGCAGCTCAGGATCGTCAAAAGAGCTATGCTGACAAAAAGCGAAGACCGATGACTTTTGAAGTTGGGGATTCGGTTTTGCTTAAAGTCTCGCCGTGGAAGGGACTTATAAGATTTGGTAAAAGGGGAAAGTTAAGTCCAAGGTTTATTGGACCGTTTAAAATTCTTCAGAGGGTTGGGAACCAAGCTTACAAGCTCGAATTACCCAAAGAACTGAATGGAATTCACAACACTTTTCATGTGTGTTATTTGAGGAAGTTCACGGGAGAAGTTCCTGATATAATTCCAATTTCTGAATTGAGAATTGATGAGAACAAAAGGTTGATTGAAGAACCAGAGGCAATTGTTGACCGAAAGACTAAGAAGTTGTGACGCAAGATGGTCGAGTTAGTGCTTGTCCGATGGAAACACACGAACGGGCCGAATCTCACCTGGGAGACGGAGAGTGACATGATGGGTCGCTATCCGCATTTGTTTGTTGATGTGTGATTCCGGGGACGGAATCATTCTAAGGTGGAGAGAATTGTAATGCCCGCGTTTCCAGGCTAGGCATTATCATTGATGTAATAGTCTAGGTTAACCCTTCTAACTCTTTTTGAAGTATTAATGATGAAATATTTGAGTATTATGTGAATTATGTGAATTATGTGTTTATTTTCTTAATTATTATAATTTAATGAATTAAGAATAAAATAAACGTCAAATTTGAAGTGTGGGATAATCCCAATATCTTTGCATAAAGATGTAGTGGTAGAAACAAGGATTTCGACCGAAATCCAAGTTATAACGAAGAAGTTATGACATGTCGAAGTTTCGCGACAGAACTGATAACGCTGAATGACGTAAAAAGTGAAATTTATGTTAGAGTGATATTTAGCCTTAGTGATCTAAACGAAAGTCATAGAGTTCGTTAAACCGAGAGCGTGCATAAAAAGAACGCCCAAATCTGACTTCGTATGAGGAAGTTATGATTTTTCGAAGTTTCGACCCGAATACTCGATTTGAGATCGAGCGGTTTTTAGCCGAAACAATCTAAATGAGGATCGAAGGTCTCGTTAATAGGAGTAAAACGATAAAAAGATAGGCGAAAACGGACGTCGGATGAAGAAGTTATGAATTTATAACGGAATTTTCCTGTCCCGGGCTACTAAAAATAAATAATAAAAATAAAGTCAAAATTAGCCGACGGATTCTAAACGAAAGATGTAGATCGTAGTCTCACCTACGCGTGGATATAAAGAACGTCAAAAACGGAGTTCGTATGAGGAAGATATGAATTTTTGAAGTTTATTAAATATTTTCGATATTTTATTTATATATATATTTCGATATTATCCGAAGGGGGGGGGGAGTCCGCGATCTTATCGTCATTACACCCAGCGTAATCTCAAGTTACGCCCAGCGTAATTCGACCTTCCAGCCCCTATAAAAGGAGGTCGAGAGCAACCGAGTTCATTGCTCATTTCTTCCCTTTTTCTCGCGTTTTTGCATCATTTTTCGTCCAAGAATTATCCCGAAGCCCGGGTATCATTCCCGAGCCCCGAAGCAAGTCCCGAGGTCCCGAAGATCCCGAGAAGCAAGATTCCCGATCCGAAGCTCTACCCGCGAGGAGTCCAGTTTTTGTGAAGATCTTCCAGATCTACCGATGAATACTACTTCTACAAGCCGTAGTGCTGTCCGATCATCTTCTGATCAGGTGAGTGTGTAGTTATTTTCTTCTAACGCATAATTATGAAGTATTTTATACGAAATACGTGTTATGTGTATAATTTTGTTGTTATATGTGTGAATGTATATTCATTCTCTTCTATCTCATAGATATGATTTATTTTCTATGAAATACGTGTTATGTGGGTGTGCCTCATCTATTATGTGGAATATGTATTGAATGAAAATGCTATACAGGTTTTAAACTATGTATAAAAATATATATTTTTATCTACTAATATGTTGGGTAGAACATGGGTAGATAGTTGGTGTGTAATAAACAGATGAGAGGCCTCGATGTTGTTGTTGTTGATCTAGTTATTCAGCGGAGTATGGATAACGACCACAGACTCTTTCTATACAGTCCTGTGGAATGCTAGCAGGTTCATAACCTGTAGGTGTTGTGAACGTTGTGTTCACCGGTGTACTCTATCCCCCTCATGGTTGCCTTTAGGATATCTATTGTTGAGGAAACCCCTTAGCAGTAATGTCTGTCCCGATGAAAATCCTAGATTAGGTCCATTGAGATAGATGTTGTTTTAGGGACGTAAAGTGAGGATAACAGGAATGGGTAATTGGGATAGTGATTGGTTGGTGAAATTAAATATAATTTATTTATTGTGGGTTGAAAACCCTATATGCTCACCAGGCTCCCAAGCCTGACCCACTCAGTTTTATTTGTATTACAGGAAGTGGCGCAAGGGGCGTAAGATGGATGAATCATCGAGTTGTTTTGTTTACAAGTCTATATATGTATATATTTGTTGAATGACTTGTAATGTTATCGTTTATGCTTTATGGTCTGTATCGGAACATGACATCTCGAGTTTTGATTATATAATGAAAATGCATCTCTTGATGAAATGCTTTGATAAATATTATTTTATCATGTTTTGTTTTGAGAACAAATTCCGCAACACTTTTAAATCAAAAGGATTTACTCTGAAATTATTTTAAAAAGCATAAATGAAATCGGTCTTTTCTGGCTGGGATTTTGGGGATGTCACAAAATCAAATGCTTGTACTCTAATGCAATCAACGTCGTACCCCACACTTATTTGATGCAATGTCCCCATTGCATGCTATGTAAAAAATAAAAGTAAAGAGGGAGAAAAATGAACAGACACCCCTGGGATAGAAGTTGCAAGGTCGATCGTGTTGCTTGTGTGTAGAATAACTTGCGAATATATGTAAATATGGAAGTGGGAGACTGCAATGAAGCATGTATTTAAGACTTGGACATTTTGTACTTCATTAGGTGTAGGAAAAAAACTCGAAATCTGAATTTGCGGCAGTCACCACGGCGTGGTAGGGAAACCACGTCGTTTTATGTGATGGATAAATAAATGTGTTTTTTGTAACGACGCCACATCGTGGTGATTGTGACCACGTCGTGGTGTATGAAAAAATGCGTAAATAAGGCATTCCAACAGTAGAATTCTTCAATAACTTGGTCATTAATGATGATATGAACTTTTGAAAATGTGACTCTTCAGTTCATGTGATCAATGCTCAAAGTCGTCTCTCTCGCCACATTCCTAACCCCTTACTTAAATTCATCAAAGTCTCTTGGAATATACTCCTCTATTCAAACTCGAACTTTTGGGAAATCTAGAGACAAGAAACGATAATAACAAGGAAACAAATAAAACAAAGTACTTCAATCCTAAAATTACAATCATCCTAGAAAATAAAACAAGCCAAACACAAAAAATAAAAATAACATTGTCTTAAATCCACTCAAACAAATAAAAAGGATAATTCACTCGTCATCATTTCCACCTCCACTTCTGCTGGCTCCTCCATGTTGTTCCTCCCAAATCTCGTCCCATGTCGGGATGTACAACTATGAGACCGGAGACTCACTCGGTCATTGGATGTTCAAGTGTTGCATCATGATATCTAGGTGCATATTGGTGTAATTAACACCTCTTCCCAGATTGTCTTGATAATGCCTCAAGGCAACATTATAAGGATCCATCGGTAACTCATCCTCGGTAGGAATCATGGGGGGGTTCTTGTTATGCATAGTTGGGCCTTTGTCTTACTCTCCACCATGATCGATCTCTTGGATTGTCATTCAGAATTGAGAAGTTTCCAAACCCATTGCCAACCACAATATTGGCTCGTTTGTAAAGAAGTGGAATAAAAGGTTTCCCATTTTCCACCGTTAGCATAAAGGCTTCCCGTTTTTGAAGAACCCCAAACGACATAGCCAACCTCATGATCAAAATTCCACCATACAAAGGTGACCCCCAACAATCCTTTCCTGCTTAGTTTGCTATAAAATCATCCACATGCCAAGGAACATCAATAAACACCCTCGGAGAAATGAGGCTCCATAGATAGAAGACATCCAAACTCGGGAATTTGTCCCCTCCTGCCCTTGGTTGATGGTATTTTTAATTAATCGGTGCAAGAAGCGATGGAGGGGAGAACGAATATCACTTTCCAGGGCCGTCCCTAATTGGTACACTCCATTGGATATATTGGGCCAATAGTTGGCTTCCTTAAACTCGTCATATGAAGTGAGACATTGAGTAATAAACTTAATTTATGATTCAATGTGTATTTCGGACAATAAATAGAGCTCCTTCCTCATAGAAAAGTCTACCAAACTTAATTCTCTTCTTTCTCATCCTAAACAGAAAGTGATGTTTTTTATATCATGGACGCCTTTTTTGTTGGGAAAATGCACAGTAGCCAAGAATTCCACACATAATTCCTTGTACGTAGGTTCTTGGATACGGAAAAGGCGTCTCCAAGCCATACAAACAAAGCGGCTTTGGACCCCGTCAAAAGATTTTGTTAGATAAGGTTCAAGTGCTTCCGACAAACCAACCACTTCCATCTAACTCCAATTAATGTATGCGGGAATATACACAATTGGGAAAGAGTACCATGGGAAATCGGGACGACCCCCTTGTGGTTGATTTCGGTGACCCCTACTTTGCATGATCTGCACAAGAAACAAATAACACCATTCCAAACAACCAATTTAGAATTAGGAAGAAAAACAATCAAAATAGGCTGAAATAACAGTGACCACGATGAGGACCACAACATATCGTCGTGGTAGACGAACAATTCGCACAATCAATTCAGAAATCGATCAAATTCCCACTGTTTTAACTCAAATAAGTTTTGGGGTTTACTTAGGCCATCAAAATACGTTTTTAGAGTAAGATTCATGGAAAAATATATCTGAAATCAAGCCCTGATTGAACTAAATTTTGGAACCCTAACTAAACCAATACCCTAAATAAAGGTTCATAGCAGTGAATTCGTGCCATAGATGCAGTAATACTTGATTATTAACTGGTAAAACGTTTAAAAATCATACATTTTCACTTGAGAAAGTCGAAACTGGAAGAAAATCGGAGGATGAACTCGTGGGAGTGCGGGAACGGTGTGAGTGAGGATGAATGTAAAAAAGAAAAGTTAATTTTCTTAGGTTAAAAACCCTAAAATTCGACTGCGGTTGAACAGTCACCACGTCGTGGTGTTTTTTCGAATTTTTTTATGTGTTTTATAAATTCACCACGTCGTGGAAAATAAAATAATTTATTTTGGGAGAAGTTTTCATTATAACGTCCACCCTCTTTCCATGTTTTTCCTCTCAATAAAATCCACAAAGAAATTCATAGGAGTGAAAAATCAAAGCAAAATAAAGCAAATAAAAGAAAAGGAAATAAAAAGGCAAACTCTAAATCACAAGTGGCCTCCTACAAGCACTTCTTTTTGGGGAGTTGTAACACCCCGAATTTAGAAGGTCAAGAAAGGAAAGGAAAAACCCCAAGTCAAGAGGTCTACTCGTCAAGTCCAGGGAGGAACTCGACGAGTAGGAGCGAGTTTCGTGTCACGGATTAAGTGGCCAACTCGGCGAGTCGGGGGACTGACTCGGCGAGTCTGGCATGGGTTGGGAAACCCTAATTTCGGGACTTGGTACCCTATTTAAGTAGAATATTCTCATTCCTTTAGCCTCTAGACCCCAAACCCTCACCCACGAAAGCCTAGTGCCTTCCATGAGTTTGTGAGCCATTGTGAGCATTTTTTAGTGTTGTGAAGCTTGAAGAAGAAGGTGAAGCCTTGGGGATATAAGAAGAGATTAGTAGATCCAGAAACCTCTTGCATTGAAATCTTCCACCTTGATCATTATTCATGTAGATATCTACTTTTTCACTTGTGGGTGTTTTTGGTCCAAGAACCCTAGCATGAGAGGAATGGACGTCCCAAGGGTTATGTTTTAGATGCATCTTTAGAACATGGTTGGTGTGTTACATAACCTGAATGACATTCGATGATAAGCAAAGGTCCCATTTGGGCAAGTGACCGTGTTCTTGTCTTGGTCTTGAGGATCAATAAGGATTTGAAAGTATCCTGAAAAACCATCTAAAAATAGTAATAAAGGTGACCAGATAATCTTTTGTGCATTTAATCAATAAAGGGTAAAGGAAAATGGTCCTTGCAAGTGGCATCGTTTAGCTTGCGATAATCAATGCACACATGCTAACCAGTTACCGTTCTCGTAGGAAGAAGCTCGTTCTCTTCGTTTGTCACCACCATCATGCCTCCTTTTTTAGGTACCATATGCACCAGACTCACTCATCGGCTATCCGATATTGAGTAAATAATATCAACATCCAAGAGTTTGACTACCTCTTTCTTGACTACTTCTTCCATGTTTAGATTTAATATCCTTTGGCATTGCACCACTGATTTAGCTCCCTCTTCTAAATTGATTTTATGTGAACAATACATCTTTCAGTATCTTTGGATGCTATAACTGCTGTTCTAGCCAAAGATCTTTAATGGTGAACAACAATCTGTTTACTATGTAAGTAAAAGTCTCTTGGATCCTGAAACAAGGTACTATCTCCTTGAAAAACTAATATTTGCACTAGTTACAACTTCTACCTAATTAAGATATTATTTTGAAACTCGTACTATACACGTCAAAACTCACTATCTTATTAAGAATGTCATGAGAAAACCAGAAATGTCAGGCAGAATGACTAACCCTTTAAGAATGTCATGAGAAACTTATATTGTACTCTCGCCTTATTCGAGTCTGTGATGGGAAGACTTTTCGGTTTTGGTTAGATGTTTGGTCGGGTGACAACCCTTTAACTTCTACCTTTCATTGTATTTTTGCCCTTGATTCTTGCAAGGAAGTCAAAATTAATAACAAATTAGATGTAGATGTTTTTACTTCCTCTCTTCGAGATTAACTAGAGGAGGCTTGAAAGAGACGCAATGGAATGATCTTCTGTCCATAATTGCTTTGGTTAGTCTGTCTCCTTCTCCTGATAGACTTGGTTAGTCCTTGGATCCGTCTCATAAGTTTATAGTGTCCTCGACCCATTCTTTTATTGATGTTGGGTATCTTATGTGTGGGGATTTATCTACTCGATGAAATTCTTGGGTTCCTATAAAACTTAATGTCTGGTTGTGGAGAATCAGTCTAGGGAGAATCCCAACGAGAGAAAGACTATCGACTAGAGGTTTGGAGATTGACTTGATATTATACCCAGTTTGTCATTCTCAATTGGAGAGTATTTTCCATATCTTTATCAATTGTCAGATGCTTAAGGATATTTGGTTGCGACTAATTGGTGGAGTATTGATCTTTAGGGGATCTTACGGTCTTGAGTTTTATCACTCAGGCGGATTCTTTTGTGGGCGCCATCCTAGTCCGCAAGTCCTTTGACGCGGTGGTCATTACAACTTTTTGGTCTTTATGGAGCGTTCGGAATAACTTCGTTTTTTATTCGGTGTTACCCAAGATATCTTCTTTATTTGATGATATTATTAGCATTTTTATTTCTAGGTTTCTAATAGGTGTAAAAAAGCTGAGATCTCGTGGACTACATGGATGTTTGATCCTAATGTAACTTGTATTACTTTGTAATGCTTCCCTAGCTTCTCTCTAGTATTGTTTTTTAATAAAATTATGTCGTTAGAAAAACAAATTAAACTCTAAATGTCTTATTTTAGAATGAATATTGTACTCGTGATGTAATAAATGCCCCTTCTCTATCGATGAGGATAATCTTAAAACGACTCATCTCTAAATATTATTAAAAAAGAACTTTTAATTCTAAACTGAAGAAATCAGAGTCATTGATTGCATTTCAATCTTATATTTTCCACCATTGAATTATTTGCTAACATCATCTTTGTCAATCATTTTACTTTTGTCCACCAAATTTATAAAACGTATATTACGTTTTAAATTAGGAATTTTATTAATGACAATTAAATCTCATCAAAAGTAAAAGTAATTAAATCATGAATTCTAATAATAAAAATTAAATATCACCAAAAATAAAATGAATTAAATTAGGAATTCTATTAATGACAATTAAATCTCACCAAAAATAAAATGAAAAACATACCCCACTGCACCCCTTATTACTAGTACCCCTACACTCTCTCCTCATTTCTTTACATAATCTATCTAACCTAAGTTTTGTACTGGAGAAGAAAATATGGGAAATAAGAAATAGAATACGTGTGGGTTTCGATCTGTATGGATCAATCTTGTGTTCGATCATCATTGAAGAATTAGGAATGATATAGAGATAAATTTTATTTGGATTCTACTTTAATTTGATTGTAGTTTAGATCGATTTTGGTTAAGTTTTAGATTATGTTTATTTTATTCTATTTCAACTATGAAGTTTCAATCAATAAAACCTTTCGATTTAAGTTTAGATCGATAATGATTACGTTTTCTAAATCTGCTTCGATTTTTCTTCTTATGATCGGTATTGTTGATTTTGATTTTTTAAGTTATAGGTATCCGAGAGCAAAAATATGGACACAATAGCACCACTACCTCTCATCCATTGTTTCGATTTTGAAGATATGCCCACTAGGTAGTGAATTTGTATATGTCAATTTTGTATATTTGTTTAGTCAATGATTTTTTTGTGGCTTATGAAATCGTGAATGGAAGATAACAAATGTCTATAATGCTTTACCCATTTGATCCCTTCCTGGATGTAGAGATGAAATTCAAACGCTTATACCTGTGAGTGATCCACATATCCTACAACTCAGCAAAACCCAGTAGTGATATTTGTTTTGATTTATCGTAAAAAAAACATCTTTTTGTAAAAACACAAATTGGGCTCTCAGAAAGGAGTTATTCACCGATCCCTTTTTAATGTTATAAAACATATTTTAGACTCAATAGCAAAGAAAAGACAAAGTTTTAGTATACCATGTAAATTTATTACCTCGATAAACCTTATTGGGAAATGTTTATGATTGATTACTTTTGGTTACTTAGTAGGGTTTTTTTTTTGGAAAAATTGTCTTCTAATTAATCTATTACATATTAATCTGTTTTTTCAAATGAGAGATACATAGAACTCAGATTGCTAATTTTCGTTTTGTGTTTTTGGAATACATTTTAGTTGTGAACTTGATGTTATGCAAGTACTTGCGTTGTCTGGGCATGCTGAGAAGTATAATAAGAACCTTGCACAACCTTATTCTTTCGTTTAAGTGGTTTGAATCTTCATATTGAGTTTATTTTTTCAATGATAAATGGGTATACCCTACACTCTTGAAAATATGGTTGAAAACATTGTGAGTATTTAGGTTTTTTCAGCAGTAAGATAAGACATTAGTATAAAAGTTGCAATATAAACCTTTTTTAATTATATAATAATAACTAAACAAAGATATGTGAAAGATTATCTTTATAATTTAAATTGCAATATATAACATAAAAATCGTATTAAATTTTCATTATGTTTCGTTCCATGCCTCACAAACATGTTTCTGGAACGGAATTACTCGTTCTATTATATGGCTTTTACGATTACCTATCATTTCCATTTCTTTGTTGTTTTATTCTTTGCAACCTCACATATCTCAAAAAAAGTAATTCTAAAATCCATCACAAAATAGAAATGTTTTATAAACTCCTATAAGGGAAGAAGAAAGATAAGACTAAATGAGTGTATGGTGTTAATCTAATTATGATGTTCTTTCATCTCTATTTGCATGTTTCTAGCTTGTTCGTAGTATTGTTTATAAAATATTGTTGTTATATTTGAAAGTTCATTTTCTTCTTTTCAACTTTTTTGTGTATATTTTAATCTTTGAAGTTTTTTAGAGTATTTACGGGACCGTTTCTACTTGGGTTTGGGGTGAAGTCGAAAGCCTTAAATCTGGAGGGTAGTTGTATTCAGAACCACTTGAATATTGAAGATTTTTGTTGGCATTAATTTCAATAATCATATGTACCCTAGAAGAGATATAAGAACTATAGTTTATTTTTTTTATAACGTTTCTTGTATTTTTGTTAAATGTTCTACAGGTGATGACTACAAGGTATGATCAACCCTATCTATGATCAAGGGTAATTTGGTAAATCTTTAAATATTGCACTTTACTAAAGAGTACAAATGAATATTTTTGACTTTTGGTTCCTTATGAAAGAGGCAAAGGTATAATGGCCCTTTTAATATAAATTGTTTATTTTATTGTTTATTACCTTCTATGTCTACAACATAATTACCACCTTTTGATTATGCTTATTCAATATGTCATAATATTTTGTTTGATCTAAATTTATGATTTTCATTGTCTGGAATTGTAAGTTAGAGACTGTTTTTAGTTTTTTAACGCCATCGATTATTTCAATAAATTTTGAGTTGTAAGTGCTTTAGATGGACAATCGAAGCTTTTGATTATATTTGATAGTGTACTTAAAGGGGATGTTTTTTTAGATTATTGATTATTATATGGAAACATTTTTTTTTAAAATTAATAACATTATCTTTACCATTCAATATGGAAACCATCATTCATGAACCCACTACCATATCATCTTTTCCCTCTCCTTTCCCGTCCATCTTTCCCAACCCACAACACATTAAAACCTTATCTTTTTCAACCCACTCAATTAAAAAAAACAAAAAACTAAGGTATAAGTTTCAAGATACATAGTACAAAAGGAGAGAGAGAGAGAGAGAGAGAGAGAGAGAGAGAGAGAGGATGAAGTGGGTTAGTGAAGCTACATAAACAACCCACTACTCCTAGCCCACTCAAGTTGGAGTGGTGTCTTGGAGGTACCAATGGTACCTCCCAATTTTACCATGACTCCATCCTCCCTAACCAAAATATATTAATGTGCTTTCATTCTAATGTTTATTAAACGTGGAAAATAACAACATCTGAAAACCGAGTTGCTTCTTTCATTCTTTTCTATACGAATCAAATTTGTAGATTTAATCAGCATGATGGAAGCAACATATGTTTTGCATCCATATTTAATGACAATGAGATTATATAAACAATAAACGATCATTCAGTTATCGTCCATGAACAAAAAAAGCTCAAAGAAGAGTGTGTAGGTATAGAGAAAGGGAGATCGGTGAACTTATTGTTAACGCTATGGAGAAATTGACAAAGAAGGTACTCACTCTATACTATTGTTATCCATTATATAGTATCTTATCTTCTAAAGAATGCTAAAATGTTAATTTTTAGTTTTTTTTTCAACATTTTGACTATTTTTTATAGTTTCAACCTGACAATTTAGCTGATGATGCTAAAGTCTTTTCAAGTGTTGGAATTGGTTATCGTTTGAATGTATCTTGATGTAAATTTTAAGTAATTATTATTTATAGTCATTATTTTACTTAGAATTTTCTTTCAGGTTTTAGAGACATTGTAGCACATATAATAAGTACTATTAAATGAAAAAAAAAAACTTAGCAAAATTAAAACAAAAAAATTGGTGTTGATGTTGTCTATACCATGTAAATCACAATTACAAGAATCAATATCAGTACATATATATGATTAAGATTACAATTTTTAAACAACGTTCTTATCTTCGAAACATTTTGCATGATTAGTTTAAATTAATAATTGTACATTTATGTTATATCAAATATTCACACATACAAAACGTCGATCAAATATTCCAATGTATATATTAATTTTAACTAATCATTATAATTTTGCAAATAAAACATCTATCTTTGTAAATTAATAATTTTTTTGAAAACATTAATTATTTATTAGGATTAGTTTTGCATTTATATGTATTTTTTTTATATGTCCCCCGCGTTATACGCGGGTTATAATCTAGTTGTTTAGGATAATTTAATTTAAGTAGTTTATACTTATACAATCCATTAGAATTTCTTTTAAAAAATGTTTCCAAAATGTTAATCATATGTAGGAGTTTTGAATTTGATTTCTTTTTTAAGTTTAACTTATGAAATAGAAGTCATCTGAGATTTGTCTTCCATGGAGTTGAAGACTTTGCATTATAAAGTGTAATAGATACAGAAGTGCGAACGTGTGTCCAATTGTAGTTGTGAAAAAGAGCTATTTTGAGTGAAGGATAAATTATTTAAAATTATAAATAAAAAAAATTAAAACATAATTATTTATTTGGATATCAAAATTAATATAATGATAACGTGATATCAAAATTAATAGAATGATAATGTGATATTTACCAAAGGGTTTCTAACCCGGTGGTATTCGGTGTTGCCTTTCCTCCTTGTGGTTGAAGGTTCAAGTCTCACATTGGACATAACTTAAATTAATGATTAGTTTAAGAATCGATTAGATTTTCAAATAAAAAAAAAAGATAATGTGATATTTATTTTAAGTGATGACATGGTTTAACGTCGGTCAAAATGGAGGCCCAACGCATCATGTGGTTGGTAATGTGTCACCGTAGTGGGTGCAGTGAACACGGTGATGTCCTCCCTCCTTGAGGTTGAGGATTCAAGTCCCAAAATGGATATTGGTAAAATTAAGGAGTAGTAGCAGAGACCCAATGCATCCTGCGGTTGGTAACGTGTCAGCGTATCAACGTAGTGGGTGCGGTGAACATGGTGTTGATCTGGGGTGTGGTGGATTGGTGGCTTGTGCCTACAGAAGATGTATATCACACAAGAAAAAAATGGGTGTTAAGCTCTCAATCTTGATCTTAAGATCTTATTATTTTAAGATCCTACAAGCGTAAAACGATCTCAATCTTAGTAGGATCTATCTGAAGCAAGATCTATAGTGAGATCTTAAAATCTCAGCTAGGATCTTAAGATCTTACACACTCCGATCCCACCTCTTCTTTATTATATAGTCGAGCCTCAAAAATTCGTCTATTCAACTTGAAACTGAGCATTATAGGTTTCAAGAAGCTTCATAGAGTCATCGATTCATTTCAAATTAGGCGGGTTATAGTCATGATATTCATTTTATGATGTTAAGTCTTTAGTTGTATATGATCATAATTATCTTATTTATTTTTTGCAATTAAGATGTTTCCTTCCTAATTTTTAGGGTTTGAAACAACAAAAATTATATCTCTAGTTCAAAAAGTTAAAATTAACTTCATATTGATGTCTTAATCAACATCAAACATAAACATAAGGCGGTCCTTGGTAAGATCCCGATCTTAACAACCTTAAGAAAAACATTCCCCACCCCCCCCCCCCCCCCCACACCCCCGCTCACACACACAATAGTACTTTCTGCATAAAAATGTACACACTAAAAGAAAAAAGGTGGTTGTGTGTTACAACTTGCTATTAGTTTTGTGAGGTGATGAAAGGATGAAGAAAAATATAATTAACGTCAGGTGACAGACCAAAAATATAACGAATTGTAATTCTACATTCATCGGTCTACGTCACATACCAAAAATATAATAAGTTGTAGTACCACACTCAACAGTCTAAGATATTAATATTTAATTCTATTTGTCTTGTTTGAATGTAATCGCAAGTTTTTATAACTTTTTTGTTTATATTTTATCTTAAATATTTAGTTAAAGAAACTGATCTTTGAAGCGGCAACAGACCAAAATGTATATTTAATTGAACCGGATGGAATTGATACATAAATATATAGTTAAAGTAATCACATGTTTTGTAACTTTTTGTGTGTGTTTTTTCTATTTTGAACTTAACGGATATAAGCGGCAACATATCAAAATGTGTATTTAATTAAACCGGAAAGAATTTGATTTGATACTTAAAAGGCCTATGTTTCCCATCACCATTCAATTTAAAAATAAGACAATTTCTAAATGATCCCTATGGTTTTCATAAAGTTACAGTTTCAGAATATCTTTTAAAGTGTTACAATGATGGTCATTGTAGTTTCAAAATCTTGCATCGTCAGTCCTTTTGACTAACTGGTTAGTCAATTGTCAAATGATGAGTTGTCCTTATTTATTTATTTATTTATTCATTTAACTGTCTTTTTCTTTTATCATTTTTAATTCCTATCAAACCCTAACATGCTGATTAACCTCACACAAAAAACTCTCTTATACTCACATCTACTCAAAACCCATCGGCCGCCTGCTCCCCTCCTTTCTTTAGATCTAACTGTGTCTATCCGCCACCACCATCTCTATTCCAGTGTCGATCTATCACCACCATTGCTATGTAGTACCCCCATCATATTGGGAATGGATGAAAACATCAAGATTGAATTTATGGAGAGTGGAGGTCTGATCAAAAGTGACCTCCCCCCCCCCCCCCCCCCCCTCTTTCGCACTGATCAGGGGTGATTTTTGGTGTACTGTGTTTTAGATGGCATCGGTTCAAGAGGGGCGACTGCCCTTCCCTTTCTCTTTCCACTGTAAGATGTTTGCAAATTAGGTTTTTTGTGTGGCTAGTTTGTGTAATTTATATTGTATAATGCTTTCTTGGATCAAGGTTTGATTATTCTACTTTTAGTCATAGAATATAATTTAGTTACTTATATTTGTAAGTTTTCTTTTAGATAGGAAGATAAGAAGTTTTTTTTTATATATTTTTAGCGAATAAACGAAATGAATCATTAGATGATTCAAAAGATAGATGATTCACAAGAAAAAATTCTCAAAAAAATTATTTTCTTGATTCATTTTTAAGTAAATTAAGAAAAAAAATTCATATTTATGACAATTTTAGTGAATACAACAAAATTATTGTATAAATGAATCATCTAGATGTTTTTTTGACAATTTTTTTTGTAAATCATGCTATTTTTGATGCATCTAACGATTCATTTGTTTTGTTCGTCAAAAAAATATGTAGAAAAAAAACTTCTTACCTTCCTACCAAATTTTTTTTACCGGATCTATATATATATATATATATATATATATATATATATATATATATATATATATATATATAGAGAGAGAGAGAGAGAGAGAGAGAGAGAGAGAGGGAGCAGAGAGAGAGAGAGAGCTAGGTTCAAATGTTTCTTACATCGATTGTGTGCTAAAATGCACCAATAAGAATTTAGTAAAATTAAATTATTATTTAATCAAATAAAAATAGATATTAAATGATTTTCATAGTTATATGTATATTAAATTATACCTATAATTATAATTCATTTTTATGGAAACAAATTAAATTCATCATTAATATCAGCAATAATATTCTTTTAGAATGAATGTATGAGTTCGTATTTTGTTTCATGACTCACTCAATTAATATACAACAAAGCTGCCTAGAACATGAAGAATGGGAGTGTATTCTAGTAGAATGAGAATTTATTTTAGAAGAATGAGAGCATAATCTAAGAGAATGAGAATGTATTCTAGTCAAATAAACTCTCGTTTTTCATATTCCATGCAACTTTGTTGTATTTTAAGTGAGTGAGTCCATAATCAAAACACGAACTCATATATGAAAACCTACATGCAAATTCATTATGAAATAATGTTATTGTTGACATTAATGATCAATTTAATTAGTTTCCATAAAAATAAAATTATAATTATGGACATCATTTAATATACATACAATTATGGAAATCATTTAATATGTATCTTTATTTAACTAATAACTATTTAATTTTAGTAAATTTCTATTGGTGTATTCTAACACACAATAAATATAAAAAAACACATTAACTTAGCCATATATATATATATATATATATATATATATATATATATATATATATATATATATATATATATATATATATATATATATATATATATATATATAATAACCAGGTGGTGTTCTTTAGTGTGTTCTTTAGTGATGGGTTGGTTTGTGTGGATTAATTTAATTTTCTTCCTTACTTTGAATTAATTCTCTTTGACAACTTTGTCATAATATCCGAATGGGAATGACCCGGATTTGTTAGGGTTGTACGTTCTTAAACTAATTATTTGATAGATAAAAAGTTGCAAAAAATTGATTAGATATAATTAGGTAATGTTGCATTAAATTGCCACACTTTCTTGGTGTCTATAGATTATTAGCAAATATGGATGGTCAGAACATGTGCTAAAAATGGAATCCAACTATTGATAACAACAGAGCAAGAAGATCAACAAATTGTGAATGATTCCTGAAATTATATGTATTTTTTTAACCCTTCAATCATTCTTGTTTCTTTTCACAGTTTTGATATATGTCATGAGGCATTGATCGAGATCTTTGTTGGTAGCTACTAGTTTGACTTCAAGACTCAAAATAGTCCTTTGACATTTTCAATCTTTCCTGTTTATTTTCCACCATTTTGTTTACTACGATGTTTTCGTAATGATTACATTGTTAGTTTATTTTTCTATGATTTATAGGGTCAATTGGTTTGAACGAAGTAGATTTGGAACGGACGATTTGCTTAAACACTCATTTAACACAAATATCATAGTTAATAAGACCACGACCCCTCAATTTGCTAGGAGCAAACAACAATCATATCTTTATGGTAAATGAACAATTAAAAAAAAGACCCTACAAGAACATTTGGTATGATAAGTAGTTGAAAAAAAAGTTTCACCTTTTGCAGTAGAGTTTTAAACTGAGATAATTTCTTGACGACGTGAAAGTACCATATGAGTTTATCGTTGTAGATGTTTTATGTTTTATGTTTTATGATTCTTTTGGGGTTTGTTTATATTTTGATCATTAGTAGTTATTGCACTAATTTGGTTGCTAAATTTCTTTTATGTGATATTGATTGGATATTATATGTTGGTGGTAGTAAATTACTAATTTCGTTATGGAAATATTGTAAGAAAATGATTTTTCCTATTTATATTTTGAAAGAAAAATGTTGGTAAATGAAATTAAGCATTGCTGTATTAAATTGTGTTATCAAAAAACCTTGATGTATTTTACTTTTGTTGAAATGAAAAAATCTCGAGTTATTAAACTATCAAAAAAAATATTTGCTATTAAAAATCCTTTTATTAAACTATAAAAAAGAATTTTGAGCTTTAAAATATTAATGTAGTTGCAAAAAAATAAAAACAAAATTGAAAATAAAATAGTGTCACAGAGAAGGTCCTTGTAGTACTTAAAATATTTCAAATTCAGTAAATGGCAAACTTGACATTTTAAAAAATTTAACTGGTTAAAAGTTTGTTTTAACGACCGAGAGACCAATTGTTTGATTTTCAAACCATAGATACCAGCCATGTAACGTTTTTAAGATATTCTGAAAATGTTATTTTCTAGAAAGCAAAGAGAACATTTATAAAATTTTGTCTATAAGTAAATATTGCTCGAAAAGTGGGAGGTTTTAACTTTGGAAACTGATTTGTACACAATAATTTTTCACTACACATAACAATTGGTGTTTTAAAATGTTATATTATACAACTATATAATGCATAAATTGTTATGTATGGAAAAAAAAAACTATTATATACTAATCACACCTATTTTTTATTATCATCAAGACAAAATAGAAGGGTTGAATGACGACTCCATACTTGCTTTGTCCTTTTTGGAATATTCACGCCCTCTCATTTTCTCACAAATTAATATATGTTTTTATTTGTTCTTTTTCCTATTATAATAAACCGTCTTATTATTAAAGATAAATAGATAATAGACACGTACAAGCCGGATGGTTATTTATTTCATGTGTTTATTAAAGTATTATGATTATGATTTATTACAATTTGGTAGTATTAATAGATATTTTTAAATGATTTTCTAACATAAAATTGAAAATACATATTAATTTAAATAAAAACTTTACCACATGGCTTCTAGCCCAACGATATCAGGTGTTGTCCTCTCTTATTGAGGTTGAGGGTTCAAGTCCCGTCTGAGACATATGTAAATTTAAGAGTAGTTAGGAGCAGTTTAAGATTATATTATATTTGCCGTTCAAAATTTCTTTTTAATAAAAACTTTAATTGTTATCCCAAAATTTATTTCAAAGTACTTAGCAAAGTTGAAAACGAAATTACAAAATTATCCTTATTTTAATCCTAAATCAAAACTCATGATCATCGATACACGCCACAACCTTACGTTCTCATAAATTTAGCATATGGTCGGTTGAATTTAACTTGATTGATTGTGTGGTTTGCTTGGTTACGGATATTAAAATTCCGGTGATGCACTCACATTGAAATTGAAATTTTGAGTTTGTGAATATTTTATGGTAAAGAGAAAGACTAATTTCGAGATAGTTCCATGTGCTAATTCCAAAAGATCCATGTGTTTCTATTGTTAATTGAAGGGGCATTGGATGCGAAGCTGCCTAGACTATCCGAAAGATCTTAGAGATAGTAAAGTCAAGATGTATGACTCTACTTCAAGTACATCCACTATATAACTTCATTAAGTTCCTATTCACAGATTCTTAATATATGATGTGATAGTCACATTTTGATGTTTTGCAGAATTTAAGAGAAAGAAGGAAGCTTAAGAAGAGTAAGTTGGATATGATCGTGAGAGATGGATTTCATTCGCATAGTTCGATGATCAGATTTTTGAGCTGCTGCTTAGGAGTTATGATAGATTGTTTAGGAAATATCTAGAAACATAGTTTTCATATATTTGTATTGCAAGGACAAAAATTTTCCGCTCATTATCAATAAAGTGAATTTTTGTTTTTATCTGGTTTACTTTATGTTTCCTGGTAATGGCATTTATGAAAATTGGTGGTTATATTTCTATTATTAGCAATGTTAAATATGAATTTGATTCTTAATTATGTTGTTTGTGGAAATGTCATAATCAACCAAGTGAAAAGGAATTCTCATCACCTAAGTTTCAATTAGATAGAAATTTAGAGTCATACAATTCGTATTGTGTGATGTATGAGAATCTTGATCATTGGAAGGTCATGACTAATTCGTTGATCACATGTTTATGTGAGTCAAGTGAAGGACTAAAGGATCTAGTACACATTGATGTGGACTATTTAGATCCACCACAAAGAACAATAACTCTATTCGTCATGTTTTACTGATGTTTTGGTGAACATGGTTGTGTTTATAAGATTAAGCATAATTCTAAAACTTTAAAAAGTTTTCAAAGTGTAATAGAAAGAATATTAACAATATATTAGACAGAGAGATAAAGGTTTCTCCAATCTAAAAGAAAAGAGAGTACTTTAGTATCATGTTTTACTGATCATCTTAATGATTATGGAACCATGTCACAAATTGATCCTCGAAGAACATCTTGGTAGAATTGTTTGACTAAGAAGAGGAATCAGATATTGTTGAAATGGTTCAATCGAGAGATGAGTCATACTTTGTTTCCAATCAAGTTCTAGTCATACTCTAGTTACTTCAAATCGTAACTTGAAGCTTATTTCAAACTAAGTAGGTTATAATACCTCATGAAATGTAGAGTAATAATGTTTTCATACTCTGGCACATTTGAAATTGGTAGTTGTGATGTTTGGTTAAAACAAAGGATAAACTAAGACCAATTATATGAAATGTTCTCTTGTCAAGAATCCATACTAACTTTTGGATATTTGTTTTGCTCATCAAAGAATGTTCCTTGAAGAGATAAAACATATATGTCAAGAAGTCAGTGGGAGCCTTACTGATCTTGAAAAGTTTCAGGAATCAATCGAGAATAAACCCCTTTTAGTTATCACTAGCACACGACCTAAGGTCGATAACCTATCGTTTTCAGTTGACACATTCTTGTTTCTGTGCACCTTCCTGTTGTGTTGGCAATGCTTATGAGTTCTATGGTTCTCATTCGAATGCAAAAGGCAGATCACGTTGGTTGGTGATTGTACATTGGTCAATATAGATGAGCTGCTTAACAACACGAAAGCATTGATAGGCCCTTGTGCTACCAGAGAGCAAGAAATTAAGAACAAGCAAGTCGAGTCCATGAAAGGAAAAACCTAAAATTGATTTTGGTTTTGTCCTCTACCTTATCTTATGATTGAAGGTTGAAATTGATAAATTCACATGGATAGGAACGCATACACCATAAAATCTAGGTGGAAAAAGGTTTCACTACAATTCATGAAAATGATTATGAGGAAACACTTTAGCTATTAGACTTTAAAGATTTGATAAATATCATTATGATTAGTGGTTGTGATAATTGCATTCTCAAATTCGCAATATGATTACGGCATCCCTTTTCATTGTTCAAATTGTAAGAAATGGCAAGAAATAGTTTGAACGTTCAGGACTTATTGCTATAAGTTATGAAATGGTTTAAACACACACATATGCTATCTAATGAAGGTGTATAAGCTTGAGAAGTCTAGTTGAATACTTATCGAAGCATTACGTATCAGAAATCTGCACTTTAATAAGAAAGTCAACAAGTATTGATTTCTGGAAGTCCAGTTGATTTATGGATACATGTCAAAGCTAGTGGGAGCACAATTGTTATGCAGATAGAAGCATAATTGTTATGCTAGTTGAAGCGTAATTGTTATGCTAAGTGTTGCAAGTTGGCAATACTATTTATAGGAAACTATTTAAATCATTTAAAACCAATAATTATTACAAATTTGTTTTCAAAATGTTTTCGTGTTAGAGTATCCTATAATCAAATCATAAAAATATGAGGAGGTGCATGAGTACGCCTTCACCTTCCCGCGATCATCAGAAGTACATGAAACAAAATCAACAATTGTAAGCCCGAAGCTTAGTGAGTTCCCCCAAAATACCAACTCTATATAATCATAACCATATCATAGCAAATAAACAACATGTATAATGAGCCATCAGCCTGACTGGACCGCCTCGCAGGGCCTTTAGTCTATCCGAACCGCTCGCCGGGCCTTCAACTTGACTAGTATGCCCTAACCGGGTCTGCAGTCTATTCGGTCCGCCCTGTGTATATTGGTGCATGAACAAATCATGATCACCTCAACCCAACCCCCAATCAAACAATCATTTGCACATAAATATCATACGCTAGCTAGCATGTACAGATAGTCATACAGATCTAACAAATCACTAACACAATATCATCCTATAACCAGGATACCGACCTAACCGGTCACTAACATGGCATCATCCTATATACCAGGATACCGACCTAACTGGACACTAAGCATATCATCATGCAATAAAACCGTATACAAATCCGAAAAGGGTCTACATTGGTGCCTTCGACCTTGTTAGTATAGTGAGGACAATTCACCTCACAAGTAGCTCGGGATGATAATGTCAAACTCCTCAAATACGGCTCCAAAATCCAACACCTACATCCACCAATGATCCACTTCCATAAATTTCCAAATTACTAAAATACCCTCAGAAGTCAAATTCGTCAACCCTTGGTCAAAGTCAAAGTCAACGATCAAGGTCAGCAGTCCATGTTGACCCAACTTGACGAGTGTAGCCCACAGACTCGCCGAGTTCCTTCAGAACTCGAGAAACCATGAAAACCCCAGTTGACTTGCCGAGTTTCAAAACAACTCGTTGAGTCCATGTGGTGTCCAAAATGTTGGGAAAACCCTAACTAACTTGTTGAGTCATCTCACCGACTCGCCGAGTCCATGTAGAAACCAAAAACATGATGGGTTTTGAGCATTACACCATTCCTATGGTGCACATGCAACCCTAAAGCTTTGGATCTAGGTTTTCACCAATTGTACATGAAATAATCATCCAAAGCCATAAAACCTAATCTAGCATGCTTATTTCGAAATTGACATAATAAACAAGTTAGAATGATACCTTCCTTTGTTGATTGAAGATCTTTAACCTTTGAGAGCCTTAGTATCATAAGTGTAATACCTCTAATCAATCAAAAACACCAAGATAAAGTTGGAGGAATGAGAGAGAGGATAGGGATACTAATTTTTGGCTGGAACTCTTCTTAGGGTTTCAAGTGGCCGAAAATATGATGCCCCAAGGGTTCCTTATATAGTTGAGGTATTAGGTTTTCGGTCAAATACCTAATCTGGTTGTTTATGCCTTAAGCAGCCCATAGGATCCTTCTAGAACACCCTATGGACGAATTCTATGTGAGTTTCCACAAGAATTTCGTACATCACTTAACTAAGGGATCCACATCCCATTTTGCAATTATCTTATAATTACAATATTAGTCCCATTATTTTAATTAATCTCTTTTGATCACAAAATTAATTCTAAATTAATTCTTGACCAATACTAATTAAACAATATGATTTCTCTTTTAATATACTATTCCTATAATATATTAATAAATCATAATTAACCTCATTCTCCATAATTCATCCAGTCATGTTGTTATGGTGAAGGCAACCCAAAAGGACCATGCTACTATTGGGTCAAGTACATACCGAATATAGTTATGGGTTGTGCATTGATAATGTGTAAACGTATCAGTATATCTCGGGTTTAATCCAATCAAGTTGCTATGGGTTGTACATACCAAATATAGTTATGGGTCTCACAATCACTCGTGATTAATTCCATGAAGTGATTCGTGTGATCGTGGGTTTAATCCAATACTCAAATCTTATTTCATGAGCACTCATGAACGTTGCAACAAAATTTTGCTATGTCTAAACGCTTAGACAATCTACAAACCAATTCATGACATTCTTGCCTCAATACTTACTTCCAAAGTATGAACGACTGTGGATAGTTTGAATAATCTTAATATTCTGGAAGTCAAAACATGCAAAATTGAAACAATAGAAAACTGTGAGAACAAGATCGATGTGCAAGGACAAGGTTTGAAAACTCAAACCTTGAGTGAATGCTTGAGATCAATGCTTGCTTGCTAATCGAAGTTCAATTCAAGACTGGAAAGACCAGTCAAGTCTTAGATAATAAGTTCAACAAATGATCAAGACATTAATTTAAGAATGAGAATAAAAGATCAAGGTAAAGTTAATAAATGAATAACAAGAAGAATGTTTTAAATATGACAGAGTCAATGCCAAAAGTGATTGAAAGATCAGTACTTAAGTTGTATTGAATGCTCCTTTATATAGGAGAGTATGTTACAGTGAATTAACTAAGTAACTTACATAGGACCAGACAATAGAACTATTTCTGACATTCTGATTGTCTAATATAACAAAAGATTGAATCCTATGAAATGTTACATCAATACAAGGATAATACATGACAAAAGAAAAAATATCATTCTTCTGGATCAGCATGCATTCCGGACGTTAAGATCACTCCAGAATGCATTCCTCTTCCTCTTCAAAATACTCTTCAGCTCCGGACAGGTTCCGGAGCACTCTTTCCTTCGGAACCAACACGCTTTGGAATATGTACTTAGGATTGCTAGAGGTTCACTTTTAGGTTCCAACAATCTCCCCCTAAGTGAACTTAGCAATCCAAGAAGCTTCGATCTTTTCTTCATTAATGAAGGTGTAGGCCCGGAACAACCATTTGCGGACTTCAATGTACCATGCCAGCTGACTTACAAACTTCGCCTTCACATGTTCCGGAGCATCAGTCTTGGATGTACGCGAAATGAACTTCTTTAGAGCTTTGGTAGGAATCAAGTGTTTGTCTAGGACTCGGAAGCAGTCCTTCTTGTTCGTTTTTCTTGTAGTGTAGACATACCCTAGAACATGCTCTTAAATAGGACCATCGGCAAGGAATTCAGCTTCCGGAAGGATGCAATCGATCTTAGGAACAAATTACTTAGTTCCATAGAGATGGGCAAGTTCATAATCTCTTCGGCTGAATTCTGCAACATAATCTTTCAGAAAGCCCAAAGCAGCGTGATAGGCTCCTTTACTGAGGTCATCCTTGTGATTCTCTCTGAAGTAGGCGACCAAAGTGAGTATATCATTTGGATTCATTGAAGGGAAATCCGCATCAGTAACTGTCCGGGGAGTGGGCTTGTTCCGGAGAATGTGAAAACGGAACAATGGACAGTGTAGTTCAAACTTTACCATAATTTTTCTGCTGAAGCCATTGACCTTAGTAATCTTCTTCTTCGACCACACTTCCTTGAATGGTATTGCGTTCTTAGAGTAGAAAGTGTCAAGTCTTTCTCTTTCTGTTCGGATGATAACTTCCGGAGGATATGTGGGATGAAGTGAAGCGAACTTGGTGTAGTACTTGCAGAAGGGAGAGAGAGAGAGAGAGAGGAAGATCTAGTTGATCAAATTCACTTGTAGGAATGTCATAGGACATAAATGGAACGATTTCATGACTCTGGAGGATGCCTTCACGGCAAAGAGGAGATATCCCACGCATTGGGTCAGGATTATCTTTTCAGAGCCTGGATCCAGATGCTTTCTTCAAGAGCTTGATTTATTTCCTCCTGAGACCATCCATGTTTTTGTTTGAGAGGAGGTCCGGAATGCATAGTTGGTTGTTCGTCTGTCATTGGTTTCTTGCCTTTGTCTCTTTGAAGTGCAGAGATGACGAGCTTCATGTTCTCATCGATCGTGAATTCTGGAGTAGGATTTAGAAGTGGTTCTACCGGAATGTCATCAGGGGTCCGGAGAGGAGAGCCTTGATCGATTGGAGCGATTTTTGGTTCTAAAATGGGAGCGGGAGACATCACAGAAAGAGTGGCTCGGAAAGCTTGAGATGTAAGGAAAGATTTGGCCTTAGCCATTTTGACGGTTCGCTCAAAAGCTTCCGGAAAAGAGGATGACCAAGAGACTGTGGACCAGATCCTCTTTTGTTCTTCCGTAATAACCTTCAGAGTGGTTAGTTTTGGAGCTTGAAGACCAAGCACTCCTTTGGGAGCTTCATCCGGAGTATATTCTTCATCGTCTTCACTTCCTTCAGTGATTCCCAGTAGACCAGAGATGATTTGAACATCTTCTTCTTCGGAATCTAGGTCCTCATCCTGGAGTGAGAATTCTGAGGCTGGTTTCCATCTTCTACTTGGGCCTTCTCCCCCTCTTGCATCGGTGAATCTTGAGACCAGTGCAAGCGCTAAGTCTTCCCTGATGTTATCAAGTTTGGAGAAAACTTTCTGAAGACCTGAGGAGAGTTGAAGAGTGAGAGTGCCATAGGCTTCGATAGTGGGAGCTTATAGGGAGAGATGCTTGAAAGTGCTGCTAAGGATGGCAATCATCTCATCAAACTTCCTGTTTGGAACATCAACAATGTTCCAAGTTAAGCGCAAGAGTTTAATGAGGACTTGTTGAATGATGAGGTTCATCTCATCTTTTTGCTTGATCTCCTTTTCGAGCCTTTGGATCTGTTTCTCATGGCGAACGTGAGTCTGCTTTATCAGGTCATTGGTAGCAGACACTAGATCATCATGGACCTTGAGCATTGAAGTGATGGTTTGGAGGTAGTTGTCCACCAAGGCGTCGTATTTCGAGTCAACTTGCTCCATCGTATGTTTGAGCCGGATGGAGACAAGCTGATCAAGGTGGGCTTCTCTTTAAGCAACTGATGGTCCGAACTGCTGAGAGAGTGTCTGCAGAATAGTATTAAGTTTGGAATCTAGTCCGGAGACTTTTTGATCCAACTTGGAATTCAGCTCCATTACCGATGTTTCCACAGACGCCACTTTTTGCATCGTGTCAGAGATATTGGTCCGGATCTCCAAGAGGGCGAAGGGGTCAACATAATCACCAATAGATGATTTCGAATCAGAGTCGGAATGTTGCGGAGGAGAGTTGTGAGAGTGAGGATGAGTTGAAGGACCAGGTTTGGTGGTAGCATCATCTTCTTGATGTTTAGAGTTTAAGCCTCTGTCCGGAGTGGTAGAATATGAGGATCCGAAGTCATATACAGACTTGGAACCGGATGGCTTTGATGTAAAGTGAGCAGAAGCCTTGAACGTGTATTCCGGAATGACCCTTGCTTCTTCGTCCAACAGTAATTCTTCGGAGATCTCTTCTTTTAGATCAAATTGAAATGCACTTTGATGGGTGGTGACAGGTGGTTGTTCAGAGTTTAGCTCAACATCTGCATCCTTGTCAGTGGGAGGAACATAGGGCATGTTGCTTTGAATGGCCCTATACCTCATGTAAACTACAGTGGATTCCACCTGAGCTCTAGTTAGGTCCGAACGCCTAGATGCCGCCATGTCAACATAATCTTCCCAATCGGGATCATCAGCACCTGGTCATCCTTTACTCCTTCCGCGTATCAGACCAATTGAGGCATCGGAAGTTGGAGGGACTACTCCTCCTTCCAGATGATTGGGGTCCAAAACAGTGGTTCCAGAGTGTGTACGTGTAGAAGAGATAATAGGAATATCAAATTTGACACGTGAGTGTGTTCCAGGGACTGCAAGGAACTTTGCTCAACAACGACATCACCCTTTTAGGAGGGTGAGGGTGGATTATGTGGAGACTCCCTGTGAGTGTGTGCGAGTGGTTTTGAAACATTGAGGGGTACCTCAGATGAGTGGGTAGATGGGGTGTGCGGATGATGAGAATCACCTGGAATGTCATGGGTGCCCTCCTGTTGAGAGGAGGCACTAACTTTGGTTTTCTTTTTGGCCTTGGGTTTGGTAGGAGAAGCCTTTCATTTGGCTGATTTCTTAATTTTGGGTCCGGACTTGGCAGGGTCGGCCACTTCCGGAGTAGGCTCAACAGAGACCAGGGCAGGTTGTGTTGGGTCAAACACAACCAAAGTCTCAAGATGTTGTTTTAAATGGGGAGAGCTGGAAGGGATGATGGCCAACATATTGTCCGAAAGACGTCTGACCTGACTAAAAGATGATTGGTCCGGAATTCTATATGACTTAACTGTTTTAAAGGAGATACATACCTCCGGAGGAATGACGTTAACCGAAAGCGGTTCTGAAAGCTCTTTGAAAATTTGTTGAATCGTCAGAGCCCAAAACCTAGGGCTTGAAATCTCGTTCGATTTCCTTTTGATGTCAAATTTACAGAAGTCTTGCCACAGGACTTCAGGAAGGTCTACAACATTGTTGCGCCCAGAGTAAATGTTGAAGACCAGATTAAGCTAATCCTTGCTCAAAGTATCGGTACCTCCATGCTTTCCCGATAACCCTCGGATGATAAGATGCATAAGAACTGTCCATAGCCCAGAAACAACAGTTTTCGTGAAATCCTTTGCCCTGCAGTCTTGCGTATAACCAATGAAGTTCAAAAACGTCTGAAACTCTTCAGTTGTTGATTCAAACACTTTGAAACTAATGGGTTTAGGTGAGACCCCAATCGCCTTGAGAAAGGTCGATTTTTAGACAGAAATGATGCGATCGCTGATAATGGTGGTTTCCAGAACTCCATCCTTAATTTTGATGCTTCTGAATGCTCGATGAAGATGATGAAGTTGTAGGGGTGGATCTGGGACTTTGGTAAGTGGAACGGAGATGGGATGGTTTGCAATGAACTCGATCATCACCCTGATCGATTCATCGTAGTCTAGAGGGTTCAGCCAGAAGAGTTGGGTTGTATCTCTGAGAAAGGGTTCTTGATCGGCATAAGAGGATGAGCCCTTTGACCCTTTTGAGGATTTCTTCCTTGCGATTGATTTTTTTGGACCTGATGCAGTTTGAGTTGGGTTCTTCGAAGACTCCATTGTTGAAGACTTGATGAATGATTGATGAACACGAAGATCAGTGAGAGATTTTTGGAGGTTTGAGAGTTGAGAGAGCGTAAAGAGGTAAAAGGGAATTTGAAAGGGTATTTATGGGTAGGGGAAGGTGGGTCGGGTTGAAAAGGTAATGATGAGGACCCGAACTCAAATGGGTCGCATTGAATGAAATTTTACCTTTTTAGGGTTGATGGGACGGGAAGGTGAAAGGTTGAATGGTTCGAAGCTTAAAATGGAAATATCATCCGGCGATTCGATGTTTGCTTTTAGGAAACATGCAATTGTGGCACGGGAATCAAGGTTGATAGGATAAGAATTGCCACAGGTAACCGTGGTGAATGGTTCGTCTTAAAACCCTTTGGTATTCAAGATGAGTGAGTCCGGAATGGTTATGATCCGATTGGCACATTGATGAGTTATGAATATCTTCTTTTGAGATAGTTCCGGTGTGAGAAATAGTTAGGTGTAAGATTTGAGATTCCGGAGCAGTTTTGAAAATTCCGTAGCAGTTTGAAAATTCTGGAGCAAGTTCGAAAATTCCGGAGCAGTTTGAAATTCCGGAGAAGGTTCGAAAATTCCGGAGCATTTTGAAATTTCGGAGTACAGAAAAATTACCTTTCCGGAGTGGAATTCCGGACTTCCATTATGAAGCCAGTTCTGAAACAAAGATTTGAAGATGGTTTGAACTTTGATAATCGTGATGAATAAGATAAGATGTACAACTTAAAACTTAAGTGAAGGTCAGAAAACAAAGATAAATAAGACAATCCTAAGTATCTAAGAGAAAGTAGTTCCGAGATGAAGAGATTTTCAGAGCGGAAGTAGATTTCTTTCAGACACGTCTATCAAAGAGAAAAAGTCTCTTGAAAGAACTGAGGATTTGGTACCATCATACCCATTTTGTTGAGAAAACCATTGAATTTGTTTTCTTCCAATTCCTTGGTAAAGACATCAACAATCTCATCGTCAAATGGAACAAAAATGAGTTCAATGTTACCATTAAGTACTTGATCTTTTATGAAATGGTACCTTATGTCAATGTGCTTGGTCATGGAGTGTTGAATTGGATTATGAGAGATGGAAATGGCACTTTGAGAGTCACAACAGATAGGACTGCGTTGGAAGCAGTAACCATAATCCAAAAGTTAAGACTTCATCCCCAGAACCTGAGAAGTACAGCTGGCAGCAACAATGTATTCAACTTCGGCTGTTGAGAGAGCAATGCAGTTATGTTTCTTGGATGACCAACTGACCAAACGACCACCTAAGAATTGATATCCACCTGAAGTGCTTTTACGATTGAGTTGAAGACCACCATAGTTCGAAGCAGAGTAAGCTTGAAGTAGGTGTTGGATTAGATGTCTAAGTCCATAACTATTATTGGTATGTACTTGACCTGAGAGTAACATGTTCCATTTGGGTTGCATATCATCAGGGCAATTTGTTAGGATGGACTTTTGAGAGAAGATGTTATATATGATTTGTTAATATATTATAAGTTATAATATATTAATATAAAATCATATTTTTTAATTAGTATTGATCAAGAATTAATTTGGAATTAATTTAGTGATCAAAAGAGACTAATTAAATCTATGGGGACTAATTATGTTAATTAGTTATATTTATATGTGTTGGGCTTATGATCCATGTTGGACCAAGTTTATGTATGGATACATAAAGAGTTGGGCCACATGAACCATGGATCATTAAACCCATGGGTATGTATTTGGGTTATGGGTTATACCCATGACTCTTGGATTCCTCACACATATAAATAGATGCTTCTAGCCAAAAATCGTATTTTTGCTCTAGTCTTAGAGTTCATGGAGTTTTTGGTGCATGGAGATTTTCTCTCAAGTTCATTCTTTGTCCTTGATGTGTTGTGATTCCACTTGAGGCTTCCTCACTATTGGAGCTAATCTCTTAAGGCTAGATACATCTAGTCTTCAAGCTCCAAGATTAAGGTATGTTATCCTAACTAGATTCTTGTGTAGTGTAAGACAATTGTATGCTAGTTATAGGTTTAATACCTTGGAAACACCATTACATGTATAATTAGTGAAAACATAGATCCAAGGTATTTAGGGTTGCATGAACACCTTAAGAGTGTTAGAATGCTCAAAACCCTACAGTGGTATCAGAGCCTAGGCTTGTTTTCAATTATACTTGATGCGAAGTGCTAAAAAATGCTGAAAAAATTGATTTTCGGGCTGTCTGGGCACTGGACTCGCTGAGTCCACTGATGGACTTGCTGAGTCCATGCACAAACTCATCCAACTCATCAAGTTGGTTTATGCACTCGACGAGTTGGACCCCCAGACAACATATTTTCGACTTTTAAGGCTGGCCTTAAACTATTTTGGACTTCTAAAACCTGTTTTTGATGTGGTAATGATCATTCTAATCTAATTCAAAAGATAATTGTCAAAATTTTCATGTTTTGTATTTGTTTAATGATTAGGCTAATTACATGAAAATTGCTTGATTTGAATTTTCTTGTTCATATGAGTTTAATCAATATTATGAATATTGCTAGACATGTTTGTGATAGTTGCTTTCAATCCAAATTAATCTAATAGTTAATCATAATATATGTTTTTGTAACTTGTCCTCAAGTTATCTGAAAAGTCTCATTAAAAAGTTATTAAAACCATAGGTTAAGAAACATGAAGAGTATTTTTCGTCATAAATAGTTTTCTGAACTCCATAATTTGTCTTCAGGTTATGTGATGGGAGGTACCAAGGTCCCCATCCGAGATCAGGAGTTTTTTGGGATTGGTTGGCTACTATCGAAGATTTATCAGGGATTTCTCCAAGATTGTGGTTCCTCTCACCAGGTTGAGCCGGAAGGTCGTTACTTTTGTTTGGGGGCCTGAGCAGCAGGCATCATCGAGACTCTTCGCCAGAGATTGTACGAATCTCCGGTGTTAGCCCTTCCAGAGGGAGTCGAGGACTTTGTAGTTTATTATAATGCGTCTATCTCAGGGATGGGTGCAATATTGATGCAAAGGCGTCACGTGGTAGCATATGCGTCGAGGAAGCTAAAACCCCACGAGACGAGGTATCCCACCCATGATTTTTTGTTGGGGGCGGTGGTGTTTGCCCTCAAGATTTGGCACCATTATCTTTATGGTGTTCGATGTACCATATACACAGACCACAAGAACCTGAAGTATCTCATGGATCAGCCCAACCTAAATATGAGACAGAGGAAATGGTTGGATGTGGTGAAAGACTATGACTGCGAGATTCTATATCATCCAGGCAAGGCTAACGTGGTAGCCGACGCCCTAAGTTGTAGAGCCGAGAGTGCTTCGATCCGAGACGTGTGTATGAGGATGACGGTGATGACTCCAGTCCTTGATACCATTCGAGAGGCCCAGGTGGAGGCCATGAGACCGGAGAACCGCAAGAGGGAGCGGGTGATTGGACAGGTGTCCGAGTTTGTGACGGATAGTCAAGGGCTCATGACTTTCCGAGGTCGGATTTGGGTGCCCTATTTTGACAGAGCTCGCTGTATTCTGCTAGAGGAGGTGCATAGATCGAGATTCTCGATCCACCCATGAGCCACTAAGATGTACTTGGACCCGAAGAAATATTATTGGTGGCCTGGTATGAAGAGGGACGTGACTTGGTTAGTCGAGAGGTACTTGACATGTCGTCAGGTTAAGGTCGAGCACCAGCATCCTCATGGAAATTTGCAGCCACTAGAGGTTCCTCAGTGGAAGTGGGAACAAATTACCATGGATTTTATCACCAAATTGTCGTGGACCGCGTGGGGTGTCGACGTGATTTGGGTATTTGTGGACCGGTTGACAAAGAGTGCTCACTTCCTTGCTATTAGTGAGAGTTCTTCTGCAGAGAGACTGGTTGAGGTATATGTAAGAGAGGAAGTAGCTTGGTATGGAGTGCCGACCTCGATAGTGTCAGATTGGGATGTGCGCTTTACTTCCAAGTTCTGGAAGAAGTTTCATGAGGAGTTGGGTACGCGATTGCACGTCAGTACAACCTACCACCCACAGACGGACGAGCAGAGTGAGCGAATGATTCAGACGCTCGAGGACATGCTTCGAGCATGTGTTATGGATTTAGGTGGAAATTGGGACACATATCTGCCCTTGGCTAAGTTTTCTTACAACAACAGCCATAATTCTAGTATTAGTATGCCTCCTTTTGAGCTTCTTTATGGGAGGAGGTGTCAGACTCCTATCTGTTGGGGTGAGGTGGGACAACGAGTGATGGGTAGCACCTAGATAGTGCTCAAAATGACTGAGCAGATTCAACAGGTAAGATAGAGGTTACTGACGGCCCAGAGTCTCCAGAAGAGTTACGTTGACAGGCGACAATCCGAGCTTGAGTTTCAGGTTTGATATCTTATCCTCTTGAGGGTATCCCCGTGGAAAGGGGTGATCCAATTCAGGAAGAGGGACAAGCTGGGGCCCCGATACATCGGTCCTTTTAGGGTGACCACCAGAGTGGGTAGGGTATCATACCATTTGGAGCTACCTACGGAGTTGAATCAGATTCATAACACCTTCCATGTGTCTCGGCTGAGGAAGTGTGTAGCCGATGAGACGATAGTGGTACCACTAGAGGACATTTAAGTGGATGCTGATTGTGATCATGGATCGAAAGGTGAAGGTTCTGAGGAACAAAGAGGTACCCCTGGTTCAGGTCCAGTGGCAACATCAGAAAGGGTCCGAGTTGACGTGGGAGTCGGAGTCCGAGATGCGAGAGCAGTATCCAGAGTTATTTTCAGATAATGACTCGAGGGCGAAGTCTGATTCTAGTAGGGGAGGATTGTAACATCCATACTTTCAGGTATATTGTTATTTATTTATTTAATTATTTTGAGGACTATTGATATACTCGACGAGTCGGTGCTACAACTCGTTGAGTAGAGTCACAACACGTGGGGTTAATGACCTACTCGACGAGTCCGAGAGCCGACTCGCTGAGTAGACGCTGGGATGAGAAACCCTAGATCCCCGGGTTTGGGTCCAATTTAAAGGCACTTATAGCCTCATTTGTGGCTATACTTCCCTGAGAGAAACCCTAATCGCCCTTTAAGCTTACAGAGAGAGTGTGTGAGCTAACATTGAGTATCTTGGTGTATCTTTGGAAGAGAAGAGAAGGATTTCAAACAAGGAGTAAGAGGAGGCTGTTAGATCTATTGTTATGCATCCAAGAGCTCCTGTTAAAGGTATAAAGTTTGTACCTTTCTCATTTGTTTGGGTAGATCTCATATTTTTGGAGATTAGGGCTTCTTTTTTATCTATTATTAGGACTTCGAGGGTATTGAGTTCATATGGAGGTTTGGCTTTAGATCTAGACCTTGTGAGGTCCCTAGCATCCAAAGGTCCCTGCTTTATTCAGCCTTAATGGAATTCTTGAGTGAAAAACACTTTTTAGATCATCTTCGTGGCATTTCAAGCCCAAAGTGCCATGCATGGATGTAAAGTTTGTGACTTTACGTGATCATTGACCCTTGAGAGTGTAGATCTAGAGTTTGGATAGGTTTTCTGCCTTCAAATCGTCTGAATGGTAAAAGAGTCTGAATGGACTAGCCGAGTCGAGGAGCCGACTCGACGAGTCGATTAGGGTTTGTCCCGATGAGCTGTCTACGTTGTTACTCGGCGAGTTAGGGGCTAAATCGACGAGTTGAACCATCACAAAGACCTCTATGTAATGACTGCACTCGACGAGTCACATGAGTGCACTCGGCGAGTCAAGGCAAACTGGGACTATTGACTCGAGTTGACTTCTGTTGACTTTAGGGTTTGGCCAACAAAAGTAATGGAGACCTTGGAGGGATAAAATGGTCTTTTACCTATTCCAAGAGTTAGAGAGGGAGAGTAAGAGAAACTTTTGGTGTATTTGAGTAAGAGTGGGGTATTAATTAGAGATGCATATCTAATGTGCTAGACTGAGGCTAGTTCGGGATTTCCGAGTACGTGACTGTTACTTGCTAGTTTATGAGGTGAGTCTTCTCACTATACTTACCAAGAGTGGTATCTTTATGTGATTAAGATGTCTTATGTGTTTTTCTGTGTATTGTAATATTCTGCATTATGTCTTTGTGATTTATGTTGAATATTGTTATTATGAGTTTATTGGGCTGGGATCGGAGGGTCCCACTGAGATACATCGACAGAGGGTCTTATTGAGTTATGGCCTAGAGTTTCTATTGAGCTGTGTGTGGCATTTTGGGGAACTCACTAAGCTTTGTGCTTACCGTGTTATGTGTTATGTGTTTCAGGTACTTCTTAGGATCGCGGGAAGGCGCCGACGTGATTGTACACACTTATTCATGATTATGTTGAGGATTTTGGGATTTGACTTTTGTTGGGAATTTATGTTGACAATGAGACACTTATGGTTTTATGAAATATAATATATGAGTTTTGTGTGTTTTAAAATGAAAAAATTGGTTTAAAAATTTATGGTGTTACACTTCATCTTATGAATGAAGGGCAAGTGATGAGGTTTCGGGCACTTAGCAGCAGTGTTATCACCCCAACAGTCGAGGAAGTCTGTATTTTGTATCTCTTGTGTGTTTATGGAATTGTTATCATCAAAGGTTGGATAGATTGTTCGATGGATAAGTGTCATGGTTTTAGCAATCTGTTCAGTTTGGGAGGCCTGTCAGGGAGTCAGACCAATTTGATACCCAAGTTCGGATATATAAGGTTGTGTCTTTACATGGGATTATGGGTTGTTCTTCTTCAGGTTGGCAGTTTCTATTTGGGATTGATTGTTTTGGGAAGGTCGTTTATGTGCAGAAATTTCGGGTGCATTCCTCAAGTGTTGTTTTGTTATTAGTGTTAGTAAGGAGAGATGTCGAGGACGAAATCTAACTTAAGTAGGGGAGATTTGTAACATCTGAAATCTTGAAGAGAAATTGATGAGAATAACCCAATTTGTAGGTCAACTCGACGAGTTGGAGGGACCAAATCGACGTGTCGAAAATGGAAGAATCACGGGAATTAAATGAACCAACTCGACGAGTTGAGGAGCCTCAACTCGACGAGTTGGCATCTGGGAAGGAAACCCTAATTTTTAAGGTCTTGCACCTTATTTAGAGGCCTTAAGTCCTTTTTTTGGCCTCCTTATCTGCCTCTATTGTTATCAAAACCCTAAAACAAGTTGTAGCCTCCATTTTCAAGTTTTTTTTAGCCTTAGAAGGAAGTTTGGTGCTCATTTTATGTATTGTGAAGGAATTAAGAAGATATTGAAGTTTCTAGCTTGGAGAAGGAAGTCTTGGATCCAGAATCACTCGATTTCTTACAGTTAATTTAAGGTATCAAGTTCATACCTTCATTTGTAGATGATTAGATCTCCTCATTTTAGTTTTTGCTGTGTTTTGGCGTCTTTTGGGGGATGACGATGGAGTGATGTCATTTAAGGAGTTGTTCTTTCAGATCTGAGTGGGTTTTGGTACCCTTGAGCTTGGTGCAAACTTTATGAGGATTTTGGTGTCATTCATGCATTAAGTCAATTATTAAGTCCATTCTAAGCTGAATAGCAACTTTATGTGGTTTTCCAACTCAAGGAAGTCAGATCTATGTTCTGGAGTCATGTCCTTATGGATTAAGTGCTTGAGGTGGGTTTTTGGCGAACTGGGCGAGTTTGTTGAATAAAATCGGCTAGTTGGCTCCATTTTCCCCGACATTTTTTCAGACTGATAAAGGAAATCTGCAAGTTTGTGGTCAACTTGGCGAGTTGACTTGGTTTTTTCCGATCTGTGCAGTTGATGGAGAAACTCGACGAGTTGGATCAACTTGGACAATTGACTTTGACTTTCGATTTATGTCTTTGACTAAGTTTGTCCCAAGGGATGCTTGAAATAATTTGAATTATAATAAGGAAAATTATGATCTTAGGATAAGGCCCACATGAGGTTGGGCTCAATTTGGAAAATTGGGCCATTAGTTTGTAGATCTTTTGGTTTTAGGCCTCAGTTTTGGTTTATGTTGGGTCAGGGATAAAATGGTCATTTTAACCCAAGTAAGGATTATGGATTATAGCATGGAACCCAATTGCTAAATGGGTGTGTTGTTGGTATTGATAGCTCGGGAAGCCCGCAGGGCAACAACTAGGGATTTCTTCTGAGGAGCTTCTGCATTCAAGGTGAGTTTCTTCTCACTGTACCCGTGGGTCAAAAGCACCAATGTCAGCCCACTAGTTTTGGTTATCTATTAGTAGAGGGATGCTTTAGGGGTAGTATATAGTCATATAGTATAGATTGAGGAATCTTTATCCAAGCTCTCTTACATGTTCGTCGTTTGGTTGTGGTTCTAGAGTGGGATCATCTGTCTGGGAGACTACCTCACCTCTAAATATATACATTTATGCATTCCTTAGATTGCAGATATTGAGTATGTTGCTATGTTGTTATGATCTGTTAAATCGGTATCTTGGTAGATGGAATGTTGCTATGCTTAGTGACCTATAGATCTATGGAACTGGTTGTAGGCTGTTATATGATTATTTGTTATATGTGCGCATGTTTAGTCAGTGGCTGAGGCTTCACTGCTTTGTGCGTAAGCCAAAAAGCTGGGGCATCCCAACTTGATGGTTGAATGGTCCTGAGGGTATTCCATCCCGAGGTTGATTGGACCCATAGGGTATTGGCATTCCAACCCGATGGTTGAGGGCCTGGGGTATTCCAACTCGATGGTTGAGTGGACCCGATATGATTAAATGATATGTAGTGAGATTGGATTGCTTTGTGCATCAGTCAATAGGCTTGGGGTATTCCATCCCGAGGATGATTGGACCCATAGTGTATTGGCATTCCAACCCGATCGTTGAGGGCCTCGCGTATTCTAACCCGATGGTTGATTGGATCTGATATGATTGAACGATATGTGGTGAGATTGGAATGCTTTGTGCATTGGTCAATAAGGATGGCGTATTCCATCCTGTGGATAATTGGACCCATAGTGTATTTGCATTCCAAACCGATGGTTGAGGGACTGGGGTATTCCAACCTGATGGTTGATTAGACCTATAGTGAATTGGCATTCCAACCCGATGGTTGAAGGCCCAAGATATTCCAACCGATGTTTTATTGGACCCATAGTATGATGTTATTTTTTTATGTTATTTGTTTGGGTTTTGTTGTTTTTGGGGAACCCACTAAGCTTCGTGGTTACAGTTTTGGTTTATGGTTTCAGGTACTTCAGTGGACCGTGGCAAGGTGAAGGGGTTGTCGTACACATCCCCGCATTTTGGACTTATGATTTCTGGGAAACACTGATAATGTGAATGTTTTGAAAATTATGTTGGAAGAGATTCTGATTTTTAAATAATGTTTTGGGAAAAACGTGTAACAACCAAATTTTTCAAAGATATTTTTCATTTTTAATTACTAAACATAATTGCATAAACCATGAAATTCCATCATAATTGTTTTCAAATCCATAATTATTACATCATGTTTAATATTCGAGTGTCCCAAACGTAGTAATTAAAGAGAGATAGAGTGCACGCCGCACCATCACACCTTGCCCTTGCCCTTGGGCTCAGATGTACCTAAAACAAATCCATAAACGGTAAGCTTGGAAGCTTAGTGAGTTCACCAGAGCACACCCACACACAAACACATATAACAAATCAGCTATACAGAACATATAAACCATGCATACTAGCCACATAAGGAAGCCCAGGAAACCCACCAGGGACTTACTCTGGGTGCCATGGGAACCCCCACATGGTCTTAGCCCAATGCCTCGGGAACCCCCCGAGGTCTTTAACCTACGATGCCAAGGAAACCCTCCAAGGTCTTACACCTAAGTGCCTCGGGAACCCCCCCGAGGTCTTCGACCTAGGATGCCAAGGAAACCCTCCAAGGTCTTACATCTAAGTGCCTCGGGAACCCCCCGAGGTCTTTCATGCAAGCACAATCACAAAACACATAAATTCATATAACGGATAACACATATATCATAAACACATAATGGGCTGGCCTTGGTGCCTTAGACCCATTGGCTTGGTGAGGAGACTCACCTCCATCCGATGAATACCAATACCGTCCTCCTAGTAATCCACAACCACTAGCGCTGAACAAAATCAGTATTAACCCAAGATTAGAGTTGATCATGGCCAAACTGAAACTCAATCCCAAAGTCCTTTCCGAATGGCCCAAGAGTCTTCCTTAGCTAATGGGCCCCAAGATCCATGTTCAAAATTTATTAATGGGCCACATGGCCCATCAAGGCCCAACTATAATACTTTCGTCCTAAAACTGTCAATTGGACCATTAACTCGAATTATGGTCAGGCCCAAAAATAGCTTAAGGCCCAAACGACTTATGAGCCCAAAACACGTCCAAGTCCATCAGGGGTGCGCACGCCATGCGTACCACCATGGTACGCGCAGCGTACCGAGCTTTTGCGCATTATGCGCGGCGTTCTCCATGTTACACACAACATAGGAACAAATTAAGCACTCTTTCCATTAAGTGCTTAATACTCGATGGTTCAACGTTCCAAAATGAGATCTGAGCACATTTTAACGACCTAGGTCATAAAGTTGGCGACTTTATGACCTTGCATGCTATGAAGGAACTCAAAACGTCACTTCTCACTCTAAGACCTTAAGTAAGAGCTCTCAAATCATGCATGGAGTCTTAGTACCCACCAAGCTCGTAAGTTTATGCACTTAGTCTAAAGAACAAGATGGAAAGGTCACGACTTTATACCTCTAGAAGCCTTCCAAGGTGAACTAAATGCAGAATCTTGAAACTCCAATCCACTCCAAGCTTGCTTAGGATCTCCTTCTTCTTGAATGAACTCTACCAAGACCATAAAACCCACTCCTCATGCTCAAACACTCTCTCACAATGATTCTCAGGTGATAAGGGACGAAAGTGAGGCTCTAGGGATGAATAAAGTCGGTTCCAAAGGATTAAAGGTGTTTAAATATGTGGCAAGACCGCACATTAGGGTTTTGGTCCTCTGCTACGCACGCCCCGCGTACCTTTTGCGTACGCCCCATGTATGCACAGTTCCTTCGCGATCCTTCCATCTTAGTACGCTGAGCGTACCCGTAGTTACGCCCCGCGTACCCACAGGAGACCATTAGCTAATTAATTCAACTTTGAGGGTTTAAAATTAATACCTAACTTGGAGTGTTACAACTCTCCCCAACTAGAACTAGACTTCTTCCTCGAAGTCCGTAGCTGAAAACAGATCGGGGTAATGCTACCGCATCTCCTCCTCCAGCTCCCACGTCCCTTCGGAGCCCTTCCGGTGCTTCCATTGCACCTTTACCAACCTCACTTCTTTGTTGCGAAGACCCTTTGTCTTCCTATCTAGGATTGCGACTGACTTTTCGACATAATTCAAGCTCCCATCCACCTGAATGTCATACAAGGAAACAACTACGGTCTCGTTAGCAACACACTTCCAAAGCTGAGACACATGGAAGGTTTTGTGAATCTGATTAAGCTCCTCTGGTAGCTCGAAACGATATGCCACCTTGCCCACTCGAGCTATAATCCTAAACGGGCCTATGAACCGAGGCCCCAACTTTCCCCTCTTACGAAACCTGATAATCCCTTTCCGGGGTGACACCTTCAGCAGTACAAAATCCCCTACCTGGAACTCAAGATCCGAGCACCGTCGGTCAGCATAGCTTCTCCGACGGCTCTACGCGACTCGCAACCGGTCACTAACCTGCTGAATCAAGCCGGTGGTCTTGAGCACCACCTCCATGCTCACCATGACTCGATGTCCAACCTCGTCCCAACACATCGGGGTCCTGCACCTCCGTCCATATAACATCTCGAATGGAGCTCGGTCGATACTTGCATGATAACTATTATTGTACGAAAACTCGGCCAGTGGGAGGTACGTATCCCAACTCCCTCCAAAATCCAGTATACACGCTCGCAACATGTCCTCCAGTTTCTGGATCATCATCTCACTCTGCCCGTCCGTCTGAGGGTGATATGCCATGTTGAAATGTAGTTGAGTACCCAGTTCCTCATGGAACTTTTTCCAAAACCTAGATGTAAACCGAACATCCCTATCTGAAACCACCGACACTGGCACCCCGTGCCTAGCCACCACTTCTCGAACATAAATGTCTACCAACTTTTCTGCGGATATACTCTCGGAGATCAAAATGAAGTGGGCACTCTTTGTCAGTCTGTCCACGATAACCCATATAGAATCCACACCCCTCATCGTCCTTGGTAGCTTCGTAATGAAATCCATAGTGATCTCTTCCTACTTCCATATGGGAATGGGTAGCGGTTGAACCTTGTCATGAGGCCGTTGATGCTCGGATTTGACCTTCCTACAGGTCAAGCACCGCTCCACGAACCAGGCGATCTCCCGCTTCATGCAAGGCCACCAATAACTCAGTCTCAAGTCCCTATACATTTCCGTTGCACCTGGATGTATAGAGAACTTGGACTTATGCGCCCCCTCCAGTAGCTTCTGCCTCACTCCCCCTGATATTGGCACCTATACACAGCCACACTCCATCAAAAGACTGCGACTATCCTTAACAAACAAAGGATACTGCCTCCGAATCTGCTCTATCTTCTAATTCTCCTTCTTTACTCCCTCGACTTGAATCCCTTAATCAAATCCAGCAGAGGAGAAATCATCGTCATCCTTATACAACGTTCCCAATCGGGAACCCTGCCGTCTTGCGGCTTAATGCGTCGGCCACCACGTTGGCCTTCCCCGGATGGTATAAAATCTCGCAATCATAATCCTTTAGAACATCCAACCATCTCCTTTGACGCATATTGAGGTTCTGCTGATCCATTAAATACTTTAGACTTTTGTGATCAGTATAAATGGTGAACCGCACACCATATAAGTAGTGCCTCCAGATCTTGAGGGCAAACACTACCGCTCCCAGCTCCAAGTCGTGTGTGGGGTAATTCGCCTTGCGAGGCTTCAACTGCCTTGATGTGTATCCATTCACATGCCCCCTCTGCATCAATACCGCGCCAATCCCCGAAATCGATGCGTCACAGTACACCACTAAATCATCCAACCCCTCAAGTAGCACAAGAACCGGAGCCTCACATAACCTTGGTCTCAAGTTCTCAAACGCCATATGTTGATCCTCACCCCACCGAAAGGTCACATTCTTCTTGGTCAAGCGGGTCAATGGCATAGCGATCTTAGAGAAATGGTGGATAAATCTTTGATAGTATCCCGCTAAACCCAAGAAGCTACAAATATCAGAGGCATTTTTCGGTACCTCCCATCGCATCACAGCCTCCACCTTGGTTGGGTCGACCGAAATCCCCCCTTGATTGATAACATGCCCTAAACACTGAGCTTCCAGCAGTCAGAAATCACATTTGGAGAGCTTCGCATAAAGTTTCTCCCCCCTCAGAGTCTCCAGTACCTCCCTCAAATGATGCTCGTGCTGCTCCCGGGGTGTCCCCTCTTATGGGCTTGAGGGCTGGTGGTTTCAAGGTGGGACATGCTGCTTTAAAAGCTCCTACATGCAAGGTCACAAAACATGAGAAATTATGCATGGAAAATCAACATGTGTTTATACCATTTGTGTTTGATATGTTTGGTTTCCTCGAGTCGGATGCGGTAGAGCTTCTTATTAGAGTACAAACAATCATGCATAGCAATGTTATATCCCATAAATCTATGAATGTGGTATTCAAAAGAATTTAAAAGGCTTAGCTATTTATCTTGTTGTCCATTTGTCTTCTCACTCGTTGTATTGTGATAATTAAATGATTTTTCATCAAATCTAATGGAATTCACATAACACAAATATAAATAATAAACTAATAAATCTACTAAAACGTTTTTTTAAGACTATGATTTTGAATTGTAATATTATTTTGAAACCTCCGGATGATCCACTACATAATCATAATAATTAGTCGAGTGTAACTTTAAGTCTTTAATCACATAAAATGTTATTTGGAGACTATGAATTGGTTTTGTAAAATTTGTAATGTGTCACCTAAATATGGTTGACAAATATCAATTTCTAAAGCAATGGAATAAGCCAAAATTTTCATCCAAATATAAATATTATGATTAAAGTTTGGGAAATCTTCAGAAAAGTCCCAATATTTACGGAAAAGTTCACTTAGGCCCAAGATTTTTTTTTGAATGAAAAAGTCCTGAAAACCGGCAAAAATTTGCGGTTTGACATTTTTTGACCGGTTGAAACTGATACCAAATTAATTTGGGACTATTTCGTAAACTAATCCAAAATATTGGGATTTTTCTATAAACAAAAAATATTATGACTTTTCTGTAAACAAAAAATATTATGACATTTCTGTAAACAAAAAATATTAGGACTTTTCTGTAAACAAAAATATTAGGACTTTTCTACAAACAAAACCCTTATTATTATTATTATTATTATTATTATTATTATTATTATTATTATTATTATATTATAATTATTAAAAGTATAAATAAGAATACTATTTTTTAAACTTGTTATTATTAATATTGTTACTAATACATATAAATGCATTAAATGAAAAAATAATATTAATGACATTGTTTAAGGGTGGAGGTGGAGGAGATGGTGATGCTTTTAGCATTGAAATCGTGAATGTCTGCTTGTATATTTTTACTTTGTATATGGTAATTTCATATTTGTTATTATTTTTTTCAATTCAGAATATTAATACTTAATAATTTGAAAGAAGTTGCATATTAATAGTTTAAGGTAGTAAGGTTTCTCACTTTGTATATAAAATTGTTTAAGGTAGAAGAATTACTTTCCAAATCCAACAAATCCACTACAAACATCTGCATGGGTAACCCATATCAAAATTCAAAAGTATTAATTACAATATTTTGTTTAATAAAAAGTAATAGGAATAATTCAAAAGTATTAATCAAAATTCAAAAGTATTAATCCAAAAAACATGTCCTATTACTTTTTATTAAACAAGATATTGTAATTAATATTTTTGAATTTTGATATGGGCTACCTATGTAGATGTTTGTAGTGGATCTGTTGTGACAACCCGAAATTTCCATTCTGTATAACATATTAAGTCAATAGAAGTTAGAACAGTTGCAGTAAGTTTTCAGACTTTTGGAATAAGTTTGGAGTATTTCAGGATTTACACTTAAGGAGATATCAGGAGAGAGGATGCACTAGGGTTTTGTGCAACTATGTTATTCCAAAACTCTATGATATTAGAGTTCATTGCGTGAATAAAATATTTTCTGCCAAAAATCCCAGGACTATATATAGGATTCTGAGCCATATTTATTCATTAGTTACATTTCCAACTAGAGAAAAGCCGAATTCTCTCTCAAGGATCTTCAGACTGTCGTCCCATAACGTGACTACCTCTATCTAGTTGTATTATATAGCTTAGAGTGTGCTTAATAACATCAAAATCATATCAAAACAACAAGATTTGAGAGTTTACCGCCAGAGAACATCTTGGACCGTAAACCCTCCTTTAAGGCACAAATGATGCCTAGTCCTTTCCTTGAGCAATGAAACTAGTTTGGACTTGTACCGTAGCTAATGTGTTTAGGACTAGAAAACAACCTTAGAACACCAAGAGTAAGGTGTTCACGGCCCAAGAAGTTCCAGGGCCGTGAACTCCTAACAAAGGGGCCAAAGTGTGCGTTACAACCTCCTAAAGCCTTGGACACTAGCTTGGATTAGTTCCTAGTTAAATTAGGGACTTGGAAATCACCAAAAACACCCTTCCAAGGGAGATTACGGCCGTAATCTCCAAGGGGTTGGTCCCAAGGCCTTGAACCCCTCAAAGGAGTTAAAAGGAAGCCCTAACCCTCTAGCAAGCCTTGATTTTTAGCATTTAACATTACACCATGGACCTAAGGACAAAGATTCACGAAATGGTACTCCTTACCATGAGTTTGATGGGTTTTGGTCATAAGACATCCTATGTGCTCATACAAACCCTAATGCTTGGATCTAAGTTTCTCTATTGTACATGCAAGTTATCCAAGGCTATAAACCATAATTCTAGCATATGGAAATCGATATTAACATATAATTAGGTTTAAGATATTACCTTGATTGTTATGTAGCAATAACAATCCCAATTCCTCCTTGAATTGACTTTGGAAGGCTTAGAGTCACAAGTGTCACTCCTCTAATGGCTCACAAACACCATAAGCAAAAGGATGAAGAGGAGAGAGGTTAGAGGCTGCCCAAAACGTGTTCTAACCCTAGAAAAGAAGTTCCCCCCATTTTTTAGCCTTAAGGGTTCTATATATAGTGAGGCTATAAGGGTTATCTAACAAGGAAACCCTAATTTGGTTGCTTAAGCCCTAAGCAACCCATAGACTCCTTTAATCAAGCCCTTGGACGATTTCCTTATGGGCTTCCCATAAGAATTCGTCCACCTCTTGATTTAAGACAATCCATGGCCCAAATTTTAATTATCTTATAATTACAATTCCAGTCCCTTAAGTTTAATTAATCTCTTTTAGTCACAAAACTAATTACTAATTAATTATTGACTAATATTAATTAAACAATATGATTTCTCCTTTAATATATTATTCCCATAATATATTAATAAATCATATTTAATCCTTTCTCTCCATAATTCATCCTATCAAGTTGCTTTGGTGAAGGCAACCCAAAAGGACCATGCACCATCGGGTCAAGTACATACCAAAATAGTTATGGACTTAGACACTAATCCAACAGAGTTTACGGCCACAAACTCATGGGGGAGTGGTCGCAGGGCCGTAAACATTTAACAAGGCCATTTTAGGGCCTTAAACCTACCCAAACACTTGTTTAAGCTTTGAAGCACTTAACCACTTAAGTTGTAATAGCTTTGAGCATCATTTACAGAACCAATTGAGAGTTTACGGCCAGGAGTTTACTCCCCTGGGCCATAAACTCCAACACACATGGTCTTTGGACCATAAACTCCCGTATGAGGCTTTGCACTCCTTTGTTGCAACCCGATAGCCTCCTAGCACTTGACCAAAGTGTTTTCCTCACAATATGATGTTTATACATGTTTAATTAGTGGTAAAATCACTAATTGGTTATATACATATGTCTTCATATGTATTTAGGATTATTGTGTGTATCTAAGTCTTCACTTGACACCAAGCACCGGTCCGACACTTCCTTCCGATCCGCTCACTGCAGGTGAGTTCATACCCCTTGAATTAACCTTTTAAATGTTTCAAATTTTTATAAATGCTTTATGGGGGGGGGGGGGGGGGGGAATACACGTTGAATCATGATTAGTTATTATATCAATCACATATGTTTAATAATTAAACATGTAAATGACTTTACTTTACGTTAACTGTTTTGCCAATCAGTTTTCATCAAATGTTTATCTTGAATGTTTTTAAGTGTTTAAAACACTTTATTAAACTGTTTATTAAACACAATGTGTTTCATTTCAAACCTTGTTACATTTGTGGGTCAAACAAAGGTTCCTTTATACTTAAACTGTTGTTATCAATCAAATACTTTCAAATCATTTTATAAATTGACATCAAGTCGATCTCTTCTTAGGTATTAATTTTCCTTTAAAGGTTTTACAAAACTCCTTATATACTTTTATATTGTCAATTTCATGTCGGTATAGGTATAATTATATAATTAATGTTTAAAGGACTTAGGAAGTCTAACCCGCTTTATTTCCTTTTTCCCGTTGGGATGGGGACTGGTAGGGTATCGGGTATCCGTCCGAAGGTCGCTTAACTAGCAATTATATATCATGTATACATATAGAGACATAAGAGTTGTCCTCAGTCAGTTCAGTACTGTTGGGTAGCAAAGGCATTACTTCAGGTTATACACGTACATGGTTAGTAACTATTATAGGTTTAGTTAAGAGATACCACTTACCATTCCAAGTACAAGGAATCACACAAGAGTCAGTTCATTCACGAGTCTATACTAGTACATTACATGATACATGAGTACGTTTACATAGACACGCTTACATGAGTACATTCACATAGGTATGCTTACGTGAGTACGTTTACATATGCTTACATGATACATGAGTACGTTTACATAGATACGCTTACATGAGTAAATTTACATATATAGATTTACTTGTATGCACTTACATGGATACTTGTACCTAGATTCCCTAGGATGATTTACTAGTACATTATGTGTAAATTGTCCTGCCTATCCCAGTTTAACGGGATGTCTAGACGGGACTAACCATTTCGGAACCCACCTGTTAGCAACAGTGGTAGATGAACATCTACGGATGCCTACGGTTAATACTTATATTAGGAGTACCTTTACGGGACTAACCATTCCTTAAACCTACTGCAGCTACAGAGGAAAATTGAACAATCTACGGATGTTCAAAGGTTATACATTTCGCTAGTCGCGATGTCGTGTTAATCCTAATACAAAAGGACAAAACTTACATGATTATATTTTCCTATTACTTTATTTTGTGATACATTTATGTAAACAATGAGGTATACTTTAGTTTTATACTAATAGTTAAACAGGGAAAAACCATCACATTTACAGAGATGCGTACTTTCAAAATAGTAGGGTCTTGGTAGAAGACTTCTTTCATAGGGATCATAGGGATTTCTAGGGTTAGTCAAACGCTTTCCATTACTTACAAACATTTACATACTTATATGAGCTTTCTTTCAAAACAATGTTAAGACTTCCATTACAAGTTTTACACATCAAAGTCACATTAATGCTTATGAATTCACCAACTTCTTGGCTGATACTCCCTTTCAAAATAACTTGTATTCTCAGGTCACACATAGACAGGTACGACGACCAGGTTTGTGAAGACGGAGCAGTCCATACTCGTCTTATTCTGAGTATTCATTTTATTGTTGTACATTATGAAAGAACACACTTGTAATTAAAATTCATACTATTAATTCAATGGATGATGTTGTTGCTTGTTTACTACTTTACATTGTTGTGATACATTACATGACGTCCTCCGCCCCTGAACGTTTCCGCCGTTCTCGGTTTTGGGGTGTGACAGATTGGTATCAGAGCATTGTTTATAGTGAATTAAGTATATCAACCCATAAAAGATATACTAACTATAAATACATTGGGATTAAAACACTGTCTAAGAGTTTATACTTTTAAATAATAAAATATTTAACAAAGTATACGTGTCCGCATTCATACTAAAATTCGTGTCACAATGAAAAGAACAAAAGTATTACGATTGTTGAATATCACAGGTAAGCTCGGGGATGTATGGTCAGTCTTGGGAGTGGCATAGCCTGATCAACTATGCTGTTCCGAGGAGTGATTAGCACATGCCCAAGAATGGTTGTGATGTGTCAACAAGTCTAAAAACTTACCAACATTACCACAATGAGAACATTATAACAGAACCTAAGTCTAAAATACCATAGGGGTGTTTTGTGTTACCATAATTACTTACTTGAGAACTAAAAAGGGTCTTCATTACTAAGTTGATAGTTGCTAAGTGGATACACTAAGGCTATATGTAACTAGGATGTTATAGACTTAGAATCGGTGAAATTTTTGCTTTACCCCTATTCCTTGTGAATTTGGAGTTAAGGTCACTTATTCGAAGGCCTATCCTGTGTTGATTACATATAACTTGTATGCACTTTACAAATAGCGATGTAACTAATGAAGATTTTCTAAATAATTATCTAGATAGTTCGTCTAATAATTATTTTCTTACCCCAATTCTCGTGTAGATAACATGACTGGACTCCATTCCCACGGCAACCAGTACCTTCCGAATGAGGTCATTTCTGGATGGTTTGAAGAAGAGCCAAAGAATGTGTTGGAATAGTGTCTAAGGCTGCAACTATATTAAGCAAGTATTTGACCCGGTTGTGCATGGTCCTTTTGGGTTGCCTTCACCATAGCAACTTGATAGGATGATTTATTAAGAGAGAGTAAATATTATTAGTATATTATGAGAATAATATAAAGAATAATATATTGTTATTTGATTAATATAAGTCATATAATTAATTGGAATTAATTTGGTGCCTTAAAGAGATTGATTAAATAAGAGGGTATAAACTGTCAATTGTTTGATAGTTAAACTTTAGACTGTAAATCCATATAGATATGTATTGGACGGATTCTAGAAGCTAAAGGATAGCTTCAAATCATCCAAGGGGTTATCTAAGGAATGGATTTGGATGGTTTTAAGAGAAGATTATCCAATTAGGGTTTAGATTGTAACCCTTAAGGAATGTACAAGTATAAATAGGCCCTATGGCAAAGGGAAATCAACACTTGATCTAAAGTAGAGAAACCCTGGCCGAATTTCCTCCCCACTCCTCTCTCCCAAATCATCCTCCTTCGTATTTGGTGTTTGTAAGCCATTAGAGGAGTGACAATTGTGACTCTAGAAGCTCCAAGACAACAAGATCAACAAGGAATTCAAAGGTATGATTCTAGATCTGTTTCAATATTGTTATTACACCTAAATAGTCATTAGAAGTCTTGGATTCAAAGCATGTTTAATTAGAAAGCCTAGATCCAAGCATTAGGGTTTTGCATGCGCACATAGGAAAGTTCTTATGGCTAAAAAACATCAGTGGTATCAGAGCCTAGCTTGGTTTTCATTAAATTGTTGCTTATTTGTTTAAAACTTGTTTGCAAAATTCGAATTTTGGGTTTCTGAGTCGTAAACTCGACGAGTCCCATGGTGGACTCGACGAGTTGGCCTAACTTGACGAGTCCAGTTGGGAACTCGACGAGTTCTAGCGTCAGGAAAGGCCAGATTTGGGATTTTTCCATACTTATCTTATGGAAACTTACCTTTATCATATTAGATCAATCCTAATCCGATTTTTTGATATATATATGACTATTATCTTGATCTAATTAAAGATATTTATCAACTAATAAAATATTTAATTTCCTTATATGATAATTAATTAATTATTTTGATTAATTTGGTAATTATCTTGCAAGAAATCTTGAATAAATCAAATATAGATAATTATGAAATTAATTGTTAATTAAAATTATTTGTTATTTGATCCTCCATGTTTTAAATGTTTAAAACTTGTCCTCAAGCTTTGAAATTTATATTTTGTGATTAAAGGTTTTAATTTAGACAATTTAAATTTCAAACCCTAGATTTTAAAATGTTTAAAATACAACCCTATACTAATATAATATTACAAGATTAATATATATATATATATATATATATATATATATATATATATATATATATATATATATATATAACTAAAATGCTAGTCTTACCGTTAGTAGGCCTCATTCACGAATCCGATCTATAAGGTGGGTATAAGGTTGCGGCCTATAAAATGGCGCTTAATGGGTGTACACTCACACCCACCGCTTGCTTGATCGGTGGAGGGTCGTTAGTCGAACGGGTAGGATAGGGCAACCTCATCCTCTCATTAAAAGTATAATAAGTAATACAAAGTAACTACACATATTTTAAATTTCCCAATCTTAGTTACTTTAAGGAAAGTGAATTGATGCAATCCCATGAAATTACACTTTGCACCCTTGCTAAGAAGTTAGTGGAGCGTGTGTGGTTTACCGGCACACTAATTGGTTCTAAGCAAAGGTGGCAAAGGGTGATCCATTGTTTATCATAGTTCGATGGAGCGTGTGTGGTTTACCGGCACATCGAATAGGTGATCGTTACAATGAAGGCACCATGTGAATTTGCATGGTAATTCACACCCGCTTTGTGATCCTCGGTATCCCAGTCACAAACTAGAGGGGCATATCGAGATTTAAAAATGCCATTGAATAGTTTTCAATGAATCTCATCCGAACCTAGGAATTCTCAATACGTTTAGGACTTATAGTTAGTTTTTTGGTGGAGAATTAGTGAATTGTCATTCACTTACCTTCAATTTATTTGCATGTTAGATTACGACATCCCTTTTCTAATATGTAAATGTTGTTGTTGGATCCTAGCCCTAATTTTTTCTTATTGGGTGATAATTAGGGATTCATATTCTAATCTATCTTTGTCTTTTTCTAATTGTAGATGTCGAACGCAAACAACGCTGCTACTAGTTCTTTCACGTTGATGAGCCTTTGCCAAAAGGTCACCTTCGATGGAACGAACTTTAGCGAATGGATAAGATACATTCACACCATTGCTCGCTATGAGGATAAGGAGTATGTCCTCGATGAGAAGCTCGAGAAAATCAACCTTGAAATCGCTACTCCGGCCGAAATTATCGCTTTTGAAACTCATGAGCGCGATGCAACGAAGGTACATTGCATCATGATAGCCACCATGAACTCCGAATTCCAAAAGTCCTACGAGGACATGTACCCGTATGAGATGCATCAAGACTTATTGGAGAGATACCAACAAAACGCGAGACAAGAGCGTTATGAGATTTTCACAAACATGATTTCCTCTAAGATGGGTCATGGAGAGTCTCTTACCGTGCACCTGCAAAAGATGCAAAGGTATGTCGACCGCATTCGCAAGTTAAATGTTGACTTTGGGGAAGACTTGGCGATCGACATGGTGCTTCACTCTTTGCCTCCGATGTACAATCAATTTAGGATGACCTACCACATGAACAAAGAAGAGGTCACCCTAAGCAAACTCCAAGGTCTCTTGAGAGTCGCTGAGAGCAACTTCAAAGACAAGTCTGTTGCACCAACTCCCAATCCACCCGCTGCTCCTGTCTTGGCTATTGGTCAAGGAAAGGGAAAGAAGAGGAAGGCTTCGTCTAAGAACTATCGCAAGGTTAAAGCCCGAGATGGTGCCTCTTCTAGTAGGACCAAAGTTGATCCCGCTAAGCCCTGCCCTAACCCTAAGGAGGCAGAGTGCCACCACTACCACAAGATAGGACATTGGAAGAGAAGCTGCCCAGAATACCTGCAAGCCATCAAGGAAGGAAAGATCAAGCCATCTTTCGCAGGTATATACATAATTAGATCTAACGATTCTAATCATGCTATTTCTTGGGTTCTTGATACCGGTTGTGGTTACCACATTTGTTCTAATGTGCAGGGACTAAGAAGAAGTAGGGATGTGGAGCAAGGAAGAATCAATCTAATCATGGGGAACAGAAGATCGTCGCCTGTGAGCAAGATTGGAGTGTATTCTTTAGTGCTTAGGAATAATTTGTGTTTAGATTTGAACAATTGTTGCTATTCGCTAGAAATGGCTAGAAACATCATTTCATTTCATGGTTAATATAGACAAGGTTTTAGATTTTCTTTTAATAATGAGAATGGTTCTATTTTGGCTTATCTAAATGGTGTCTTTTACTTTGAAGCTATACCATGTAATGGAATTTATGAAACTGTTATGATTGTGGATAACTTAGGAAATGATGTTTTGAACATAGATTCTTCCACTAGTATGGATAAAGCATCCTTGTGGCATTCTCGTCTTGGACATGTCAACAAGAAACGCATAGCTCAACTCCAAAAGGATGGAGTGTTGGAGTCATTCGACCTTAGGGAACATGACACGTGCGAGTCTTGTTTACTTGGAAAGATGACTAAATCACCCTTCACGGGTACGTGTGAAAGGGGTGAGGGTCTATTGGACCTAATACATACTGATGTATGTGGACCGTTTAGATCAACCACGAAGGATGGGAACCGCTTCTACGTGACTTTTACTGATGATTAGTAGATATGGGTATATCTATTTAATCAAGCAAAAGTCAGAAACCTTTGAAAAGTTCAAAGAGTTCAAGAATGAAGTGGAGAATCAATTGGGCAGGAAAATCAAGATGCTTCGATCCGATCGAGGAGGAGAGTACCTAAGTCTTGAATTCCACGATTATCTCAAGGAGTGTGGAATAGTTTCACAATTGATGCCTCCTAGGACACCGCAGTTGAATGGTGTGGCAGAAAGGCGTAATCGAACCTTATTGGATATGGTTCGCTGTATGATGAGTCTTGCTTCACTACCTATCTCTTTTTGGGGGTATGCCTTAGAGACTGCCGCCCGTATCCTTAACCGAGTCCCTACTAAGAAGGTTGCCAAAACACCTCACGAGATGTGGACAGGGAAAGCTCCCTCGTTAGCACACATCAAGGTTTGGGGTTGCGAGGCTTTCGTAAGACGAGATACTCACGACAAGCTCGAACCTCGAAGTGAGCGATGTATTTTCATCGGCTACCCGCAGAAATCCTTTGGATATCTCTTCTATAGACCGAAGGACAATGTTGTCTTCGTTGCGAGAAGAGGAGTTTTCCGAGAGCGAGAACTCATAAGCCAAGGAGACAGTGGGAGGCAAATCGAACTTGAAGAGATTCAAGAGTCGATAGATGAAGGAACCTCTACCGCTGGCACTCAACCCGAGGAGGAAACTCCGGTTGAACCAATTGACGAATCCTTACCTCTTAGACGTTCCGATAGAGTTAGAGTTCTACCCCAGTTTTATGGTTTTCATATTACTACCGAAGGGGACACGTATATTAGTGACGGTACACTAATAAACTTTGATGAACCTAATAGCTATAAGGAAGCCATGGCAGGCCCGGAGTCTGCGAAATGGAAAGAGGCAATGGATAGCGAGATCCAATCCATGCATGATAACCAAGTTTGGAATTTGGTTGATAATGTGTCCGGACGTAAGACCGTTGGGTGCAAATGGATCTTCAAGAAGAAGACCGACGTGGATGGAAACGTACACACATATAAAGCGCGATTGGTTGCGAAAGGCTTTACTCAAACTCTCGGAGTTGACTATGATGAGACCTTCTCACCAGTTGCGAAGATAAAATCTATTAGAGTGATGCTAGCTATTGCCGCATTTCATGATTATGAGATTTGGCAAATGGATGTCAAGACCGCTTTCCTTAACGGAAGGTTGGCTGAGGATGTTTACATGGCTCAGCCAGAGGGGTTTGTGGATCTGAAGCATCCGAATAGAGTGTGTAAGCTTGAGAAGTCCATTTATGGACTTAAGCAAGCGTCTCGCAGATGGAATCTTTGTTTCGATGAGAAAGTCAAAGAGTTTGGATTTGTACGAAGCGAAGATGAATCGTGTGTATATGTCAAAGCCAGTGGGAGTATAGTAAGCTTCCTCGTTCTATATGTCGATGACATATTACTCATAGGAAACGACATCCCGACTCTGCAGGAAGTTAAGTCCTGGCTCGGGAAGTGCTTCTCTATGAAGGACCTCGGAGAGGCTTCTTACATTTTGGGAATAAGGATAGTAAGAGAAAGAAGTAAGAGGCTAATTGGACTTAGTCAGAACACTTACTTAGAGAAGGTACTAAAACGTTTTAGTATGGAAAACTCAAAGAAGGGAGAATTACTGATACAAAGTAATGCCAAGTTGAGTAAGACTCAAAGTCCGAGTACCGAAGCTGAAATAGCATAAAGGAGTCGAGTACCATACGCTTCTGCAGTTGGCTCAATCATGTACGCTATGACTTGTACTCGCCCTGATGTAGCCTTCGCTTTGAGCATGGTTAGTAGATATCAAGGGAACCCTGGCAGAGGCCATTGGATTGCGGTGAAGAATATCCTTAAGTACCTTCGGAGGACGAAGGAATGGTTCTTAGTCCTCGGAGGGAGTGATGACTTGAAGGTGCGAGGGTATAGTGACGCCAGCTTTCAGACCGATAGGGACAACTACTGTTCGCAGTCGGGCTGGGTCTTTACCCTGAATGGAGGAGCAGTGACATGGAAGAGTTCCAAGCAAGAAACCATAGCTGATTCAACGTGCGAATCAGAGTACATTGCAGCAAGAGAAGCGTCGAAGGAGGCAATATGGATGAAGAACTTCATCGGTGATCTTGGGTTGTACCTTCCATAAAGGAGCCCATGGAGATTTTCTGTGATAACGAAGGAGCGGTTGCCTTGACCAAGGAACCGAGGGATCATGGTAGATCACGACATATCGACAGAAAATATCACTTCATTAGACATCGTGTAGAAGAAGGACAACTCATAGTGAAGAGGATATCATCGGAAGATAACCCAGCATATCCGCTTACGAAGGGACTGAGTAGGGTTAAGCACTTGCAACATGCTAGGAGTATTGGACTGAAGGATGATATTAGCATAGATTAGATAGTATTAGAAACAAGTTATAGATAAATGTAATTAACATTTGATGATTAAATAAAGGAGTTTTATTTATAAGTAATGTTACTATCTTAAGTTAATTGTTTAACTATTGTTTCACTTTGCATGTTTTGACTTCCATAATAATTGAGTTTATTAGGAATAATCGAATTATTCAAATTGTCCACAATCGTTCATATGTTGGAAGTAGATATGAATGAAGATTTTCATGAATTGGTGTGTAGATTGTCTAAATGGTGTTAGACATAGCAAAGGGTTGCTGCAACGTTCATGAGTGCTTATGAACTGGTTTTGAGCATTGGAACAAACCCGCGCTTGCTGGAATCACCTTATGGAATATGATATAAAAGGGTGATCGCAAGACGATAATATCATATAGTCTTAAAACCTAGATATATGGTTTGTTATTTGTTAATTGATTGTACATTGATAATGCGAAAATGCATCAGTAACTCGGTGTTATAAAACGCATTGTTGTGTATAATTGGTTAATGAATAAGTAAATGCATATAAGTTGAAGTTTATCTGTAACTTTTATCTAAGAAGGTAAAAGCGATATCTCGGCCGCTCGATGATTTGATTTGACTTATGTGTCGGGCCCGGTCAGAACTGAATTGATGTGTTCGATTAAGTTCTATGTCGAATAAATCAGAGATCGAGAAACCTAAATGCTTGACTAACCATTCCATAGGATTGTCAGCATGATATCTAACAGAGGACTGTACGATCCCTTATCTAAAGGACAAGATTGATTAGATCAGAGTTTGACAGCGTCTTTGAGAGCTACGATTGCAAACCGAATTGTACTTGTGCATATAGTTACTAGACTTATCCAAGTGGGAGACTGTTGGAATAGTGTCTAAGGCTGCAACTATATTAAGCAAGTATTTGACCCGGTTGTGCATGGTCCTTTTGGGTTGCCTTCACCATAGCAACTTGATAGAATGATTTATTAAGAGAGAGTAAATATTATTAGTATATTATGAGAACAATATAAAGAATAATATATTGTTATTTGATTAATATAAGTCTTAGAATTAATTGGAATTAATTTGGTGACTTAAAGAGATTAATTAAATAAGAGGGTATAAACTGTCAATTGTTTGATAGTTAAACTTTAGACTGTAAATCCATATAGATATGTATTGGACGGATTCTAGAAGCTAAAGGATAGCTTCAAATCGTCCAAGGGGTTATCTAAGGAATGGATTTGGATGGTTTTAAGAGAAGATTATCCAATTAGGGTTTAGATTGTAACCCTTAAGGAGTCTACAAGTATAAATAGGCCCTATGGCAAAGGGAAATCGGCACTTGATCTAAAGTAGAGAAACCCTGGCCGAATTTCCTCCCCACTCCTCTCTTCCAAATCATCCTCCTTGCTATTTGGTGTTTGTAAGCCATTAGAGGAGTGACAATTGTGACTCTAGAAGCTCCAAGACAACAAGATCAACAAGGAATTCAAAGGTATGATTCTAGATCTATTTCAATATTGTTATTACACCTAAATAGTCATTAGAAGTCTTGGATTCAAAGCATATTTAATTAGAAAGCCTAGATCCAAGCATTAGGGTTTTGCATGCGCACATAGGAAAGTTCTTATGGCTAAAAAACATCAGAATGATCATCCTATCCCTGTGAATGATCACCATGATGAAGACCTTTTAGACGGTGCTAACTCCGAACCCGAGGTTGAGAACCTACCCCAGGCAGCTCCCTTTCAAATTCCTAACCCTCGTCCTGCTTTTCATGGCCCGACACCGGAGTGGGTGGAATGCTTGGAAACATGGACCCAAGGACTAGATCAGCCCATGCCATTTATTGGTGACCGAAGCTTTTATGACCTGAACAATAGGGGCTCGGCAGATAGGATCTTTCCAATCTTAGTCCACAGAGTGGCCCGAAATGAGATTCAAGGCAGGACAGCCCTACATCAGATCACCGAAGTTGTCGCCGATGCGAGAATGCATACCCTACGCACCATTCGTCTAGAAGATGCTCGTGAGAGATCTGAGAGAAACCATGAAACCCTACTACAAGCACTGGCTGAATCACGAGCCAAAGTCATAGAACTCCGCGTACGCCAGAGGGTGTACGAACGACACCTACTTGATGTGGAACGTCAATTGGCTGAACTGAGAGTTCACCAGAGGGATGATCGTCGCCAGTAGAAGATACTTTAATTTCCTTCTTGTTTTAAAAGAACTGTGTTCCTGTCTATGTCCTATGTGGCATTTTTCTATGGAACTACCTTGTACTGTAGGTACTTTTAGTTAGGCCTTTATACGGCCAAAACTTTGGATACTCCGGTTATGATGTAAGACCTGCTTCAAGGTCAATTTTTCCTGAACTTATTTCATCTTAAACATCGTTGATGTTGACAGTCGGCTAAATTCCGTGTCACTTTTTTGTTCAAATACTCTCATCATACTTTCATTGGAGTCTATATGAATCATGCTTTAGTCAAGTCATTGGACTATAGTAATTTAAATCCGGAGACATTTCCGAGTCTCTTTTAGTGGTTGGATCATATTATCCACCAACCCATAGTACCTCGGCACGAACGACAAACGTCTTGAGACCACTGTATGAGCTTACTTCCACTTTTTCTAGGACTGCATCATAGGGATGTAGGTCAAACCTTCGTGAACATGCTTCCATTCCGTACTAGGACTGCATCATAGGGATGTAGGTCGAACCTTAGAGAACATACTTCTATTCTTTACATGAGCGATCGAACTACGTCTAGGTTCAACCATTCTCGCTCACAAATTCATTTTTCTTTCCGTGTAACAGAATCATGTCGCCAAAGAAAAACGATCAGCCCATCAACCAAACACCAACTCTTCAGATTGATGCAGCTACCTTTCAAGCTGCAGTCTCAGCTGCCGTGTCAGCTATTCTGACCCACCTTAACGCTAACAACGCGAATATTAGCGGGATTGTTAACAACAATTTCAATCCAGGTAATAATCAAGTACCTCAACGAGCAACAAACTACCACGATACCCCGAGTTCCAAAACCAAGAGTAACAAACGGAAGTTTTGGGCTAGAGCTAAGGACAAATCGCTTCAAGGAGCGAACAAGAAACAACCATCGGTAACAACTTTCACAGCCACGGCATATGTACCTCATACTACCTTTCCTTCTGGTATCCCAATTGCCCCTAACCCAACCAGACAGTATGCTGGGAACTTACCGAAGTGCGATAAGTGCAACTTCCATCATCTAGGAGGGTGTCGTATACCGCACTGCTTTAACTGCAATAGAGATGGGCATACTACCCGCTGCTGCAGAATTCGGATCCAACACATTACTTCGACCACCAATGTCGAAAACTCTCGGATATGCCATCTATGTGGCGAGATAGGGCACTTCAAGAGAGACTGCCCATCAGGGCAGATTGACGATGGAACAAGAGGAGTTTGACCTCAAAATGGAAAGAGGCAACGAAGGAACCTACTATAGTATAGGTTCACTTCCAATCGTCAATATTTTGTATGCTTTTAAATCATGTTTAAAAACTAGTGCAACTTGAGTCTTATCTTTTGCGAGATCCTGTCAGTTAAGGGACTCTCATGCTGCGTATACTTGTCTTTTGTAGTTTGTTCGCAGCAGTATTCCTATAGTTACTCTAAAAGTATTGTAACCCAGTTAAAAGTTGCACCGTTGTGTTTTATTTATAACGCTTTTATGTTCAGATCTAAGTACATCTCTTTCTCAGTAAACGTCTTTTAGCGAAGCCGTCATATCAGAACACTGAAGTACTCATGCATGGAGTACCTTGTAGTCCTTTTCCTTTCCGAAGAAATCCCCACAGTATCACTCGTACAGTACGTCAAGTTCAATCCAAAGATTCATACGGTTGATCTATCACTGAAGAATGTATACATGAGGGTGATATATAATCAAGGTTCTACAGGTTTAGAATTGATGATTCCACTTTAACTTCTTTTCCCTCGATGGGATGTGAGCTTAAAGAAGAATCAGTTATTTGACTACATTTTCAATCTTAATTATATATGACTCGTATACACGAGATTGTGATCGTTGAACCATGTATGAATTCTAATATGAACTCCAGGACGGAGACTGCCCAAGACTACGAGTAATTGCATTGGCATGTGAACAAACTTAGAACCCAGTATGACTCTTATAACCAGATCGCCTTACAGTCTAAACACCTATGGAGATACAAGAACAATCCGGATGGCTTAGCGATCTACTAAGCAATAGAATTGGAAGACCAGGCTTCTCACCCTGGAGAGCTCCGGTCTTATTCTTCCAGAAGTCGACGGATTGCATCATATGTACCTCGACGATCGGGGACTCCGTTAAGAGTTCCTTTAGAAATCGTTATCTCTGGCTCGCATAGATGAGATGGTTGAGCAAACGTAGGGAGAGAATTACTTTCAGAAATGGACCTGAGATCCGAATATCACCAGTTCGAGTGTTAGGGAAGGATGTCCTGAAGACTACCCTCCGAACTCGATGCGGGCACTTTGAGTCCGTAGTGATACCCCTCGGATAGGACCAATACGCCCATAGTATTCATGAGCTAAATGAGTAGGATATGTCTTTCTTACTGGGATCATTTCGTCATTTCTGCATGTAATGACTTACTTATCTACCCTCGTAGTAAGAAAGAACCCATGGAAACATTTCCTTCGGAGATACTTTTCGCAAGGTTCTCTGAACACGAGTTTTGGAATTAAAGAGTCAAAATTTCCTAAGACACATTATTAGTGATGTGGAAATTCTTGAGTACTCTGGCAATTTATCCAAAACCGTTGGGAATTTGTCGGCACCGTAGACACCTACAGAAATTCACCAAATTCTACGTCCTACAGACCTACTATCGTAGTCCATTCAGAACTCCTCGCAAATTACAGAAACCCTTACGACTTTGACCCAGCAAGGGGTGGCCCTTGACTAGGAGGTTAAGCAAGAGAAAGAACCTTTGGGATTCCAAGTGAGAGACCAAATTCTTTAGGAAGTCTCACTCTGGGAATGGCTTAATACGCTTCGTAAAGCGTGGAAAGCTAAATCCAAGATAGATAGGACCTCTGAAATTCTTACCAGAATCGGTCTTGTATCTCGCAAACTAGACCTACTCCGAGAACTCAGTAACGTACATTTTACCCTTCGCGTCTCGATTTTGAAACCATAACTTTCCGTTAGGACTCTCGTAAGCCCACTCGACGAGATCGAGATTAACGAGATCCTCGCCTTCGTATTAGAACCGTAGTGACCCTCGACCGAGTGGTCAAGCGGACGAAGCAACGCCGTCGCCCGTTAGTGAAGGTTCGTTGGAATGCCAACCGAGGACCCGAATTCACTTAGGAGCGTGAGAACCAATCGATTAGGAAGTTTCCACCTCATGACTCGATCATTCATACCTACTTCCTTACCTAAATTCTAATTTCGGGACGAAATTCCCTTTAACAGGGGGATGATGTGACAACCCAAAATTTCCATTCTGTATAACATATCAAGTCAATAGAAGTTAGAACAGTTGCAGTAAATTTTCAGACTTTTGGAATAAGTTTGGAGTATTTCAGGATTTACACTTAAGGAGATATCAGGAGAGAGGATGCACTAGGGTTTTGTGCAACTCTGTTATTCCAAAACTCTATGATATTAGAGTTCATTGCGTGAATAAAATATTTTCTGCCAAAAATTCAGGACTATATATAGGATTCTGAGCCATATTTATTCATTAGTTACATTTCCAACTAGAGAAAAGCCGAATTCTCTCTCAAGGATCTTCGGACTTTCGTCCCAGAACATGAGTACCTCTATCTAGTTCTATTATATAGCTTAGAGTGTGCTTAATAACATCAAAATCATATCAAAACAACAAGATTTGAGAGTTTACCGCCCAAGAACATCTTGGACCGTCAACCCTCCTTTAAGGCACAAATGGTGCCTATTCCTTTCCTTGAGCAATGAAACTATTTTGTACTTGTACCCTAATGTGTTTAAGACTAGAAAACAACCTTAGAACACCAAGATTAAGGTGTTCACGGCCCAAGAAGTTCCAGGGCCGTGAACTCCTAACAAAGGGGCCAAAGTGTGCTTTACAACCTCCTAAAGCCTTGGACACTAGCTTAGATTAGTTCCTAGTTAAATTAGGGACTTGGAAATCACCAAAAACACCCTTCCAAGGGATATTACGGCCGTAATCTCCAAGGGGTTGGTCCCAAGGCCGTGAACTCCTCAAAGGAGTTAAAAGGAAGCCCTAACCCTTTAGTAAGCCTTGATTTTTAGCATAGAACATTACATCATGGACCTAAGGACAAAGATTCACGAAATGGTACTCCTTACCATGAGTTTACGGCCATAAACTTATGGGGGAGTGGTCGCAGGTCCGTAAACATTTAACAAGGCCATTTTAGGGCCTTAAACCTACCCAAACACTTGTTTAAGCTTTGAAGCACTTAACCACTTAAGTTGTAATAGCTTTGAGCATCATTTACAGACCCAATTGAGAGTTTACGGCCAGGAGTTTACTCCCCTGGGCCATAAACTCCAACACACATGGTCTTTGGACCATAAACTCCCGTATGAGGCTTTGCACTCCTTTGTTGCAACACGATAGCCTCCTAGCACTTGACCAAAGTGTTTTCCTCACAATATGATGTTTATACATGTTTAATTAGTGGTAAAATCACTAATTGGTTATATACATATGTCTTCATATGTATTTAGGATTATTGTGTGTATCTAAGTCTTCACTTGACACCAAGCACCGGTCCGACACTTCCTTCCGATCCGCTCACTGCAGGTGAGTTCATACCCCTTGAATTAACCTTTTAAATGTTTCAAATTTTTATAAATGCTTTATGGGGGGGGGGGGGGGGGAATACACGTTGAATCATGATTAGTTATTATATCAATCACATATGATTAATAATTAAACATGCAAATGACTTTACTTTACGTTAACTGTTTTGCCAATAAGTTTTCATCAAATGTTTATCTTGAACGTTTTTAAGTGTTTAAAACACTTTATTAAACTGTTTATTAAACACAATGTGTTTCATTTCAAACCCTGTTACATTTGTGGGTCAAACAAAGGTTCCTTTATACTTAAACTGTTGTTATCAATCAAATACTTTCAAATCATTTTATAAATTGACATCAAGTCGATCTCTTCTTAGGTATTAATTTTCCTTTAAAGGTTTTACAAAACTCCTTATATACTTTTATATTGTCAATTTCATGCCGATATAGGTATAATTATATAATTAATGTTTAAAGGACTTAGGAAGGCTAACCCGCTTTATTTCCTTTTTCCCGTTGGGATGGGGTCTGGTAGGGTATCGGGTATCCGTCCGAAGGTCGTTTAACCAGCAATTATATATCATGTATACATATAGAGACATAAGAGTTGTCCTCAGTCAGTTCAGTACCGTTGGGTAGCAAAGGCATTACTTCAGGTTATACACGTACATGGTTAGTAACTATTATAGGTTTAGTTAAGAGATACCACTTACCATTCCAAGTACAAGGAATCACACAAGAGTCAGTTCATTCACGAGTCTATACTAGTACATTACATGATACATGAGTACGTTTACATAGACACGCTTACATGAGTACATTCACATAGGTACGCTTACGTGAGTACGTTTACATATGCTTACATGATACATGAGTACGTTTACATATGCTTACATGATACATGAGTACGTTTACATAGATACGCTTACATGAGTACATTTACATATATACATTTACTTGTATGCACTTACATGGATAATTGTACCTAGATTCACTAGGATGATTTACTAGTACATTATGTGTAAATTGTCCTGCCTATCCCAGTTCAACGGGATGTCTAGACGAGACTAACCATTCCAGAACCCACCTGTTAGCAACAGTGGTAGATGAACATCTACGGATGCCTACGATTAATACTTATATTAGGAGTACCTTTACGGGACTAACCATTCCTTAAACCTGCTGCAGCGACAGAGGAAAATTGAACAATCTACGGATGTTCAAAGGTTATACATTTCGCTAGTCGCGATGTCGTGTTAATCCTAATACAAAAGGACAACACTTACATGATTATATTTTCCTATTACTTTATTTTGTGATACATTTATGTAAACGATGAGGTATACTTTAGTTTTATACTAATAGTTAAACAGGGAAAAACCATCACATTTACAGAGATGCGTACTTTCAAAACAGTATGGTCTTGGTAGAAGACTTCTTTCATAGGGATCATAGGGATTTCTAGGGTTGGTCAAACGCTTTCCATTACTTACAAACATTTACATACTTATATGAGCTTTCTTTCAAAACAATGTTAAGACTTCCATTACAAGTTTTACACATCAAAGACACATTAATACTTATGAATTAACCAGCTTCTTGGCTGATACTCGCTTTCAAAATAACTTGTGTTCTCAGGTCACACATAGACAGGTACGACGACCAGGTTTGTGAAGACGGAGCAGTCCATACTCGTCTTATTCTGATTATTCATTTTATTGTTGTACATTATGAATGAACACACTTGTAATTAAAATTCATACTATTAATGCAATGGATGATGTTGTTGCTTGTTTACTACTTTACATTGTTGTGATACATTACATGACGTCCTCCGCCCCTGGACGTTTCCGCCGTTCTCGGTTTTGGGGTGTGACATTTGTTGGATTTGAAAAATAATCTTTCTACCTTAAACATTTTTATTTACAAAGTGAGAAATCCTTCTAGCTTAAACTATTTATAAACAATTTTACAAATATGGAATTTCTTTTAAATTGTTAAGTATTATTATTCTGAATTGAAAACAATAACAACAAATGTGAAATGACCATATACAAAGTAAAAATATACAAACAAACATTCATGATTTCAATGCTAAAAGCATCAACATCTCATCCACCTCCACCCTTAAACAATGTCATTAATATTATTTTTTTAATTTAAATGCATTTATATGTATTAGTAACAATATTAATAATAACAAGCTCAAAAAATAGTATTCTTATTGATATAATAATAATAATAATAATAATAATAATATTATAATAATAATAATTATAAAGGTTCTGTTTGTAGAAAAGTCATAATATTTTTGTTTATAGAAAAGTTCTAATATTTTTTGTTTACAGAAAAGTCTTAATATTTTGGATTAGATTACGAAATAGTCCAAAATTAATTTGGTATCGGTTTCAACCGGTCAAAAAGGGTCAAACTGCAAATTTTTGTCGGTTTTTGAGACTTTTTCGTTCAAAAAAAAAATCTTGGGACTAAAGTGTAACTTTTCCATAAATATTGAAAATTTTATGAAGATTTCCCTTAAAGTTTTCATCAAATATGAATTATAAAATGATTCTTCACAAGAATCCGACAATTTTAAGATATCTTTTGGTAGCATGTATGATTCTTAAGGATCTTGATATAAAATAATATATAAAGTTTAGAAGAAGTCAAAAAAAAACATGTAAAGACAACAAAGATGTGATCAGAGATGATGTCAATTTGATTTGCAGCAAAAGCTCATGAATACTCGTTAAGCGGTGCACTGTCCCTTTCATGCATGACTAGTGACTAGCACCAACTTAGTAGGGTAACTAGATGTAGAGTCGTGTTGGAATGCAAATTTATTGACATTAATTTTAATGCCAAATTTGAAAAAACAGTTTTGTCTTCAAAATAAAGTATGTTTATTATCGGATGTGATCATTTCGATTCATTATTTATAGATAGATTATCTGTCGGCAAACATCATACGAGTGTACAGTTTTTATCTCCGACATACAAGGAAGGAAGTATTAGGAATTACCGAATTACTTATATTTTATTATTCATCGATGAAATTACTATTACTAAAATATATTAAATCTTGCTATAACAAAATGGAAGAAATATAAGGAAAGAGGGACAATGTGTGGCTGGAAGAGTACATCTTTTTAGAGCTAGAGGTTTTTTTAAGAAGTCAAATATTAAAAATCAACTAATAAAGTATTTTTTTTATCATGAGAGTGAATATTATTTCAGGACAATAATATAAACTAATTTTCTTATATTAAATGTTGTATACATATACACATTCATATAATACAATAATATAATTAAAATATTAACAAATATTTATTATTAATTTAAAAATAATTCTTATACTTATTTATTATAACACATTCTAGTTATTTTAAATACGTAATAATCCTCCTTAATAAATGAAAGTTTTTTTTTGCCACATGTCAATCTCTCATGAGTTTTGACACTTGTCTTTTTGTGGTATTTTTGAAATAAATATTATTCATTTGTCAGTTTTTGGTTTGTTTCAATATTTAATATTAAAGTCATATATTTATATATGTAAAGTATTAAATATCATATATACACGTTTCTTCTTTTTTCTTATTTTAAAATTATATATTAAAATAATTTTTTGTTTATATTTTAATGTTTTTTTTTTAAATCAACTACACGGGTTTCACACCTAGTATACATTAAAACAACATGACTTAATAGTCGTTATCCGTGAATTGAATATTAAATAATTTTTTTTATTCATAGTTTTTTAAAATAAAAATATTTTTTTATTTATAGTTATTCTAACTACTATTTGCTAATCAGAAAAACATCATTTACGAAGCCTGCAAATTTAATATTTCCATATAGGTTTATATTTAAGAAAGAGTTTCATATCAATTTTTTTTTATTAATTTGACATTTCAATATAGGTTTAATTTAACATCATATTTGAAATTCTATTATTATAAACGAATAGATAAGAAACCCCGTTTTGCGGGGATTGAATTTGCCAACAATATGAGATGACAAAGAACACAACGTTGGGGGTGTTTTTAGTATAATAGAATGAGATGACAAAAAAATAGAACAAACATCCTAATTAAGATTTATAATTTCAATTTTCAGTTGTTACAAATACAAAAACTATCCATTCTCACAACCTAAAATAAAAAAAAATTATATATAGGGAAAGGATCAAATGAGAACACCTAAAAGGTTGAGAACGCGAGAACAGGTATATTCAGTTGTGATTTCATGTATTCATTTGTGGAGAAACGATAATTTTTTACGCGCAATCAACATGAATATACTTTTTCTCTTCAAATGAAATTAAAGGCGTAAAAATTTATCATTTTTCCACAAATGAATAAATGGAATTACAAATGAATATACTTTGTTCTCGCGTTCTCAACCTTTTTGGTGTTCTCATTTGATCCTACTCTTATATATATATATATATATATATATATATATATATATATATATATATATATATATATATATATATATATATATATATATATATATATATATATTCACAAAGATTAAAACTTTCAGAAAATAAGATACTTACGAAATCGATATTTACGATTATTAATTGATAAATGTTTTACCCAAATGGATGGTGGCTGACGACGGTGGGAAATCGAAGACGGAACCTACAACAATGGTAAACAAGTAATTTGTAATTGTGCAACAATTTGTGTTTTAATAAAGTTATAGCGAGAAACCTATCGGTTGTCGATTACTACGGCTAAAGAAGCTACAATAATTTCTTTAAAATTAGTGTAAATCCATTCCCCTTAATCAGATAAAAAATACAGTCAACTTTAGACGATTACAAGAAAAGAATAATTTTTTGCGGGGTAATGACCAATTTGCCCTTAGATGGTCTTAAATGAGATTGTCCTTGATTCTAATGTTTTTTGTTTACATCAATTATAAATCTATTTTTAATAAACGGGATTTTAATATATCTAAAATACATTGCTAACTTAAGATACTCGAGTAATTAAGGCATTTATATAAAATTTTCAACTATAAATACTTTGCACTTTTTAATATTTTCAAAAATCATAAAATACTGTTTCATTTATTAGATGAGAAATAGATTAACTTAGACAATTTGTTGAATGAGAGATGGATTCTTTAAGGAATAGACATCAATACAAATTCCCGTTAAAAAAGCAAACGATAGAGAGGTAATTGTGAAAGATTTGATATAGAAAACAAACAAGTTTTTTAGGAAACCATAAAACAGGAAATGGCTGTAGACATATAAACATAAACGTACCAACTGCAAAATCATTCTAAGTTTCTGATGAACCCTTGACCTTATGAGTCATGACATCTCTTCTATCTTCGTTAATTAAATAGAAATTTAAAAAATTAAATCTTGATAAATATGAAATTAAATAGTACGTCGCTATACAGTACTTATAAAAGATAAAATGGTAAATGTTTCGTATTTTTATTAATCCAAAATGTATATGTACCGAAGTAAAGTATGTTGCCATATAATGCAAGCAAGCTCACACAACAATGTTGAGGAAATCATCCATAACAACTTTGCTAGTGGGTAATGCTGAAATTGCCCGTCTCTCTGTCACAATAACTGCACCACAAGTATTTGCAAAACTCAAAACCTTTCTTAACCTGTTCTCATCCTGCAATAGTGACAATGCCCTCTTTATGGACAAAATAACACTACCACCTAATAACACATACAAAAATATTTTAAAAAGTAATCAATTATATTATGAATCAAGTAGTAGCTGGAACCAGCCTATAAAGTGATGGAAATATGAAAATGCCACTTTATGAGGCAGAACAATAGAACTTATGCAATGAGAACTACACTTGCAAACACATACATATATATACACACGAAGATATGTTTCCATAATCTAATTTTTTTTTTTTACACTTTTGCCCCTGCTATAGCCATGTTATCCTATAAGAACCAAATAATTCAAATTTTCAAGGCATAAAATTGAAGGACCATTAGTGAATAATTAATATAATAATGTACAGTAATCTGTTAAATGTATATAACATGTTTATATTCGCCGTGGTACACATATCTATAGACTTTTTTGGTTTTTAAATCTAATAAGAAATAACAACCAAGACTCCATTGATATTTATTGAATAATTGGTCACATATTATAATTTGTGTCTTCAGCCCATTTAGAGGGTGTTTGGCTAAGCTTATTTAAGCTCATTTTTTAACTTATTACCAGTTTCGCACCGGTATAAGTTAAAAAGAGTATTTGGATAGAAACAACTTATCAATGTATCATACCGGAAATAAGTCAAAATCTATAAGTAACCCCCCCCCCCCCCCTAACTTATTAGCTTATAAGTTATAAACTATAAGTTGAAAAGTAATTATGAAAAGTCATAAGCTCTGCCAAACACCCCCTTAATATGGATTTACAAAGATAAGAGTCTTTTTAAAAGGCGATATGACCCCATGATACATCTATGAACTTCACAAATTTGAAAGGATACAATATAGAGAGTGGGTCTTTTTTTTTTTTGCTATTTTGCATTGGAAGCCTAGTATTCGGTTTGCTAATGTGAGAGTAAACATATGTAAAAAAAACTTAATCAATCTGGTATATCCAAAATAATTTTTCATTTTCTATGTTGCACTTATGAGTTTAACAGTCCTAGTATTGACTTCAGTAATGCGCAAGTAAAGCAAACATATATAATTTGTTTAACCAAAAAAATATTCTTGTTTTATTTTATTTCATGTTTACCGGAAATTATCTGATATTTAAGATGCAGACTTAAAACTGCAATTTACATGATATTTAAGATCCAGACTTAAAATTGCAATTTACATGACAGTGAAAACAAAACTAAGGGTTTATGTGAAATATAGAGAATTGAAGACAAAAGACTGGCTTACCCCTCCTTTAGAAAGTGCTTCAAAGTTGGCTATACTTTGTGTTGTGAGGAAATTGTATGCGATCTTCTTCATTCACTGTATATCACTAAAAATTTGGAAATTCGAATACCGCCTTATTAATTCAGAAAGATTATAAAAATATGTATATAAACAATGCATGAAAGTTTACCTCTTATACTACAATAATGGGAAAGATAAACAACGTGTAAATAATGAAAAAGGTAAAATCAGTCTAAAAGTGTATATAACATCATAACAGGAATGATAAAAGTGTAAGAAAACTTAAGGGTTTGTAGTGGAGATCTGGATGCCGACTTGGATCGTGATTACACTTTCCGAACTGATATTTCTAACCTATGTCTGGGTTGCAAGAAATTCAGCCTAGGATAATCCAAGTGGACACTTATGATTCTAGGCACAAAAATCATAAGCTAATTTGCTAGAGAGATTTTATGAGAGTTTGATAAAAACGAGAGCTAAAATTCGTCACCCTCTTTTGAGAAGGAAGAGTCGTTTATATATATTAAACGAGATTAGGGTTTTAGTAGGGTTGGGCCATCATTGGATGCTTTGGAAGAAAGTTAGGATAATTCGGATTTAGGGTTATCAAAACTAACGAGTTTTGTTAGTTTTACCATAATCACCCACAAGAAATTGAATTTTCCACGATGTTCCCATATGTAAAATTCGATGAGGTTTTGGGACTCCAGCCAGGGGCTCTGCCCCTTGGACCCCGCTAGGGGCGCTGCCCCTAGACCCCGCCAAAGGGGCGTTGCCCCTTTAAACCCCAGACCCAGGGACGCTGCCCCTGGACCCCCCAACTAGTCGTCGAACAGACTTCTAATTCGATCTTATACATGCGTGCACTTCGTACAACCCTGTATATATATATATATATATATATATATATATATATATATATATATATATATTAAAGTACAAATTATGAAGCCCTTTAGCTCACATGTTAGTTCCAGTTACTTAAAATGACATGGTGACACTAAAATCACCAAAAATCCTTCCCCATTTTAGTGTAACCCTTGAACAAACATAACCTTATCAAACAAACCAAACTAGTACATAATGAAAATATCGAAACAATTGAATTTCCACTTAGTATCATACATTTGCAAATAATCGAGAATCAAGGTGTTCTAAGATTTGAACTCATCAACCCATTTGAATACCAGAAAGTAAAATACATACTAGTTTATTGAATTTCTAGCAAAATACAACTTGACACTATTATAAAGTCGTGTGTCCCAATACTCTCATGATCGTATCAAGGTCAAATCTACAACCTTTTGAAATGCAGCTACACTTCACAACCACGTAGGTAACTCCTTTCCATGTATGTGTGCATACATTTATCAAATGAATTATTAAGAAGTTAAACTTCAACCTGGCTAACTTGTAGAACCGAACACATACTCAACATGAATACTTCATGTGTTCCAATCTATAAGTATGAGCTTTCCACATTGAATTCAACTCCCAACATTATATTAGGAGGGAATTGGGTGTCATCATTACAGAATTAAATGGACTTTAATCCCATCCCAATTACAGACTTGTGCAATATGTCTCTTGTCAGACCTCTAGTCAAGTGATCTGCCAAATTTTGTTGCGATTTCACAAACTCAACCGAAATCACACCATTCATGATTAGTTCTCTATTCATACTATGTCTAGCACCTAGGTGTCTAGACTTGCCATTATAAACCTGGCTATATGCCTTAGCCAAAGCGGAAGCACTAACACAAAGGATAGAAATAGGTGCTATCGCTTTAGACCACAAAGGAATCTCATAGACTAAATTCCTTAGCCACTCTGCTTCTTTACCAGCAGCTGCTAACGCAACAAACTTAGATTCCATTGTCGAGTTTGTAATGCAAGATTGCTTCTTGGAAGCCCAAGAAATGGCACCTCCCCCAAGCAAGAATACCCAACCAGAAGTTGAGGAATGGCCCTCGATGTTGGTTATCCAACTAACATCTGAATGACCTTCTAAAACCGAAGGACTTCCCAAATAACTCAAGCCATAATCCATGGTTCCCTTTAGATACTTGAACACTCTATTTACTTCTTGCCAATGTTGAGCACTAGGATTACTCGTATACCTGCTTAAATTACCCACATCAAAAGCAATATCAGGTCAAGTACTTGTCATGGCATACATCAAGCTACCAATAGCCTTATAGTATTCCAACTGCAAAATAGGAACACCATTATTTGGCATTAGTTTCACACTTGGATCCATATGAGTACTCATAGGAGAATAATCAGTAAAATTAAACCGTTTGAGGATTTTCTCAATGTAATGACTTTGATTCATCACCAAACCTTTGTTCATCCTCTTAATTCTTATTCCAAGAATTACATCAGCTTCTGCTAAATCTTTCATGGAAAACTTGGATGATAACAATTTCTTTGTTTCATCCACTTGATTTTGGTCGGTACCAAAAATCAACATGTCATCTACATATAAGCAAATGATCACTCCAGCTATAGTAGCATCATAAAATCTACTATAAACACATTTGTCACATTGGTTTGTCTTGAAACCAAAAGACAAAATCACCTCATCAACTGGTGCCATTGTTTTGGTGCTTGTTTCAGCTCGTACAAAGATTTGACAAGTTTACAAACCATATGCTCTTAACAAGGTATAATGAAACATTCTGGTTGTTTCATGTAAACTTCCTCATCAAGATCACCATTTAAAAAGGCTGTTTTCACATCCATTTGGTGAATAACAAGATTGTGGATACTTGCCAAGGCAACCAACAATCTAATAGTAGAAATACGTGCAACTGGAGCATACGTATCAAAATAGTCAATACCGGGTTTTTGTCTAAAACCTTGAATGACTAACCGGGATTTGAATTTGTTAATAGCCCCATTAACATTTATTTTCTTTTTGGAAATCCAGTTGCAACCAAGAGGTTTAGAACCGGAAGCAAATCAGACAACACTTATGTATTGTTCTCAAGAATTGATGACATTTCATCATCAATTGCTTCTTTCCAAAAGGCACTATCATGAGACTCCATGGCCTCTTGATATGTCTTAGGATCATCTTCAATACTATAGCAGTAAGAGTATTCAAGATTAATTTCATCCCTTGAACCTTCCACCAAATACAGTTGGAAGTCGGACCTGGAATTTTTCGCAATTTGGCCTCTTTTGCTTCTACGAAGCTCTTGTGGTTTTTGCACGATACCACCATCTTGACTTTCTGAATTTTGCTCTTTACTAGCACCAAAAGCCAGATCTATAGGCATTTGAATCGATGAAAACCGCATCTCATCAAAAATCGCATCCTGTGATTTGATAACAATGTTAATTGAAACCGAATCATTAGTTTCTATTACATAAAACCTATATGCCTTGGAATGTTCAGCATATCCAATGAATATGCAATCAATTCCACATTCTCCCAAATTTTTGTTTTTGGGCTCGATAAGTTTTACAACTGCCCGACACCCCCACACCCGAAAATAACTCAAATTCGGTTTTTTCTTAAACCAAAGTTCATATGGGACTATTTTGTTCCTTTTATTTGGAACCCTATTTAATAAATAGCAAGCCGTTAACATGGCCTCTCCACAAAATCTTTCACTCAATCCTGAGTATGATAACATCGAGTTTACCATTTCCTTTAAAACTCAGTTTTTGCGTTCAGCAATACGATTATGTTGGGGTGTGTAAGGTGCCGTGGTCTCATGAATGATACCCACTGACTGAAAATATATGGGATCCATATATTCACCTCCCCTATCAGTCCTGAGATGTTTAACCGGAATGCCCAATTGCAATTCCACCTCGGTTTTGTATATTTTGAATTTATTTAAGGCTTCATCCTTAGAATGTAACAAATACACATAGCAAAACTAAGTACAATCATCAATAAAGGTGACTACATACTTTTTATTTCCCAAAGAAGGAGTGGAGTGAAAATCACACAAGTTACTGTGGACAAGTTCCAAAACAGTTGTATTTCTAGTGACACTAGGAAATGGTTGTTTGTTACTTTTGTAAGCATGCATGTTTTACATTTATCAGATGTCATATCAAAAGATGGGATTAATCCATCTTTTGACATCTCATGCATCCTTCTAAATTTGACATGACCTAATCTTACATGCCAAAGCATAGATTTATCAACATTAGAAGCAGAAGATACAAATGCAAAATTATGAACATGTAGTAATTTGTCAACAATATTCAAAAAAAACATTCTATTATTTACATATCCAAAGCCAATAAACATTCTACCCTTAGACAAAACAAATTTATCAGACTCAATAACGTGTTTAAAACCATCAGAATTCAAACAACTAGAGCTAACAAGATTCCTGCGAATCTTGGGAACAAACAAAACATCAAATAACCTAATTGTCTTTCCAGAAGTAAATTCAAGACACATGACACCTAAACCACAAATATGAATAAAAGAATCATCTCCCATTTTCAGCACCGACCTGTCTTTAAGCGGAGTTAATGTTTCAAACATCCGTTTATCCTTGCATACATGGTTCGTTGCTCCGGAGTCGATCCACCAAACAACATCATCATCTTGTACATAGAATGATTCAGGGATAAATGAAACATAATAACATAATTCTGATTAGAATTATCAAAGTTAGTCAACAACTGACCTCCTTTAACTTGGGATGAAGACCCGTTCACTTTCCCATTGGCTCCACTGTTTCCAGCACCATTGTTGCCTAAATTCACACGACAATCACGCTTGTAATGCCCAACTTGATTGCACCTACAACAAACCAGATCTTTTCTATTTTTGTTGGAGTTGCTTGGGACATGTTCCTGCTAGCGTTTTCCATGTCCTTTGTGGTTCTGGTTCCTTGGTTTATTTTCAACCATATAAACCGAGGGTTGTCCAGGTTCAACTTTTCCTTTGGGTTTTTCAGAATTGTCACTTTCCTTCGCATGAAGAGATTCTTCAATATGAATGTGACTATCAAGTTGAACCAAGGACAGTTCCTCCTTTTGATGTTTCAAGTTGTGTTTGAAGTCTTTCCAAGATGGAGGCAGTTTGTCAATGATGGTTGACACAACTGTAACACCCCGTTCTTGAAATATCTAATTTTGGGTTCCCGAGAGTAAGAGTAAGGGTGTTTCGGTCCTTGATGTGGATATAGGGTTTGGCAAGAACGGCTCATGATGGAGGAGAGGTTGTAAATTAAAGATGTGAGCAGCAATGGCCCCTAAAGGGGGAAAATTAGCAAAGGAGTCCCATGCATGTGTAGTTGTGTTTGGCTGGGTACGCCCAACGTAAGCTGGACGTACGCCCAACGTAGTGAAGTAAAGGAACACGGAGACCTCTCGGCGTACGCCCAGCGTATGTCTATCATCCAGAAACCCTAAATTTAGGGTCAACCACTATATAAGGAACATAATGCTTCTTACCCTAACCTCCATAAGCACTCTCTTAACCTCAGAAACCTTAGATAGCCGTCCCACCTCCATTGTTGGATGTGTTTGGCCTTGGAAATCTTGTTTTGGCAAAAGAGAGTCTTGAAGAAGAAAGAGGAAGTTGTCAAAGAAGGAGTTGTGTGGCTGGAGCTTGTAGATCTGGAAAGACATCATATTCTGAGGCTCTTTTGAGGTAAAAAGTCTCTAGCTTGACAATCATTTTGTGTAGATCTATGTGTTGTGAAGTTTTGACATCATTCTTGTCCCAAAAACCCTCATCTTGATGCATGTTTCGAGTTGGTTGAGATTAGCTGTCCTTTTAGACCTTAAGAGAGGTCTTGAGTAAGAAAAATGAGGTTCCAAGGGCTTTGGTTGTCTCACATGTGTTATAGATAGGTCTTAATGGATTAAGACCTTGGATTAAGAGCTTTATGGACGTCCCAAGTAATAAAGTTTGAGACTTTATGAATCCTAGGCATATTTGGTCTATGGATCTGAAGTTTGGACTTAAGAGCTAAAGCCATTAAGATCTTATGAGAAGTTGTAGTTCAGCGGAGTTACGCCCAGCGTAGTGGGTATGTGTCCCGATTCCGTTTCGCGAGCATCGTTGTACGCCCAGCGTACTCCCTCTGTTGGGTTTTCATTTTGGGCCTTATGAGATTGGACTGTTATTGGGCTACTAGATCTTGGGTCGTGACTAGACATTATGGATGGAGTATTGTGGACTCACTAATTATTATGGACCTTGGATCTAGGCCCATTTGGTGAGGTGTGCCCAATTTAGTAAATTGGGCCAATATTGGGCTTTGCTTCAGACTTTTGGTCTTTGGGCCATTAGTGGGCTTGAGAGCTTATCTAGTAAGGGTAAATTGGTCAATTTACCCTTGGAAGGATATTGTGTTTGGTCTAATGGTTATTTTGCTGCTTCGGATAGTTCGGGATTTTCGGTGAGGCAGTGATTCGGGAATCTGCTTCTTCAGTTCTGAGTTTCGGCAGTTGCGAGGTGAGTTATCCTCACTATATCAACAGGGTCTAAGGCACCAAGGCCGGCCCTTTATCGGATTGTGATCCGGGTATCGTTGTTATGTTATCGCTTTGCTATGTTTACATCCGGGTAGTTAGGATGGTATTATGCTAGATACCGGTTAGGTCGGTATCCTGGTTAGGATGATGTTATGTTACGTGATCTGCTAGATCGGCTTGATTGAATGAGAATTGTTATATGATTGAATGTTTATGTGCACATGGTTGTTGGACTGGGGTTGGGTTGAGGCGGGTCCTGCTTTGTGCTGTAGGCCAACATACCCAGGGCGGACCGGTTGTACCGAAGGCCCAGCGAGCGGTCCGGATAGGCTGTAGGCCCCGAGAGGGAGGACCAGACGTGCCAAGGCTCGGTGAGTGGACCAGGCCGACTGAAGGCCCAGTGCGGGCGGACCAGTCACACTGTGGACTCAGAGAGTGGACCAAGTGGATTCAAGGCCCGGTAAGGGCGGACCAATCACACTGTAGACTCGATGTATGTAGTGACAAAGAACATGGTTTAGCATGCGGAATTAAAGCTTGCACAATTGAACATGGTGATTTGGGTGTTTAAGAGATATATTGAATGTATATGGTGTTACAAAAAAGATCTAGATCTAGACTACATAATTAACACACACTTACATACTCACTTCTAGATCTCTCAAGCACACCTCTACAAGTGGTATGAACCCACTATTTATAGAGGTGTTTACATGTCTCTCTCTCACTCTAAGTAACAAATGGGTCTAAAGGCTAAAGCACCACATGCAAGTGGGTTTTACAAAAGTCAAACATTTACAAAGTCATGAATGAATAACTTTGCACCCCAACATTCTCCCCCTCAAAGTTAGGAATGAATGACCCGCTTCAAATCTTCCAAAATCAAGCACTACGCGGTTCGAGCCTCAAAGGTAACACATGTCGAAACGAACTTCAATCTTCAATTCTTCCATGACTCTTTAATTTGGACTCTAGGATGTGAGACCATACAAACCGAGCGGCAACGAATGATCAAGAGTATTCCAAACTCCAAATAATCACCCAAAAGTTGCGCATAAAAACACACCCCAAAAATCTTCAATAATTCCAAACCCATTTCGAATACATCACTTCCGAACTTCCAATTGCATCATCTCGTAATCTTCAAAACTTCAAGATCACTTCGGTCTTCAAATCCGCGTCATATGAAAAATTCAAGTTCGAATTTCCATATAAAACTTCTCCCCATTTTTATAATCGAAATTTGATTATAAAACTCCAAAGGAAAAAGAACGTGCTCTATTCGGAATTTTTCATGTTAAAACTCCCCCTTAACATGTGGTATAAACTTTGTGCTTCAATCCGAAAAATCCAAAAAATACTGAATTTTTAGATTCGTTCACGGATCGCCTTTGACAAAATTTCTCAAAAATGGGTAGAAATTGTCAATTTCAAAATTCTGCAGTGACCCGTTGCTCCGAAAACAGTCAAATATGCGAAACACACCCCAATTTACGAAACTGGGTAGAATGTGTAAATTCGCACAAACTGCAGGGGCCTGAAATGCACAATCTTCAATTTTCAGCAAAAATAGTCCTTTTTCGAATTTGGGTGAAAAGTGTCAAACATGCGAAATTTGAGTTAATTTGCGAAGTGTAAAATATTCAAAGGTTCAGGGGCCGTTTTCGAAACTTCTTCCCTTTTGTTCTCCAAACATGCGAATTGTAGGCTTTTTCATACGAAATCATTTGTCAAACAAACAAAACTTTAAGGGCCAGTTTCGTAAATTCGACTTTTTCTTTTTCAATTCATATAACACGCTTCGCATTAATCACCTTCGCATTTTAATCCACATACCCTTCGCATCTTTCAGCCAATATCACCAACTAAACAACTATGCGAAATTGATTGTGATCCAAATGCGAACTCAACAGAACTGAACGAACTTTCTATTTGTCTTCCAAAATGCGAACCATTTCACAATCTTATATGCGAACTTCAAAAAATGCGAACTACCCAGATGCGAACTCGCACAAATCAATCACAAAATTTTATCAACAAATGCGAACTGAATATCACCATTAAATTCTCTTCGCATTTTATAGATGCGAACACAATCCAGATCTCCGACTCCAAGCTTGCGAACATTGATTACAATTGACTTCCCAATCACAAACCAGTATTCTTCCCAGTCGACTTCGCTTTTACAGACCCATCGACTATCGATCCCAAATCAACCCTTATGCGAACTGAAATACAGTATTAATCAACTTCGCATTCTCCGTCAATTTCCAAAATCAAAGTTTCGTTCTGTTGTAAACATTGATTTCCCAGTTCGCACATTTAAATCAATTTTCATCTCCTTCCATATTCCCATACCCTTCGCACATTGAATTCAATTTCTTCATGTTGATGAACTTGGAAAGCGACGAGTTCTGTTACTGAATCATCCGAACCTATCGACATCATAGCTTCCGTCATCAAGAACAAGAACATCGACCTCAATAATCAAGCTTTTCTTTCTAAGTCAGGGATGCGAACTCGATTCTCGCTTGCAATCATCGACTTAAATCTGACTCATCGATTCCCAACATTCATAATCGATTCACTCAAACCGATTTTGACTATTATCAAATCAATTTTGACTTTTGAATTTGAACTCAACTGTGTCACAGATCGAAATCCAAATACGATCTCATGTGCAATCTTCAAAACGAATCAACAAGTATCGATTCTAAAGATGTTTTCCAAAATCGAAATCAATTTGAAAACTTAATTGTTTCGATTAATATGAGACACAATTTAAAGAATCGGAAAAAGAAACTGAGTTTGATTTCAAGCGCTGAACTCAAGCATTTGTCAAAAATTGAAATCGTTTAAAAGAACTGTGAATCAAATACAACTCCAAGAATCAATTTCAAAGATCGAAATTGATTACAAAACCATTTGTTTCATTCGATTTCAGACACAAATAATAGTCGATTTTGACTTTTTAGATTGACTGTTCTTCATCGGATTATTGATTGCTTGCTTAAAATCGATTTTTGAGTTTATACAAACCAGATAGAATAGATTCACAAAACAGATTTTATAATCAACAATCGCTAAGAAAGACACGAAGAAATCATATTCATATTATCATTCAAGAACGTTGAATAGTACAAGTCTTTTAAGCGTAATGTGATGAAGACCAACAGTGAGAAATACTGAAAGATTGGGATCACATAATAAAATCGGATCAAAATTAAATGTATTGTGTGACATCCCCAATTTCACGGCTAGAAAAGACCGATTTGTTTATGCTTTGTTTTTAAAATCAGAGTAATCGTTTAAAGAAAACTGTTGCGGAATTTGTTCCCAAAAACAAAAATATGATAACCATTTATCCAAACATTTCTCAAAGAGAATGTATTTTCATTAAATAATAAAACCTTGGGATGTCATGTTCGATACAGACCAAAAGCATAAACAATATAAAATAGACCTTACAATAGTTATTTAACTATTGATCTATAATCCAAAATCTCTCGTCAAGTCCACCAACTTATACCCTTGTGCCATTACCTGTAATGAAAAGAAAACTGAGTGGGTCAGGCTTGGGAGCCTGGTGAGCATATAGGGTTTTCAACCCACAATAATATAATTATTATATTTAATCAGCAAACAATCAACCCAACTACCCATCCCCATTATCTTCTTAAGGTTTTACCCTAAGAACCAACTATCATTCATTCATTTATTCCTAAGGAATTGGCACGAAATCCATTGCTGCCAAAGTTTATTTATCAAGTACTAAATCCATAGTAATCAGGCGCTAACTCCATAGTCACCAATGTTCACTTAGCAAGCGCTAACTCCATAGTCGCCAAAGTTTACTCAACGTGCGCTAACTCCATAGTCGCCAAGGCTCATCAAATAGGCACGAAGTCACATCGTCGCCAATGTTTATACAATAGGCGCTAACTCCATAGTCACCAACTATTCCATCTACCTATGTTCTACCCAACAATTTTATAGATATAAATACTTACACAGTTTAAATCATTTAACACTTGTATAAAACACCAATTTCCATGCCCATCTCAAATAGACAAATAATATATAAACACATAGCACGTATTTCATAGCAAATACTTCATATTTATATGTTAGAAGAAAGTAACTACACACTCACACATAAAAACAACAATATACTTAATACACTCAAACCATACTTGTATTATTATCGTGTTTATGAAAGGTAGTATACACTCACTTGATTAGACGATGTCCGGACAGCACTACGACTTGTAGAAGTAGTATTATTCGGCAGATCTGGAAGATCTTCACAAAAACCGGACTCCTCACGGGCAAAGCTTCGGCTCGGGAATTGCACTTCTCGAGATCTTCGGGGCCTCGGGACTTGCTTCGGGGCTCGGGAATGATACCGGGGCTTCGGGATAATTCTTGCACGAAAAATGATGCAAAAACGCGAGAAAAAGGGAAGAAATGAGCAAACTACTCGGCTGCCCTCGACACCCTTTTATAGGGGCTGAAAGGTCGATTTACGCAGGGCGTAAATCCTAGTTACGCGGGGTGTAACCTGGATAGGATCGCTGACTCCCCCCCTTCGGATAATATCGTCCAATATATATATATATATATATATATATATATATATATATATATATATATATATATATATATATAATATCGAAAATATTTAATAAACTTCAAAAATTCATATCTTCCTCATACGAACTCCGTTTTCGACGTTTTTTATATCCACGTGTAGGTGAGACTACGATCTACAACTTTTGTTTAGACTCCGTCAGCTAATTTTGATTTTATTTTTATTATTTATTTTTAGTAGGCCGGGACAGGAAAACTCCGTTATAAAATCATAACTTCTTCATCCGACGTCCGTTTTCGCCTATCTTTTTATCGTTTTACTAAAATTTATGATATCTTCAATTCTTATTTAGATTGTTTCCTCTAAAAACCGCTCGGTCTCAAATCGAGTATTCGGGCTGCATACCGCTAAGTCGAAACTTCGAAAAATCATAACTTCCTCATATGAAGTCAGATTTGGGCGTTCCTTTTATGCACGCTCATGGTTTAACGTATTCTACAACTTTCATTTAGATTGCTAAGGCTAAATATCGCCCTAACGTAAATTTACTTTTTACGTCGCGCTGTGTCGTGCCGGTTCTGTCGCGAAACTTCGACATGTCATAACTTCTTCGTTATAACTCGGATTTCGGTGTTCTTTATATGTACGGAATCCTTGTAACATATATTACAACTTAGTTAAGATTATTCATTCTATATAATCTTTATCAAAAAGTCATTTTTGACGCTTATCGTTTCTAAATTGACTAGCCCTGATCTACGGGCGTTACATATTGGGCTCCAAATGTAATCGATGAACAATAATAAACTCAAAGGATTTTGGGCTAATTCAATCTGAAATGGACTCAATCAAAAAAAGAATTCTTATTGGACACGATTAAATTTGTATGAGCAATAACGAAGTGATATTTCACTTGACTTTGGATTTGATTTTGTGATTTGATCAAAAAAAAATTTATTGGATCTTCAAAGGAATTTGAAACAGATTAGATCCAACGAAACAAACCGATCAAAATTCAAAAACGTTACGCACGATTTAAATGAAATTATGAGAGATCATAGAGAGAGACTCACCAAAATTGCAACAAAAGTTGCCAAACCGAGAATCGTTCTTCAAAAATCACGTTGATCGTGAAAACCAAGCTCTGATACCAATTGTAGTGACAAAGAACATGGTTTGGCATGCGGAATTAAAGCTTGCACAATTGAACATGGTGATTTAGGTGTTTAAGAGATATATTGAATGTATATGGTGTTACAAAAAAGATCTAGATCTAGACTACATAATTAACACACACTTACACACTCACTTCTACATCTCTCAAGCACACCTCTACAAGTGGTATGAACCCACTATTTATAGAGGTGTTTACATGTCTCTCTCTCTCACTCTAAGTAACAAATGGGTCTAAAGGCTAAAGCACCACATGCAAGTGGGTTTTACAAAAGTCAAACATTTACAAAGTCATGAATGAATAACTTTGCACCCCAACAATGTATATGGCTAGAATCGGAGGGTGGACCAGGTGGACTGAAGGTCGGTGCGGTGGACCAGTCACACAGTAGACCCGAAGTGCATGGTTGTTCTGTGTTCTGTTATGTTATAACATGTTCTGCGTGTATGGTATATGTGGTTGGTATTTTGGGGGTATCTCATTAAGCTTTCGGGCTTACAGTTGTGGTTTAATGTTTTTCAGGTTCTTCAGGAGACCGTGGCAAGGCAAAGGCGTGATCGTACCACTCCTCATGATTTTGTTTTATGATGAGATTCCGGGAAGACTCTGATGATAATTGTATTGAAAACCTTTTGGTAATAAATTAATGAAACGGGGTTGTTTTTGAAAAGTTTAAATTGGTTGGAAATTTTATGGTCGTTACAAGTTGGTATCAGAGCCTTGGTTTGAGTGAACATTCGTGTGAATCTAGTCTCAAATCAGGGAGAGTTTTTTAAAGAGAATTTAAAATGGTTTTCAAAATGAGTAAAGGAGGACGCGGAGGTACGATTAGCTAGAGCCAGTAAGTAACCCCAAAATACCATACATGATATTTGTTTTTGAGCTTTGATAGAACAACATGCTAGTACTAGGCTAGGGATCTTCAGGATTTCATGATAATGTTGCATGATTTATGATGCCTACTAGCCTAGGGTTCCTCTGTGGGAGATTTCCGGTGTTCCTCTAGGAGTGAGGGTTGAGCACTTGTTACGTGTTTTTTTTTACTAGGGTGTTGTGGTATACTTGATACAAATATAGGTAGGTGTGGAGGTAGTATGGGCCCGTCCTACTGAAAGCACAAGACACATACGCGTATCAAAGAAACCATGACCTCTAGGGTTGGGTTGGGAGTTGGTTCCCGGGTTTGTGGGAAGTATCTAAGATCTTGTGGTGTTTTCAGTATGGTGGTTATGAGGCATGCTGGGAGCGGATCCGGGTCAGGATCAGGAGCAGGAGAGTGAGGTCAGGGCGGGTTAGATGCTAGGATTCGTGAGATCCTGCATGATGAGGTTGCTGCATTGTTCCGGGCTGATTTGCCGGAACTGTTTGGGTCGATCAAGACCGCCATGGTTGAGTATTTTGATGAGCGCTAAACGGCTCTCACAGAGACGGCTGCCACGGTGGCTACAACGGCTGTAGCAGCGGCAGGGGGAGGAGCTGGTCGAGGTTTTCAGTATTGGGACTTTGATAGTACGAAGCCTCCTACCTTCGATGGGGTACATGACCCGATTGTTGCTATAAGATGGTTGTCGGACGTGGAGGGGTGTTTTTTCACGTGGTCATGCCCTGCTGATCAGAGGGTGAGGTGTGCTCTAAACCTGTTGAGGCTCTAGGCGAAGGATTGGTGGAGATTGACCACAGGATCGTATTCGGATGCGCAGAGGGCTGCGGTTTCATGGGATTAGTTCCGGGAGATGTTTAACACTCGTTATGTTCCACGGGTTGATAGGGAGAGATTGGCTCAGGAGTTCCTGGAGCTGAAGCAGGATTTGGAGTCGGTGACGGAGATCACCAGGATGTTCACTGAGAGGGCGATGTTTTGCCCCGAGTTTGCTTCGGAGCAGGCTCAGATGTCCCGATATCTGAGTATGCTCAAGAGGGATATCAGACAGTTTGTGTCTATGCAGAGGTGCGACACCTTGTTGGAGTTGCAGGAGGCCGCCAGGCGGCGTGAGTTGGACATTGAGTTGCAGTTGCGAGAGCAGAGGCAGGCTCCGGTGCAGTCGCTGCCGGCACCGAAACGATCCAAGACCGTTGATTCTAGATTGGGAGATCAGAGCAGCCACATTTGTGGGAAGTGTGGGAAGAGTCACACCGGAGTTTGTAGGTCCGATGGTGCATGCCGCAAGTGCGGAAAGGAGGGGCACTATGCGAGGGATTGTCGGCAGACAGCCCTGGTTCGGGATTTGAGGATTTGTTATCATTGCCATCAGGTGGGACACTTGAGGGCCATTTGTCCACAGCTTGCTGCAGGACCGGTGCAGGCTCCAACACTGGCCACTTTGAGGATTACGGGTGGATGTCAGGGCGGAGTGGAGACCCCAAGGGCTCAGGGTCGTGCTTTTCAGCTTACAGTGGAGGAGGTCAGGGCAGTGTCGGATGCAGCTGCGGGTATGTTTCTTTCTTGATGTCTTGTTATTTGGTGATTATTGTGAAGTATTGTTTATCTGCTAGTCTCGCTGTGTGAATTTTATTTTATTGTATTCATTGTTCCTCGAGGATTGTGGTATGGTTATGGGTTTGGTGTTAAATTTTTTTTTTCGCTGGTTGTCATTCTTGAGGATTATCTGTGGGAATCTGACTTTTGGTCGGAATGTCAGGTAGCATCTGCGGTCTGAGGAGTGGATAGCTGAAGATCGAGTTTCTTTCGAGCCCGGGAAGATCAGTGTTATGAAAATTTGTGAAGGTTGCTCGTTCTGGTGGGAATCAGTTCGCGTGTAAGGGTTTGTGTTGTGTATGGTTGTCGAGGGAGGTCGGTGATGGCGACCGGTGGTTGATAGTCAGTGCTCTAAGTGGGGGAGAATTGGAGAATTCTCCGGAAGATCGATAAGCATGTGAGGTTGTTTAGCTGTTGGGATTCAACAGTGGTTCTGTCAGCCGAGCGTAGGCTGGTATGAGCAAGTGACAGTCAGGCGGGGCGGGATGCAGACCAAGGGTGACTGATTGCGGAAGGCCTGGGATCAGGCCGGGTTTGAGTATGAAGGGTAGAGACAGAGTTCGGAACCCCAAGAGGGATAGAACAATATGCATGGGAAAGTTTTATGGAGAGATAGCGCGGGATGATGAATGCTAGATGACCGGTCCGGATGGACTGAAGGCCGGTGGGCGTACCAGTCAGGCCGAAGGCTCGGAGAACGGTTCAGACATGCTGAATGCCCTGGAGGGTGGTCCAGGCCTGTTGAAGGTTCTGAGAGTGGTCCAGATGGGCTGAAGGCCTGGTAAGGCGGTCCAGTCATGCTGAAGACTCTGCATGTGTTGATAGATCTGTACGAGGAATGGAATGAGTATGTCGCGATGTGATATCATCAGAAGGTTTGGCCCCGGATATTGATCACAATTAGTGTAGGTCGTGCTTGGACTTGAGAAGTCCCTGCGAGTGGACTCAGAGTACGTGCGGTGCATGGGATAGCAGTTATGTTATAAGGAAATGGTGTAGTATTGGGTAAGCGTCGTGGCACTTATGGTAGTGTCAAGGCAGCCAAGTGGTTTTCCTTGAAATATCTAATTTTGGGTTCCCGAGAGTAAGAGTAAGGGCGTTTAGGTCCTTGATGTGGATATAGGTTTTGGCAAGAACGGCTCATGATGGAGGAGAGGTTTTAAATTAAAGATGTGGGCAGCAATGGCCCCTAAAGGGGGAAAATTAGCAAAGGAGTCCCATGAATGCATACTTGTGTTTGGCTGGGTACGCCCAGCGTAAGGTGGACGTACGCATAGCATAGTGAAGGAAAGGAACACGGAGACCTCTCGGCATACACCCAACATACTGGATGTACGCCCAGCGTACGTCTATCATCCAGAAACCCTAAATTTAGGGTCAGCCACTATATAAGGAACATAATGGTTCTTACCCTAGCCTCCATAAGCACTCTCTTAACCTCAGAAACCCTAGATAGCCATCCCACCTCCATTGTTGGATGTGTTTGGCCTTGGAAAGCTTGTTTTGGCAAAAGAGAGTCTTGAAGAAGAAAGAGGAAGTTGTCAAAGAAGGAGTTGTGTGGCTGGAGCTTGTAGATCTGGAAAGACATCATATTCTGAGGCTCTTTTGAGGTAAAAAGTCTCTAGCTTGACAATCATTTTGTGTAGATCTATGTGTTGTGAAGTTTTGACATCATTCTTGTCCCAAAAACCCTCATCTTGATGCATGTTTCGAGTTGGTTGAGATTAGCTGTCCTTTTAGACCTTAAGAGAGGTCTTGAGTAAGAAAAATGAGGTTCCAAGGGCTTTGGTTGTCTCACATGTGTTATAGATAGGTCTTAATGGATTAAGAGCTTTATGGACGTCCCAAGTAATAAAGTTTGAGACTTTATGAATCCTAGGCATATTTGGTCTATGGATCTGAAGTTTGGACTTAAGAGCTAAAGCCATTAAGATCTTATGAGAAGTTGTAGTTCAGCGGAGTTACGCCCAACGTAACTGGGAGTACGCCCAGCGTAGTGGGTCTGTGTCCCGATTCCGTTTCGCGAGCATCGTTGTACACCCAGCGTACCAAGGACGGTACGCCCAACGTACTCCCTCTGTTGGGTTTTCATTTTGGGCCTTAGGAGATTGGACTGTTATTGGGCTACTAGATCTTGGGCCGTGACTGGACATTATGGATGGAGTATTGTGGACTCACTAATTATTATGGACCTTGGATCTAGGCCCATTTGGTGAGGTGGGTCCAATTTAGTAAATTGGGCCAATATTGGGCTTTGCTTCGGACTTTTGGTCTTTGGGCCATTAGTGGGCTTGAGAGCTTATCTAGTGATGGGCCTTTCATATTTTGATTGTGGGACTTAGTCATGGACCAGATTGAGTTAAGGGTAAATTGTTCAATTTACCCTTGGAAGGATATTGTGTTTGGTCTAATGGTTATTTTGCTGCTTCGGATAGTTCAGGATTTTCGGTGAGGCGGTGATTCGGGAATCTGCTTCTTCAGTTCTGAGTTTCGGCAGTTGCGAGGTGAGTTATCCTCACTATATCAACAGGGTCTAAGGCACCAAGGCCGGCCCTTTATCGGATTGTGATCCGGGTATCGTTGTTATGTTATCGTTTTGCTATGTTTACATCCGGGTAGTTAGGATGGTATTATGCTAGAGACCGGTTAGGTCGGTATCCTGGTTAGGATGATGTTATGTTACGTGATCTGCTAGATCGGCTTGATTGAATGAGAATTGTTATATGATTGAATGTTTATGTGCACATGGTTGTTGGACCGGGGTTGGGTTGAGGCGGGTCCTGCTTTGCGCTGTAGGCCAACATACCCAGGGCGGACCGGTTGTACCGAAGGCCCAGCGAGTGGTCCGGATAGGCTGTAGGCCCCGAGAGGGTGGACCAGGCCGACTGAAGGCCCAGTGCGGGCGGACCAGTCACACTGTGGACTCAGAGAGTGGACCAGGTGGATTGAAGGCCCGGTGCGGGCGGACCAATCACACTGTACACTCGATGTATATGGCTAGACTCGGAGGGTGGACCAGGTGGACTGAAGGCCGGTGCGGCGAACCAGTCACACAGTAGACCCGAAGTGCATGGTTGTTCTGTGTTCTGTTATGTTATGGCATGTTGTGCGTGTATGGTATATGTGGTTGGTATTTTGGGGGTATCTCACTAAGCTTTCGGGCTTACAGTTGTGGTTTAATGTTTTTCAGGTTCTTCAGGAGACCGTGGCAAGGCAAAGGCGTGATCGTACCACTCCTCATGATTTTGTTTTATGATGTGATTCTGGGAAGACTCTGATGATAATTGTATTGAAAACCTTTTTGTAATAACTTAATGAAACGGGGTTGTTTTTGAAAAGTTTAAATTGGTTGGAAATTTTATGGTCGTTACAACAGCAATGGATTCATCCATATTCATTTGGTGTAGTTTAAAAATATCGTATATGCCAAGGAGTTCATTGTATTGTTCAGTAATAGACCTTTTATCGTCCATCTTATAATTTTTAAAATCACCGACCAAAAACTTCTTACTAGAAGCATCCCCGGTGATATATTTTAGTTCAAGGGTGTCCCATAATTCCCTGGAACACAAGGCTTCACTATGGATTTCAAATAAAGCATCAGACATACCGTTCAGAATGTAACCTTTGCAGATGTAGTCACCATTGTCCCACTTCTCCTTCTTATCTCTTCAATCGTCTTAACAACACCTTCCTCGGGCTCCACTAGTCTAAGAGTAGTCAACACGTATGTTGCCTTCAGAGTAGTCAGCATGAAGTGCATCTTCTTCTTCTTCCACCGCCTGAAGTCAACACCTTTGAACTTCTCCAGCTTTTCAAACTTAGTGGTTATCTCGCGGATTGAATCACCCATCTCCAGTAACAGAAAATATTAGTTCAATTGTAAGAAAACTTTAGGGTTTGTGGTGGAGATCTGGATACCAACTTGGATCATGAGCACACTTTCCTAACTGATATTTCTACCCTATGCCTGGGTTGCAAGAAATTTAGCCTAGGATAATCCAAGTGGACACTTACGATTCTAGGCATAGAAATCATAAGCCAATTTGCTAGAGAGATTCTGTGAGAGTTTGATAAAAAAAAGAGGTAAAATTCGTCACCCTCTTCTGAGGCCTACTAACGGTAAGACTGACTCTTTACTCATATATATATATATATATATATATATATATATATATATATATATATATATATATATATAATATTAGACTTTTAATGTTACATATATATAGTATAGGGTGTATTTTACACTTTTAAAATACTAGGTGGTTTTATTAACTTTCTCTTTTAATTAAACTTTTAATTATCTTAACAAAACCATGTGGGTGTAATTTGAAAATTTCAAAATACTAGGGTTTTTAAATCTTAAGATTTCAAATTAATAATTTTAATTAAAATTTAAAATCCAAAACTTGAGGGCAAGTTTTGAAACTTTTTCAAACTTAGGGTTTAGAATTTAAATATTTCAAAATTAAACTTTTAATCAAAATTTAAATTCCAAAACTTGTGGACAAGTTTTGAAACCTTTCAAAACATTGAGGTTTAACTATTTAAATTTCAAAAACAAAACTTTTAAGTTCAAATTTAAACTATAAAACCTAAAAGGTGCAAATTGAAACTTTTCAAACTTACTAGGTCAAATATTTATCTAATAATAATCCTATATTATCCATATTTAACCAGATCCATAAATTTTCATAAGGATAAACATTCCAAACATAAAGAATCGATTTTAGGCAATAAAAACGAGTTTTGGTAATTATCCTTAACAAAATCTGGCCAGAAAATCGAAAATCCTGTCAACTGAACATCCAACTCGTCGAGTCCTCTTTGGAACTCGTTGATTTCATGCAAATCGTCGAGTTCATAAAGCAACTCGGCGAGTTCATCAAACAGTGAACAAAAAAATTCAATTTTCAAACCTTTGGCGGTCCAATTATGCATCTATTCAATAGAAAAACGACCTAGGATCTGATTCCACTGATGGGTTTGGAGCATAACATCAATCCTATGGTGTTCATGCAACCCTAATTTCTTGAATCTAGTTTTTCTACTTTGAACATGCAATAAACTTCCAAGACTTTCAAACCCTAGATCTAGCATACTAGTAATCAAATTAACATATGAATTAGGGTTTAGATCTTACCTTGATTGTTATGTAGCAATAACAATCAATTCCTTGGCTTCAGAAAGCTTAGTGCCTCAAGTGTTGCACCTCTAATGGAGTCACAAACACCACTAAGCAATTTTGATGAAGAGAGAAGAGAGGGGAGCACCAAAACTCGTCCAGAAACCCTAAGGGAATCATTCACCACGTTTTGGGGGTTTAGGGGCTCCTTAAATAGGTAGACAATTAGGGTTATCTAACAACGAAACCCTAATTTGACTGCTTGAGCCCTAAGCAGCCCATGGACCCCTTCTGGAACATGCCTTGGACGATTTCTAATGGGCTTCCCCATAGAATTCGTCCAACCTAGTATTCCAAGGTGATCCATAGCCCAATTGCAATTATCTTATAATTACAATTCCAGTCCCCTAAGTTTAATTAATCTCTTTTAGCCACAAAATTAATTCTTGACTAATATTAATTAAACAATATGATTTCTCCTTTAATATATTATTCTCATAATATATAATAAATCATAATTAAACCTTTCTCTCCTTAATTCATCCTACATATTGCTATGGTGAAGGCAACCCAAAAGGACCATGCTCATAATCGGGTCAAGTACATACCAAAATAATAAATCCAACATTAAGACAGTCGGGTGCAAATGGATCTTCAAGAAGAAGATCGACATGGATGAGAAACTACGCACGTATAAGGCGCAATTAGTTGCGAAGAGCTTTACTCAAACTCCCAGAGTTGACTATGATGAGACCTTCTCACCAGTTGCGAAGATTAAATCTATAAGGGTTATGCTAGCCATAGTTGCATTTCATGACTATGAAATATGGCAAATGGATGTCAAAACCGCTTTCCTTAATGGGAAGTTGGCTGAAGATGTTTACATGAGTCAGCCAAAGGGTTTTGCGATGCAAAATACCCTAATAGAATGTGTAAGCTTGAGAAATCCATTTATGTATTGAAACAAGCGTCTCGCAGATGAAATCTTTGTTTCCATGAGAAAGTCAAAGAGTTTGGTTTCTTGCGAAGCGAGGATGAGTCCTGTGTACATGTCAAAGCTAGTAGGAGTATAATTAGCTTTCTCATTTTGTATATCGATGACAGACTGTGACACCCCCAAACCAGAATGGCGGAAACATTCGGGGGTGGAGGACTTCATGTAGTATCACAACAATGCACAATAGTAATCAAAGTACATCAATAACCATTGAATTTACAAAGTTATAAGTTTTACAATTGTGTTCAAAACATAATGTATATGAACTCAAAAGTACAAGTTTAAAAGACATGAGTTTATAGATCTCCGTCTTCTTAAAAACTTGTGGTTGTACCTGTATCACTGTTTCCCTGAGAATATAAGTAGTTTTTGAAAAGGTGCCAACAATTAAGTTGGTGAGTTCAAAATTATGTTTGCAACTGAAATTTGTATTCTTGTATATTGATAAAGTGAACATGTTTTACCTAGAAAATCTTATATTTTCTGGTATGTTATATTGTAACTAAAATGTATAATGATTTCTGTAATAATAACTTGTAAAATGTAGTTTAGTTCTCATAAAACCTTGAAAAGTATGTTTTCTCTAAATTGAAGTAGTATTCTATGTTTATACTTGTAAGATACTATATTATAGTTTTATAATTAAATAAAACTATATGAAGTGTTACTTATTCATACAATAATCATTTTGTTCAATACCAAATTGTGAGATATCATAACCATGCTTGATGACCTAGGATCGCCTAAAACATGACGTTCTTTAGGAGTCGAAATATGGTACGACAGTTGTCACCCCAGGCCTGCCGGCCTAGCAGTTGCAAGCAGCTTAGGTGCGGGATTGTCAGTTCCGTATAGATCTATACACAAGTGTCATGCTCTCACACAAGGAGACTCTGGTTATAATTTTCAGGACTTTTGTTTTATACTTAAATAAGTGCTTGAAGCGTGTATCACAAGTGCTATATCGATGATTACATGTAGAGTAATAAAAAGTTACTTTGTAATAACTATACTGAAAGTAAGTTCCATAAACTATATAAAGTATAGTTTTATATGTTTGTTTCTTAGTAAAGTATTATGTTTGTTTTCCGATAATGTTATCTGCATGCTTTCCATCATGTATTCTATTTGTATTCTGTTGTGTACTATGTTAGTTTTCCTGTTATGTACGTTGAAACTTGAAACCAATGAATGAGTCCTCTAAACTATACCTATTATAGTTTAGTTGTTTGTTTTACTGTAAGAATCTGTAATATTGTTATTCAATGAAATTCTCTGTTTGTACCCATGTATTATCAAATAGTTTGAAAACTATTTTTATATAAATGTAATATTTATATAATTGTGATTAAGTAGATCTTTGATTAAATAACTTTACCCCAAGCCCACAACCAAACAAGGAACATGAAATGGGGTCAAATTACATATTATAAACCTTATCAATCCAAATTATATAATTTACATATATATAAATATGTAATATTTGACAATTATAACAATTTGAAATATACTAAAGCATTTAAAAATCTTTTGAGATATTAACACAAATTTATTGTGTGTCACTTGTATTCCACCCCCCCCCCCCCTAAAATAGTTAAAAATCATGTAAATATAGGGTATGAACTCACCTGATAGGTGGTAATTCGGGCAACGTTTTGTTTCTTAGAAAAGAGTTTTCTTGATGTAACTGAGAGTTTTTGATGAAAAGTCGGTTTCACTCGGGCAGAGTTTCAGCTTAAAATTGAGGACTTCGGGACTTCGGGGCTTGCTTCAGGTGGTAAGGAGGCACTTGAGACTTCGAAAGGTTTAGAAAGGCTTAATGGAGTGTTTAAGTGGAGAGAGGATTTGAAAATTCTAAACAAAACTCGGAGGCCTCGCATCCTATTTATAGGAGGGGTCTGGTCCTCGGTACGTTGGGCGTAATATTCACGTATGCTGGGAGTACTACTAAAAACCTCAGTACGTTGGGCGTACTAGTTGGAGTCTTATATGATCTTCGGACGTGGCGAGGCTACGAGGTACGCGTCGAGGCTAGTCTCATTACGTTGGGCGTAATCTTTTCGTACGCTGGGCGTAGTGGCCACATGGCTTCGGACGTGTTGATTGAGCGAGATACGTGTCACTTGTGAAGAAAGAGGCTACGTGGACAATCTGAGGCCTTGCTTTCGAGTACGTTGGGCGTACTTCGCTTTTTCAAACTTCAAAAATTCATATCTTTACATACGAACTCCTTTTTTAACGTTCTTTATATCCACGTGTAGGTGAGACCATGCTTTACAAATTTCGTTTAGATTCCCTCGGCTAATTTTGACTTAATTTTTAAAGTTATATTTTTAACAGGCCGGGACAAGATAAGTCTGTTAAAAATTCATAACTTCTTCATCCGACGTTCGTTTTCGTCTGTCTTTTTACCATTTAAAGTTATATTTTTAACAGGCCGGGACAAGAAAAGTCTGTTAAAAATTCATAACTTCTTCATCCGACGTTCGTTTTCGTCTGCCTTTTTACCATTGGATTTCTTTTGATAAGATCCCCGATTCTCGTTTATGTTGTTTTTGCCAAAAGTTGTTCGAACTAAATTTCGCGTTTCAGGCTGTGTACTACTGTGTCGAAACTTAGAAAAATCATAACTTCTTCATACGAAGTCAGATTTAGAAGTTCTTTTTATGGACACTCTCGGTTTAACGTATACTATAACTTTCATTTAGATAGTTAAGGCTAAAAATCATTTTATTGAAAATTCATTTTTTACGTTAAATAGTGTTTTGCTGGTTTTGTTGCGGATTTTCGATAGGTCATTACTTCTCGGGTTTGGACATTCTTTATATTTTTGGAATCCTTGACACAATTTCTACCACTATATTCATCCCAAACAAGTTTATCTAACATTTCATTTTTGAGGGTCGATTATGTAAATGCACACAGTATACAAAAATTTCTCTTTATTATTTTAAAAAGAACTAAAAATTGATCTATACTATTACATAGATTCAAAATAACGGATTGTAACATTATCCCTCTGTTAGAGAGAATTTCGTCCCGAAATTAGGACTATAGTGTTACAGAAAGACTAGGGAAAGAGACTTGGATATTTCTGTTTCATCTGATCTTCTCGCTCCTAAGTGAATTCAGGTCCTTGTTTTGCATTCCAACGAACCTTCACTATCGGGATATGAATTTGTTTTAGTTCTCTTCACTTCCTTGTCTAGGATTTCTACAGTTTGTTATGTAAAGTTGAGACTCTCATTTAATTCGATTTCATCGAATGGGATAACAAGAGTCTCGTCGGACAAATACTTCTTGAGATTTGAGACATGAAATACGGGATGAATGCTATTGAGTTCATGTGGTAGATTGAGTTTGTAAGCAACCGGACCAATTCTAGCAATGATCTGGAATGGTCCAATGTACCTTGAATTTAATTTTCCACGTTTACTATAACATATCATTCCTTTCCATGGTGAGACCTTCAATAGAACGCGGTCTCCAACCTGGAATTCCAAAGGTTTTCATCGTTTATCCGCATAACTCTTCTGTCTATTTCGAGAAGCTTTCAACCGTTCCTGGATTTTGACTATCTTCTTTGTAGTTTCACGAATAGCCTTGGGACTAGTTAGAGTACTATCAGGGATTTGGTTCTTTGCTAGTTGCGTATCGCCCACTTCAACGCAACACAGAGGGGATCTGCACTTACGGCCATAGAGAGCTTCAAAGGGTGCAACTTTAATACTAGTGTGATAGTTGTTGTTGTAGGAGAATTCAATAAGTGGTAAATGGGTATCCCAAGCTTTACCGAACTCTATTACACATGCCCGTAACATGTCTTCCAGCGTTTGAATTTTTCTCTCGCTTTGCCCAATAGTCTGAGGATGGTATGTTGTACTCATGTCAAGATTTGTTCCCAAGGATTTTTGCAATGAATTCCAAAACCGTGAGGTAAATCTACTATCTCGGTCAAAGATAATAGATATTGGCACACCATGTAACTGTACTATCTATTTTATGTACGTCCTTGTTAACTTTTCCATTTTATCTGTTTCTTTTATTGGTAGGAAGTGGGCAGATTTGGTTAATCTATCGACAATAGCCCAAATGGTATCATGACCACCTGTTGTTATGGGTAGCTTGGTTATGAAATCCATTGTAATCCGCTCCCACTTCCACTCAGGTATTTCTGGCTGTTGAAGTAAACATGAGGGCTTTTGATTTTCTACTTTAACTTTAACACAAGTTAGACACTTGCCCACAAAAGTAGCCATTTCGGCTTTCACGTTTGGCCACCAATAGAGTTTCTTTAGGTCCAGATACATCTTGTCTGAACCCGGGTGAACAGAGTATCGAGTTTATGGGCTTCATTCACGACCATGTCTCTGTAGCCACCAAACTTCGGTGTCTAGATTCGATTCATGAAATAACATACTCCATCACCCTTAGTTTACAAGCTCTTCTCCATCCCCCTTAAGGCTTCACCTGTTATGTTCTCAGGTTTCAAGGCTTCCAACTGAGCCTCCTTAATCTGTGCAGATAAGTGGGAATGGATAGTCATAGTCAGAGATTTTACTCGGCGGCCCGAGTACTCTTTCCGACTCAGGGCATCTGCTACCATATTGGCCTTGCCAGGGTGATAACGAATCTCACATTCGTAGTCATTAAGTAGCTCTACCCATCGTCTTTGTCTCATGTTGAGTTCTTTCTGATCAAAGATGTGTTGAAGGCTTTTATGATCAGTAAAGAATGTGCACTTTGTACCATATAAATAATGCCTCCAGATCTTCAAGGCAAAAACCACTGCCCCCATATCAAGATCGTGCGTAGTATAATTGACTTCGTGGTTCTTAAGCTGTCTTGAGGCATAGGATATAACCTTTACTCATTGCATAAGAACACAACCTAGCCCTTGATTAGATGCGTCGCAGTAGACTACAAAATCTTCAGTCCCTTATGGGAGGGACAAGATCGGTGCACTACAGAGGGCTTGCTTTAAGGTCTGGAAAGCAGTTTCTTGTTTCTCTTCCCATTTGAACGACACACCTTTTTGAGTCAAGGTGGTGAGTGGCTTTGCAATCTTGGAAAAGTTCTGAATGAATCTCCTGTAGTAGCCAGCGAGACCTAAAAACTATCGAATTTCTGTTGGGGTTTGTGGGGTCGCCCAACTTTCGATAGCCTTAATCTTAGAAGGATCAACATGAATTTCATCTTTGCTGACTACATGACCTAAGAATTCCACCTTTCAAATCCAGGATTCGCATTTGGAGAACATCACATACAATTTCTCTACCCTCAAAGTTTCCAAGACTTGTCTCAAGTGTTGATTTTGTTCTTCCTTACTCTGAGAATAGACTAGTATATCGTCAACGAAGACTATGACGAACTTGTACAAGTAAGGTCGACACACTCGATTCATAAGGTCCATAAATATTGCAGGTGCATTCGTTAGACCAAAGGGCATCACTACGAATTCGTAGTGACCAAAGCGAGTTCTGAAAGTAATCTTTGGAATGTCTGTCTCTTGGACTCGCAGTTAGTGGTATCCTGATCTCAGTTCAATTTTTGAGAAGAAACTAGCTCCTTGGAGTTGATCAAAGAGGTCATCTATTCGTGGTAAAGGGTATCAGTTTTTAATGGTAAGTTTGTTTAATTCCTGGTAATCTATGCACATGCGGAAAGATCTGTCCTTATTTTTCACGAACAAGACCGGCGCTCCCCATGGTGAGAAGCTCGATCTAATGAAACCTTTGCTGAGTAGTTCTTTCAGTTGAATGGATGGTTCTTGCATTTCTGAAGGTACAAGACAATACGGGGCTTTAGCTACAGGGGTAGCTCCGGGAATCAAGTCGATTCAAAATTCGACTTGACGTTCAGGAGGAACTCCTAAGATATCTTCAGGGAACACATCAGGGAAATCACAGACTTCAGGGATATCCTTGATGCTTTTCACTTCTTGTGTCTTATCAACAATGTGAGCTAAGAAGGCACAGTAATCTTTACGAAGATACTTCTGAGCTTTGACGCAAGAAATGATTTCAAGATTCGCACTAGATTTGTCGCCATAAATGACGAGAGACTCTTTACTTGGTAGATTAAGATGGATGGCTTTCTCGAAACACATGATATAAGCACGGTGAAGACTTAACCAATCCATGCCTATTATGATGTCAAAACTTTTAATTCAGACAGGCATAAGGTCAATTTGGAATGAATGGTTATTTAGAGTAAGTGTGCATCCTATGTATATCTCATTGGTTTTCTCAGTTTTCCTGTTGGCCATCTTAACGGTATATGTATCTTTTAGTGCTTTGGGATTTTGTTTTAGAAAGTGTTTAAACTTATGGCTTACGAAACTTTTCTCTGCACCGGTATCGAAAAGGATACATGTATAAGAATTGTTGAGAAGGAACGTACCGGTCACCACCTTATGATCCGCTTCTGCTTCTTCATAGCCAATTGTGTAACGTCATGATTTTTTACTCAAATTTTTTTTCATTTATTTTTAAAATCTTTTAACGGAAAATGCAACAGAAGACTATAAACATCATTTATTTCAAAAACATTTCAAACCACAACGTTACTTTCAATTCAAAACCAAAATATCAAAAATATTTAATTGTAGCGTAAGCATAAGTTTCAAAATTAAATAACGTGTCCAAGTGGCATCTTTATTTTATGGATAAACTACCCAAAACTGACCCCATCTCACCAAGTAAAGCTCCTAAGCTACCTGTACCAATCGTAAAGGCACAAAGCAAAGAAACAAGTGTCAGCAAATGCTTCGTGAGCCAATAGGAGTTTGTACACAACCAAAGGGAAAACATACCATCCCCTAACAGGTCAATCATTCAAATTATGAGCATATAAACAAAATTGACATATAAATCAATAATCAATCATCTTTCGCATAAAATTCAATCATTCAATTTTTGTATCATCCATTTACAAATCATTCGTTAGTGTAACATCAATCTTATTTCATGCATAATCATATCGTAATCGTACATCATCATATCAAATGAATCTACCATAATCGTATAAGTGTAGGTAGTCTCATAGTGATACCTAACCCCAACGGAAAAACCCGTTCGCTACTTGTGTGCCTGGCCAGCCAAATGCTTTAGGTGGTTCGCGACTCCCACCCGTCACACCGACCCCAAGACTCCACTTTCACTACTCCAACTATGCAATGTACAAGTACATCGCGGTGTCGTTCGGGATCGGTACAAACGGTGTCAATTCTATCGATACACCTCCCGATTCCCACGTGATGTTTGATCCGGCCTCGTTCGAATGGTCAACATCACTCTAGTCCGAAAACACCGAAGTGTACACGTACCATGTGTCGCACGGGCATCTAGAAAGACCGAACAACTCGTAAATGGCTTAAGTGCTTTTCCTAGGAGGTATTTTTCAACCAACCAGGCTCAAAGGTATCCGGATAGGGTTTCATGCTAAGTGCTAGGTTCTACCATTTGCCCTCTACGTATAACCCCGCATAATCGATCGTAAATCAAGTACAAGCATGCAATGTTCGTATTATCATAATCAAGATTCATAACATTTATACCAAGAAGATACTCAACAAGATCATAGTCACATAACAAGCTTTTCATTTAGCATATCATAGTTGCAATTAATTGTATCAAGCACCATATAGTCATATCAACCAAATTTACTAAGCATACAAGTGTCACAGAAGGCAAACAATGACATATTTCATATTGCATATACTGACATAATCAACAATTAATAATATTCTAATTTGACTAACCGAGCTGTTTTTGGAAAGTAGTTTTCGATTATGTACAAGGTTTATGAAAAGTCTATCGACTCACCTTATCCTTCTCGATATATATATGGTTGCCCTAGCCGTCACCTCGTAATCTCGTTAAGTCGTCAAAACCTAAACACATATAGTAAATATACTCATATTTCCATTTTATTAGTTTATAAAACTAATATTTTTTTAATAGAAAAACTAACGCAATAGCCAATTAATAACATTTCCATGTTGTTAATCCCATTTATAACTTTACCACAATTTACATTTTTCTAATTGTGTATCACTTATGTTTTTTTTATATATATATAATTAACTTTCAACATATATACTGCCAAGTTTTCGCGTGTGTTAGTAAGGGTGGTAATTGTTAAAATTCAAAATTTATAAGCTTTAGATCCCTACAGATTTTAATATACTATACCTAAGGTAATTAATTCAAACCATTATTCATCACTAAAATAATTAATCCAATAAGCATGATAATTCAAGGCTACATATTGTACCGACCTGCTCATCGAAAGTGCTTGAATAATTTCCTTTGAAGTTGACCCAAGAGTTTGTCAATTGCTCTTCTGATTTTTTTTTGTTTATTACTTTTAAATCAATGTTAAACATTAAATCAAATTAGATGTCAACGATAATATGGGATCATAATTTACATGTTGTCTTTAGGGTTATCATAGTCCATTAATTTCCGGCAATTAGCAAGGATAAAGATGCTTCTTAACGGCATCATCGGGGATCACCAATCCAAGTATGGCATGATATTTTATTAAGATACCAGGGAAAATTGTACAGCACAACTGTTTATTTCATGCATGGTATCTCAAGGCTAACTGAGACTAATTAGGCGGCAATAGTTCATGATAAGGGAAGGGAAAATAATTATAGTTTGGCAGCAAAGTAAGGCAACATTGAGTCGAATGCATGAGGTATCAGCCCCACCAGATGTCATGACTCGGTAAAAAGAAAAGAGCATCGTGTGGGTCGAGTCTTTTGGGATTTGGGCATCACAAACATTATGCAAGAACAGGATATTACAATGAAGCTAATCATGGCTGTTGATGGTTGTCACTATGGAGTCTTTTTGGTAGCAAGATCGTCAAACAGAAGCAGAAAATAACATGTGATGAAGGTCAAGAGCTTACCAGCAAAACCATGGACAAAACCTAGAAGCAAGATCGTACTCCTTGTTTCTCTCCCTCGTACTCACCTCCTTCCCGTCGCCGTCTCTCGTCGACTCCCTCCCCCTCTCTCTGGTAAATGTCGATGGTAAAATAGCCCAAGAGGAAGTACGTGACGGCCCTTTTAATCGACCTCCAGCAACTCAGAGGATGAAACGGACGGAACAGAATGAAACGGACGTAAACCAAGGGTTTCAAATTCATGGGCTTTTAATTAAAATTTTCAAACTTGATCCCTATACTTTGATAGTTATTCCAATAATAATCCTAATCATATTTACATATTAAATACTACTTCCCTTTTTTTCTTTCTAGACTCGTTTATTTTGATTTGCATATAAAATAAAACTATTTTAAATAATTTGAGTTTTAAATAAATCATAGTATTACTTAAATATCTTTATTTCGTTTTAATTATTTAATCTCTACTAAATTCTTTAACACATTAATATGTTTTCGTTTATTTTTGTATATATTAAACTCATCCGGTCTCTCAGCCTAAACGTGCGTAAAGCTTAACTCTATGTAACGGAAAACTAACTTCACTAATGTAGAGAATTTGGGTCGTTACAAATTGCCAAGACTCGCCCAATACCACTAGCATTCTTTAAATTAGGACAACTTCTCTTGAAATGTCCTACTTCCCCACATTCGTAGCATGTTTGACTCACTCCCGTAGCAGGGACTTGAGAAATAGGTTGTGACGGTGCCCTACAGAAACGGGCAGTTTGCCCCTTTCTGTTACAATTCTTGCAGTGCATTTATCTGGAAGCTCTTGTATGATGGAAGTTACATTTATTGCACTTTGGAAACGATCCAGCATATCTATTTGAAGTTGTTGGAGTGACAGACACAGTGGTAGGAACAGGTGTTGGAACGTCAGTAGGAACAATAGCAACGTGTGATGCCACTATCTGTTTCTTTTTCGAGGGCTCCTAAGACGATTGCCCTTTTCGCTTGTTCCAAAATTTCTTCTTCTTATTGCTCTCTTCTTTGGGTTTCTCTGGGATAGATACCATAGAGCCATGAAGTACTCCGTAGTCTATTAGTGCATGTGCCAAACGCATGGCACTGTCAAAAGGGAGGGGGTTAGGAGTTATTACATTTCCTTGTATCTGAGGAGAGAGTCCCCAGATGTATCTATCAACTTTCTTGCTTTTAGTGGGAACCATCCCTGGACACAGAATAGTCAGATCATTGAATCTGGGAGTATATGCAGTTATATCGGAGTCTTTCATCTTCAGACTCCAAAGTTCTTCTTCTAGCTTATGAATTTCATCGCGGGGACAATATTCTGCTAGCATCAAGGTTTTTAGATCATCCCAGTTCATAGCATTAGCAACTGGAAGGGATAGGGATTTGACATAACTATTCCACCAGGAAAGGGCTCTATCCAAGAAGGTACAAGCTGCAAACTTAACCTTGCTTGTTTCTGGACAAGCATAGATTTCAAACACCGATTCCATTTTCTCGAACCAGCATGTCAGAGTAATAACACCTCTGGTGCCATCAAAAGTAATGGGTTTTGCATTGGTAAAATCTTTATACGAACACTCACGAGGGTGTCCTAAAATTTCCCCATGATTAGAGTTAAGAGCACCACCACTAGCTCCACCGGTACTACTAGCATTGATTTGCGCCATGCCAGCGGCCACAACGGCAGCTATTGCTGCTTGGAAGATAGCAACATCGAATTGTGGAGGTGGTGGTGGTGGAGGTGGATTTGGTGGATTGTTGTTGTTCTTCCTGTTAGACTTCCTGGGAAGCATCTTTAATCTATAATGTTTTAAGAAAATGATGATAAGTACAATATCATAGGTCAGGTGAAATTGGTTAAGACATATCTTAATTCAATTGCATTAACTCCTGACTGTTATAATGTTCTATTAAATGATAAAAGTTTACTAATGTGAGTAAACAATCGATAAAATTCATTTATAGCAACACTTGTAATGAATTTGTATAGTTAAACATAATGAGTCTGCTTGAAATATGTAACCAGAATTTATGAAGTAAGATGTTTATGAAAATTGTAATAACTCCTAATGAAATAAAATGCTTATCATTTTCATTGATATATTGTTTTGTATATGAAATTTGGAGAATTTGACTTAAATATAGGTCTATATTATATCAATAAAAAGGAAAATTAAACATCATTACTACCTACGAGTAGTGTATTCACTTAATTGTAGGATTTACATATAGTAAAAAGTAATATATATATATATATATATATATATATATATATATACATTTGACATCCTAATTTACATTAAAATAAAAATAAAAAGTAGTGTAAACAATACTTGCGACCAATACGACTCCTAGTACTGGGATCTGCCACATTGGGTTCTGATTCCCTTAAACGCCTCTCTAGTGTAGTCTGACTCTCTTGGAGTGCTCTCATTTCGATTTGAGCAACAATCATTTCTACATGGAGCATATTTGTGTGGTGTCTGGTTTCATCGTGATCTTCGTCTAGACGATGAATATTTATGGCATTTTGTTGAGAGGTAGCAGTGACTTCTAGGATTCGGTTGATCGATATATGGGATTGATCAACCTGTCTAGAAATGTGATGCACTATAACAGGGAGGGCCCAGTCCGCCGATCCTCCATTACTGGTGTCATAAAATTCTTCGTTCATACCAAATGGAGGGTGTTGTGCTTGTTGGCGGCTCCACATGTGTAGTTCTTCACCCCATGTTGGGGTCGGACCTTGAAAATGTTGTTTGGCTACTGGGTGTTGTACTCCTTGCGGTGGGTTATATACATGTGGTTCCGAGTCTGTTCCATCTGAATTTTATTCTTCACTGTCCTCCTCATGATCCTCTTCAAGATCATCTTCTATCCAACCATTATTCCCTTGGTTAGGGAAGTAGGGATCCCCAGGTAGAGGATATCCTGCCATAAGGTCTATACGAAGACTTAAAGATAAGATATATAGAAATGATGTAGCTTTACAATATACTCCTATAGTATTTTTAAATTTGTGTTTTGTTCTAGAGTTCTTCTATATGAGTAGAGTTCGGTAAGTTTTAGACTTGTCGCAACACTACCATCACTCCCAAACACATGTTGGTCATATCTCAAATAAATATAGTTGATCAGGCTATATTTATCCCATATATGAATACATAACTGTCCAGGTTTAACTGCAGTGTCCAACATCCAAATACTTTTATGTAGTTATTACTGTGATACTATTTTTGTATGCGTGAGTGTTAGTATACTTCTTATAAAATACTTATATTTTAAAAGTATACTAGTAGTCAGAGCACATTGCCCCATTGTATTTATAGATGTATATCATTTATGAATTGATATACTGAGTTCACTATAAACAATGCTCTGATACCAATCTGTCACACCCCCAAACCAGAATGGCGGAAACATTCGGGGGTAGACGACTTCATGTAGTATCACAACAATGCACAATAATAATCAAAGTACAACAATCACCATTGTATTTACAAAGTTATAAGTTTTACAACAGTGTTCAAAACATAATGTATATTGTGACATCCCCATTTTCACGGTCAGAAAAGACCGATTTTGTTTATGTTTTATAAAAATCAGAGTACCTCTTTTAATAAAAATGTTGCGGAATTTGTTCCCAGTAAATTATGATAAATACATTATCAAAGCATTTCCGAAGAAAAGTATTTTTGTTCATTTTAAAACATTTGGGATGTCATTGTCAATACAAAAACATAAGCATAAACAAAACTTACATTCATTATCACTAGTGATTTATATCTCCTTAATCTCTCAGTGTAATGTGACTTCATATCAACACCTGTGATATAAATAAACTGAGTGGGTCAGGTTGGGAAATCTGGTGAGTACATAGGGTTTTCAACCCACAATAAATAAGTTTATTAACTTTATCAAACCAAACAAACCCGATTACCCGTTCTTCTTACCCTCACTTTACGTCCCTAAAACATCTAACACAAGGGACCTAGTCTAAGGACTTCCATCGGCGTGACAACACATACTTCAGGGGTTCCTCAGCAATTCATGTCAAATAAGGCAACCATGTGGGGGATGGAGTACTGCTGGTGAGCACACAGTTCAAATAAACACCTACAGGTTGCGAGCCTACTAGTGTTCCACTGGACTGTCTAGAATAGTCTATGGTTGTCATCTAAACTCCGCTAGATGACTGGATCATCAATAACATCTATATTGAGGCCTCTCATTATTTTATTTGGTTACACAGCAACTATTACATCTACCCATGTTTTACCCAACACATTTTGTAGATATAAAATACATATACAATTTAAATCATTTAAAACGTGTATAAAAATATTTCACCCAACATAGACAGCAAGTATTCAGACAATATGCACACATAGCACGTAATTTATATTAAATACTTTATATCTACGTGTAAGATGAAAGGGACCATTCACTCACTTGAAAAGGTGGTGATTCCAAACTCGGACAGCGCTTCGCTTCTTAAAAAAACAATTTTCTTCGACGAAACCTAGTATTATTACCACTAGAGTTTAGTCTATTATTCGCCGAGTCTAATTAATAGTCTAGCTATTATTACTATAATATAAGCGTTAAACCCAATACTTATATAACCCATAATAATAGCCCAAATACTTATTATAAGTTCCTAATAACGTTACTATAATTAAATGAAAGCTATATTAAAAATAGTGTAGGTGTAGCTCACTTACAACGGGGTTTATAGAATATCGGGCTTTGCTTGGAGCAGCATTCCCGAGCCGAAAAGCTCTTCTTCTCGGAGCCGTCGAGCACTCCGGGGCTTCTGCCTCGTGCTAGGGAGGTTCCCTAGGCTTTTCGGGGCTAAAGAGAGGTTCTAGAGAGAGAGAGAGAGTAAAGAGAAGAAAGAATGGGAAAGGTGTGAAGAAAATGAGAGTGGAAGAGGTTCTATTTATAGGGTGAAATATGGCTGAACTTGGTGCCACATGTCACCATCTGGTGGCAAGACTTGGGGAGAAAGCAATGGCCAAGATTGTGTCACGTTACCCATTTTCGCACAACACACTTTCAAATTTGAAAATCCGTAACTTTCACATACGAGCTCTGTTTTTGACGTTCTTTATATCCACGCATAGGTGAAAATAAGATCTACAAATTTCATTTTGACTCCGTCGGCTAATTTTCGACCAATCTTAAATTTAACAGTACGAGGAAATTATATTGTTAAATGTCCGCGTAAAATTCATAACTTCTACATACGAACTCTGTGTTTGTCCATCTTTTTACCGTTGAGTTCCTATTAATGAGATCTTCAATTCTCATTTAGGTCATGTAGGCCAAAAACCGCTCGATCTAAAATTTGAGTTTCGGGTTGTGCACTGCTAAGCCAAATCTTAGAAAATTCATAACTTCCTCATACGAAGTTAGATTTGGGCGTTCTTTTTTTGTATGTTCTCGGTTTAACGTATACTACAACTTGTGTTTAGATTTCTAAGGCTAAGAGGTCCTCCATCATAAATTCACTGTCGTGTCGGTTTTGCCGTAAGACTTCGACGGACCATAACTTCTTCGTTATAACTCGGATTTTGGCGTTGTTTATATGTACGGAACCCTTGAGACGTATTCTACAACTTGGTTCAAATTATTTATTCTAAATAATCTTTTGTTGAAAAGTCGTTTTTTACCCCTATTATCTCTAAATTGACTAGCCCAGATCTACGGGCGTTACAGTTATCTCCCCCTTAGGATGATTATGTCCCGAAATCATCAACGAAACAGGGCTCACACAATGACTCCATACATTATCTCTTCATCCTAAGTAATAACCGTAACTTTGATGTTTCTTCGAACGAGTATCTAACTCTAAGACTTCCTGATTGCAGGCAGTGCTCGATCTTGCACTTGCTCCCTATCTCACGTTAGACTCCAAATTATGACCTTCAAGTCACAATCTCGATCCTTACTAGAGACTGCTTCTTCTTCTTAACAAACTTAAGATAAGTTATTTTATTACTACAATAGACCGATGTGTCATATTCTAATGACTTATCATCGTATGTTCCCACGCTTAGACTCAGGTCTCTTAGAGTCTTCCAGAACAGACTATACATTTCTTCATGTTCTAATCACATCTTAAAAGGTAGCATTTCTAGCTACAAGCAACTATCGCAATATCTCTACCGATCGCTTTGATTATCTTTTATTTCAATCTTCTGGCTTACGTCGAATGCTACATCAAACTTGGTTCTCTGAACCACGTAACATAATTATCGTAGTCGGACTCAATTCGATATGACCACTAGGGTCGGAATAACAATCATCCTCTTAGTCATTACCGAAACGATGGTAACGACATATTTGAATAAAACGGCATCAATTACTAGCTTCTTGGTAACCTTGTGACTTTCCCTGATCCAATTGTGAGTCATGTGCTTCCGGTAGTATAGGCCTCTACTACATTTCACACCTACTCATACTCGTCCCAAGTATCGTCTCGCAGTTCACCCAAGTCACTATACAAGAAAATCACATAACAGCTTGACACATTAGATAACAAAACAAAGGTTTTATATTATTCCTCGAATCGATTACATAGGTGTTCAAGTTCAACCTATACTATGCCTCTAATAGGCTACACCACGTGGTACTATTTACACGACTACTTCATAGATCATCATTCCTAATCCCTTTCATTTCCATCTTCTTCGTCAAGGATCATATGGAACGCTCTTGCCTTCAGTTTCGGTGGAATGTTTGGTCTTGCCGCCTCTTTCTTCTTCGGGAAATCCTTAGCAACGTGCCCTTCTTCATGGCATTCATAACACACCCTTTTGCTGGCGGTGCACTCGTTGGCATAATGTCCAGTCTTCCCACACTTTTAGCAAGTCACTTCCTTGCTACATTTCCCAAAGTGCTTCTTCTTGCACTTCTCGCACCATTTCACTTCGTTCCTCCTTCGCTAACCTCCTTTGAACCTGACTTGATCCTCTTATTGGGCCTCGTAGACCCTTCAAACTTCCTCTTTTCGCCAACCTCAATCTTGTTGGAAGCTCTTCCCTTAATCATATCCTCCACAGACTTGGCAGCCTAGATAGCTGCCTCCAGAGTAGGTGCCTGACGCATTGGCACTGCGTACTCCCATGAAAGTCCCTTTGCGTACTTATCGATTTTCATCAACTCATCCAGAACAAGACGCAAGGCGAACTCCATCTTCTCTGTGAAGTTGTTGGTGTACTCATCAATTGACATGCTTCCTTTCTTCAAGGTCAGGAACTGGTTCTCTAGATCGATCAGGTTTTGGGCTGAGCAATACTTGCGTTTGAACTGCACCAAAAACTCTGCCCATGTCAGTTGCAAGGGCTCATTGGGGCTCAGAGTCTTCCCCAGGGTATTCCACCAGCGCACAACACCTCCTCGGAATTGACAAATTGCAAAGGTGGCTTGCAAGTCAGAAAATCCTTGTACTTGCATCCATTCCTCTCGACTCCGTCATATTGGTTGTTTTGTCGAACTATTGGTGGGTTGGCTTGACCAACGGTCCCACTGTAGTTCCCTCCTTCTCACTGCCCATCATTCAATTTGGGCTGTTCAATTGGCATTGTAGGTTTTTCCCTATTTTCATGCAATATCTGCCTCGTCTCTTCCCGTTGTTCAACCAACATAGCCCGTATCATGGCTTGTACACCGACCATTGTAATTGGCTCAGGAGCATCTGCTATAACAAGTATTTGTTCAATCACTGGTGGTTGATTCCTGTTCCCATTTGCATTCCTAGCTCCACTACGGGTTCTTTCCATGTCGATCTATATACCAAATCAGACGTTCGGTGTGCAATGACGAGAATTAAGATATGACAGATTTTATTTATGATCGACGTGTAAATCTCCCTATTTCTCCGAAAAGTTATATGCAAGTTCTAATACCGTAATTAAACGTTTAGAAATTTGAACACATAAAGTTTCCAGATCCGGTCGGCAATAGACCATAGATCTGATCATACAATGCATATCATAAACCATTTAGCACATAAAAGCATGTTAGGCATTTCCCAACTGTGACATCCCTATTTTCATGGTCAGAAAAGACCGATTTTGTTTATGCTTTATAAAAATCAGAGTACCTCTTTTTATAAAAATGTTGGGGAATTTGTTCCCAGTAAAACATGATAAATACGTTATCAAAGCATTTATGAAGAAAATTATTTTTATTCATTTTAAAACATTTGGGATGTCATCGTCAATACAGAAACATAAACATAAACATAACTTACATTCATTATCACTAGTGATTTATAACTCCTTAATCTCTCAGTGTAATGTGACTTCATATCAACACCTGTTAACTGCATTCATATATGCTACTACTATGAAATTCACACATGCATTTATACTCGATTTTCTCATCATTTTCAGACATTTTACAGAAAATATCGGATTTTCTGGGTTTACAAAAGATGCAAAAACTTTTATTCAAACATACTTATGAACTCACCAACATAATATATGTTGACATTTTCAAAATAACTTGTATTCTTAGGTAATCGTTAAGCAAGAAGATTTTCAAGTGTGTATGGATTTATTTTGTGTAACATCACTCATCGTACTATTAATACTTTGAATTTATGTAATCTATAACAATGTACTTGATGTGAACAATGTTGGTTGTGATATGTAATGTTGGTGATGAATGTGTTATGTTTCATGTATATTCATTGTGATGATAATTCAATTGTTAGTCACACGAGCCCTCGAACGTTTCCACCGTCTGGTTCGGGGTTGTGACAAGGAATCTCACAAGACCATGTACTCGATTCATCACGGCAGCACAAAGATGTATAGGGATCCGAAACCCTACTACCGGTGGCTGATGATGAAACTCGATGTTGCAAAGTATGTGGCCAAGTGTGTAACATGTGCAAGGGTCAAAGCACAACTTTAGAAACTGTATGGGAGTTTAGAACCTTTACATGTACCTATGGGTAAATGGGGAGACATCACTATGGATTTTGTAACTAAACTGCCCAGAACAAAGAACGGTCACGACATGATTTGGGTTGTCGTTGATCGGTTCACAAAAAGTGCACATTTCATAGCCACTAATGAGAAGTGGTCTATGGAAAAGCTTGCAAAGGTTTACGTGAAAGAGATTGTAAAAGCTCATGGTGTTCCCCTGACGATTGTGTTAGACCGTGATAGTCGTTTCATGTCAAGATTTTGGAGAAATCTACAAGAGGAATTGGGTACGAAATTGTGTTTAAGTACAACTTACCATCTACAAACCGATGGTCAGAGCGAACGAACAATTCAAACGTTGTAGGATATGCTACGAGCATGTACCCAGGAATTCCAAGGAAATTGGGATGAACATTTACCTCTAGTAGAATTTTCCTATAATAATAGTTTCCACTCAAGCATCAAGATGGCACCTTATCAAGCTTTGTATGGACAAAAGTGTCGAACGCCGTCGTGTTGGCTTGAAGCTGGGGAAAAGCAGTTTATGGGACCTGAAATACTCTATCAGACTGCTGAAAAGTTGAAAGTGATTAGGGAAAGGATCGTCAATAGAGCTATGCTGACAAGAAAAGACAACCGATATCATTCGAAGTTGGTGATTCGGTTTTACTTAAAGTCTCGCCGTGGAAGGGACCTATAAGATTTGGTAAAAGGAGAAAATTGAGTCCAAGGTTTATTGGACCATTTAAAGTTCTTCAAAAGATTGGGACCCAAGCTTAAAAACTATAACTACCAGAAGAACAAGAAGGTATTCATAACACCTTCCACGTGTGTTATTTGAGGAAGTTCATAGGAGAACTTCCCGACATCATTCCAATTTCTGAATTAAGGTAGGATGAAAGTAAGAGGTTAATTGAAGAACCGGAGGCAATTATTGACCGTAAGACTAAGAAGTTGCGATGCAAGATGGTCGATTTAGTGCTTGTGCGATGGAAACATACAAATGGGCCAAATCTCACCTAGGAAACAGAGAATGACACGATGAGTCGCTATCCGCGTTTGTTTGCTGATGTGTGATTCCAGGGACAGAATCAACCTAAAGGGGAGAGAATTGTAACGCCCTTGTTTTTAGGCTAGACATTAATGATGATGTAATAGTCTAGGTCAACCTATGTAATTTGTTTTAAAATAATAAAGGTGTATTATTTGATTATTATGTGTTTATGCTTAATTATTATAATTTATTGAGTTAAGGATAAAAATAAGCATCAAAAATAAATGTTAGATAAAGCCTAAATCCATGAAGAAAGTTGTAGTAGTCGTAACAAGGATTCCGGAGATATAAAGAATACCGAAATCCAAGTTATAACGAAGAAGTTATGACCTGTCGAAGTTTCGAGACAAAACCGGCACGACACTGGGAATCGCAAAAAGTGAGTTTATGATAAAATACTTTTTAGCATTGCAATTCTAAATGAAGGTTTTAGAGTAAATCTCCACCTTCACGTGGATATAATGAACGTCAAAAATGGAGCTCGTATGCAAAAGTTATGGCCTTCCGAAGATGTAGCTGTCTGAGGGCATGACACGTGTCAGAAAACCCTAATTTGACCGGGCTCACGACGTGAGGAGTCAAAACGCCACTTTTCAAGGCTAGAATGCAGATGGCAAGTCTACGGAACAGGCTCATGATGTAAGGAGTCAAACGGACACTATTCAAGCCTAGAACGCAAATGGCGAAGCTACAAGGTGATACATCCATGGCTCACGACGTGAGCAATGAATTCTCACGACGTGAGAGACCAAAAATCACCCTATAAATAGAAGTGCAAGGCTGCCCGATCTATGTTTACAAAACTTACACTTTTACACCCTAAACTTTCTTCTAAGCTATCCTAACACCCCCTAAAGCCTAGAGAACCACCCTAACACCCGAAGCAAGTCCCGGAAATCCCGAAGATCCCGAGAAAAAAAGTTTTCGAGTCGAAACTCTGCCCACGTGAAGCCCAGTTTTTGGGAAAACATCCCGGTTTTATCGAAAATGATCGTTTTAAGTAATGAAGTGCTACCCGATTATCGTTAAATCATGTGAGTATATAGTCACTTTCATCTTACACATAGATATGAAGTATTTTCTATAAAATACGTGCTATGTGTAATTATATTTTTTGTTTATTTGAGATGGGTGTTGAATAGATATTTTATACAAGTTTTAAACTGTATATGTATTATTATCTACAAATATGTTGGGTAAAAAATGGGTAGATGAAATAGTTGATGTGTGTTAAAATGATGAGAGGCCTCAATAGTGTTATTGTATCAGTCATCTAGCGGAATGTAGATGACGACCATGGACCTTTCTAGATAGTCCAGTGGAGCGCTAGCAGGCTCGCAACATGTAGGTGTTTGTGAACTTAGTGTTCAAAAATGTTCAATGGTATACTCCATCCCCCACATGGTTGCCTTATTTGACATAAATTGTTGAGGAATCCATAAATTAATAAATTTATTGTTGGTTGTTGAAAATTAATAAATTTATTATTTGTGGGTTGAAAAACCCTATATGCTCACCAGGCTCCCAAGCCTGACCCACTCAGCTTTCTCTATTACAGGTAGTGGACCCAGAGCATAGTTGGATGATGATAAAGGATTTTGGATTATAGGCCAGTGGATGTAAATATCTGTTGTAAGGCTTATAATTTACTGTTTATGCTTTTGGTTTGTATCGGAACATGACATCCCAAGGTTTTGTTATATAATGAAAATATATTTCTTTAATAAATGATTTGATAAATTTTTATTATATTTTGTTTTGGGAACAAATTCTGCAACATCTTTTGGAAAATTACTCTGATTTTATTTTAAAAGCATAAACTAAATCGGTCTTTTATGGCCGAGAAAAATGGGATGTCACAACATCTAAGATAGGAGTCATCACTGTCATCCTCATACATACATCTCATATCGGGGCATTCACTGCTCTGCGACTCAAGGCATTGGCCACCACATTGGCCTTGCCCGTATGATACAAAATCTCACAATTGTAGTCCTTTACTACATCCAACCACCTTCTTTGCCTCATATTCAGGTTGGGCAAATCCATAAGGTACCTCAGGTTCTTGTGGTCTGTGTAAATGGTACAACAGCCACCATAGAGATAATGACACCAAATCTTTAGGGTGAATACCACTGCCCTTAGCTCCAAATCATGGGTGGGATACCTTGTCTCATGAGGCTTCAGCTGCCTCGACGCATATGAGATCACATGCCAACTCTGCATCAACACAGCACACAAACCTGATATCGATGCATCACAATAAACCATGAAGTCCTCCACCCCCTCCGAGAGGGCTACCACTGGAGCCCCACACAATCTCTGGAAAAGGGTCTCGAATGATACCTGCTGCTCAGACCCCCAAATAAAAACAACATCCCTCCCAGGTCAGCTTGGTGAGTGGAACAACAATCTTGAATAAATCCCTGATAAATCTTCGGTAATAACTTGCCAATCCAAGGAAACTCCTACTCTTTGATGAGGATCTCAACACCTCCCACTGCGTTATTTCCTTAATTTTGGCTGGGTCGACCAAAATACCATTTTGATTGACGAGATGTTCGAAGAAGTGGACCTCTCATAACCAGAAATCGCATTTGGAGAATTTAGCATAAAACCTCTCCATCCTCAACACCCCAAGAATCTCCCGAAGATGCTCCTCATGTTGTTCCCTGGTCTTCGAATATACCAGAATGTCATTAATGAAAATGATCATGGATCGATCCAACATGGGCCTACATACCCAGTTCATGAGATCCATGAACGCTGCCGGTGCATTGGTGAGCCCGAAAGGCATCACCACGAACTCGTAAAGCCCATAACAAGTCCGCAAAGCCATCTTTGGAATATCCTCATCTTGAACCCTCATCTGATGATATCCAGATCTTCACCGTCAACTTGATCAACTCCCGGAAATCAATGCACATCTAGTGTGAACCGTCATTTTTCTTGACAAAAAGGATCAGAGCTCCCCACGGCGAACTATTCGGTTAAATGAACCCCTTCCCCAATAGCTCCTGAAGCTTAGAGGATAATTCCTGCATCTCGGGCAACACAAGGCGATACGGTGCCTTGAAGATAGGCGCCACCCCCGAGATCTGATCGGTCCGGAACTCCACCTGCCTCTTAGGAGGTACACCCGGTAACTCCTCGGGAAAACTTCAGAAAAGTCACATACTACCGGAACATCGGAAACATAAATCGAACCCTTCTCCACAAGCCGAGTACCCACCACATATGCCACAAAAACCATACACCTGTGATGCAAACTCTGTCTTGCCCTGGTGGTAGAATATAAAGTTGATCCCGATCTAGTATCCTTGCCATAAATAGTAAGCACTCCACCACTTGAGTCCTGAACCGTCACCAGATGTCGCTCGCAACCAATCAAATCCCTAAATCGACTCAACCAATCCTTGCCCACTATAACACAGACATCCCCAATCGCTATTGGCACCTGATCAATCAGAAAATCAACACCAAAAATCTCCAAAACATAGCTACGATAGACATCGGTAGCAAAAAACACGTGCTCGTCAGCTATGGAAACCCTCAATGGCTGACTCAAGGCCTTGCACCTGATGCTAAAACAACGACTAAAGGATAAAGACACAAAGGTCGACTTGCACCCAAGTCAAATAGCACCAAAGTAGGCACATGATTTACAAGGAAATTACCTACATGAAACATAAGATAAGAATAAATCAAATCAAATCAACAACATAAATAAGGAGATACATACCAACAAAAACATCAGGTGTCGCGCGGACCTCCTTGACAGTCGGCTGAAAAGCTCTCCCACAGGCTCTCAGAGCCTCGGCCTTCCCCGGACGACCATTAGTAATACGCAAGGAAGCAGGAGCAGGGGCTCGAGTTAAACCCTGAGTGAGTTGAGGACACCCAGCCTTCCTGTGGCCAGTCTGGTTGCAATGAAAGCAAACCGAAAATCCCTTGGGTCAATCCTTTGCCATATGCCCCTCCTTTCCGCATTTGAAACAAATCCCCAACCGGAAAGATGCCTCGTGACTCTTACCGCACTTTCCACAAGTGCGGCCCTTCTAGCCTCCTACTTTAGAATCAGCAGGCTTGAATCGCTTGGTCGTTGACTGCGACTGAACTGGCCTTCTATCTCTCCCCTTAGACTCTCTCTCCTCCCTTATCTGGGTCTCCAGCTCGATTTCCCTCCTCTTGGAATTGGTCTGCAGCTCAAGCTAATGTCCGATATGATGAGTTCTCCATGAACTCCCAAATATTCCTCCTCAAATTGCTCAAGTACCAGCTCACACGTGCCTGCTCCATAGACATGTGCTCAGAGCAGAATAATGCCCCTCGTGGAATATCCTTTTGATCTCAGTCACCGTCTCTGTCTTCTGCTTGAGAGATAGAAAACTTTGGGCCAATCGTTTCCTCTCCACCTGGGGAATGAACTTATCTCGAAACAATTTGGTAAACCTCTCCCAAGTCACTACAACATGCTCTGCAGGAGAATAATCAGTCGTCACAAACTTCCACCAGTCCTTCGCCCCCAAGCGAAGTTGGTTCAGCGTAAATTGAACCTTCATATTTTTAGGGCATGAACAGGTATAAAAACACCCCTCAACATCATAGATCCATCTCATCATAGAAATCGGGTTATGGCTGATGTCAAACTCTGGTGGCTTCATGTTGCTGAACTCTCGGAACATCAATGGATCACCCCCTGAGGCCTCGCAGCTGTAAGGGCTACGGTTGTTGTGGCAGCGACAACCTGAGTGACAGAAGCATAGCGCTCATCAAAATTCTCGATCAATGTGGTCTTAATAGACCCGAACATCTCTGGGATGGCCTCCCTAATAGTTGCGGCCACCTCCTCAGCAACGATCCTGTAGATCTCATCGTCATTGGTACTCGGCCTCTTGGGGTTGTTGGATCCTAAACCTCGGGTAACCACCATATTATCTAAAACATAAACACATAAATCATCAGGGACAGGCTAAAACACACACACAACACTTATACATCCAAGCAAGATCCTTAGCACTCTAAGAATCCTTCTTGATTCGCGTACGGATCTGGTGCTTTCAGTAGTACAAACTCAATACTACCTTCCACACCAATCTGTATATGTCCCAAGTCGTCCTCTTAAGACCCCAAGTCACAAGTACTCTATCCTACATGGATATCTAGCTATTCCCTCAGCATACTTCTCAAACTAAATATCTAGGCACTCATCCTAGGCTACTCGTCAAAGCCAAACTACCTCGTAAGGATCTCCGCCATTCTCGCCATATGCTCCACGCACACCAATCATACATGATATATGGCTTGATAGACAGTCAAATAAATGATTCTTCCTCAAGTCCACAACCAAACAGGGAACATGAAGAAAGGCTAAATCATGCATTCTAAGGTTATAAAGTCTTAACCATGTACAACTAAGCAGCATAAACAGAGCAAATAACAAGGATAGGTTCAAAAAAAAGAAGCGACCTCCTAGGCTAAGGCATCATGAATTAGGAAACGCTAGCTCATACTTCCTGGAGATACCTAGCCTACCATTTAGCATACAGTTCTAACAACTCAAGAATAACTCATCTCATAATATAATCAAGTAAGGGTATTTTGGGAAATCACCGCTCGGGCTTTAGCTAATTGTACACACTACTTTGTCCTTCTTTTCTCATAAAAATCCTTTACTCTTTTGGAAAATCATTTATTTTTGAAAATATTTAATCAACTCCTCGGTTTGAGTCCAGACATACCTGAGGGTGTGCCCGAATCCCTTAAACCAAGGCTCTGCTACCAACTTGTAATAGTCAAAACTCTTAAACAAAATTTTCATTTATAAGTTTCCCAAAAGCATAGTTTTTAACACCAACCCATGACAAATATAAAGGTCAAATATATAACGTCATAAAACAAAGTCAAAGTATCCCAGAATCCACAAATATCCTCATTAACATATAAGTGTGTAGAATCATACCAGCGCCTTCCTGCGATCCTAAGATGTACTTGAAACACATTTAAATCAAAATCGTAAGAATGAAGCTTAGTGAGTTCCCCAAAATACCACATACAAAAATAATTAGCTTCTCATGGCTATGTCTCAATAAGGACCCTCCGGTCATGTGTCTCAGTGAAGACCCTCTGGTCTCACGTCTCGGTATGAACCCTCCGGTCATAACTTAATATACATACACATAATAATATAACATAATAAGTCACAAAGACAGAATGCACATATATAACAATTAAGACCCTCCGGTCAATAACACGAATAAGACCCTTCGGTCACATAGAAATTACCACACAGTCAGTATAGTGAGAAGACTCACCTCACATAGCAAAGCAAATAAATCTCGCACCCGAATTGTCGGTCTAGATTCCGCCTCTGGAAGATGCACCAAATGAAGTAGAACTCAGATCCAAGATCTAGAAACACCAACTATCTTTCATTCAAGGCTTCTTCTCCACCAAAAGCTTCACAAGAACATTCAAATGAGCCACAAGCACTCACACAAGCTAAAGGGACGAGATTAGGGTTTTAAGGAGGTTGGAGGCTGATAGTGGTGGCTAGAAATGAAGCCATCATGTTCCTTAAATAGGGACATAAGAAAATCTTAGGGTTTCTCACTGAGCCTATTACCCCCAACATACTAGGTGGCCTCCACGACAATGCTAAGTGCATGAGTATGATGTGTGTACTCATGCGTACGCCCCCACGTACTTGAATGACTCCTTTTTCAAAATAAGGACCAATCTTGACATATACACAAAAGGTTAAGGTCTGAGAAGTTATACCTCCTTTTGAGGATGTTACAGTTGGTTAAGTTGTATGCTAACCTTGGGCACTGTCGTACGTTATTGGTCGAGATGTCGTGACCAACCCTTAGATGGGTTGAACTAATCCCCATATGTATCTTTCTACCTTCTTGTACTCTGGATTCACAAATCCTGGATAAAGGTTTGTGAGATAGTTGAACATATTGATGTAGGTCAAGATGTCAGCGTTGTCCATTGTCAGGTTCCATAAATCTTGCTCTAATCGTTTCATTTCCTCCCGAGGACAATATTCCTCGAGGCCCATGGTCTTGACGTGTATGTTCCACCAAGACATGATCGTATCCGCAAAAGTGCAAGTGGGAAACTTTACCTTGAATCCCTCAGCACGAGAACTAATTTTGAAAACACACTCAATCTTTTTGATCCATCTTATGAGGCCTACGACTCCTTCGTTCCCATAGAATGTTTTAGGCTTGTAGTTTACAAAGTCCTTGTAGGCGCATGCTCTTAGAGCACCTTGATTGTTTCCTTGAGAGCTTTCGCCTCCTTCTCCTATCCCAAAGTTTATGTGGCGATGGGTTTTAAGTGTTGCTAGAGCATCAGCTATTCATTGCTCAACCATGGCTTCAATGGCTGCCTGGTATAGAGGTGGTTTAATTTGTGTAGATTGAGCATCTTTCTCTTCTTGGAGACCTTGGTTAGATCTGGTCAATCTTGTGGTTCCATTTCTTAATTCCTAAAGTTAGTGTTGAGATGGGAGTTACTCAATCACATTTGTAAGGTAGCGTCCTTGTGGATATGGTTATGTCTTGGTGTGTTAGTGTTAGTGTTAAATGAAGTAGTATAGTAATAACACAACAACATAGATTTCATTCAACCATATAAGTATAACATCCATCATAATATCATATAACGTGACCATAAAAAATGGGTGGCTAGAGTAACAAAATGCTGAGGTTACAAAATAAACAAGTATGTTCAGTGAGCTTTTCTAGTACTTTAACCCAAAAGTATAAACATGTTCATCCTAGCCATCGTGCTAGGGAAATGCCTAATATCCACGGTATATAATCAAAAAGTCATCAACTGAACTAGATGTCTATAAACATAATCTATCCAAACATCTGAAAATGCAATCATCAATTCTACTTTGTCTACCTAAAGCTCCAACCTGTCGGTGTGACTGATCACCTCCTGCAACATCTGATGATGAAATTGAGCCTCATCCCTTGCTTCCTGTAACTGGTCCTGAACAAGTAGGATCCTTATCTCCATCATATCCCTTTACTACTCGAGATATTGTACATGCTTTGTTAGTTGCCTCAAGTTCATCCTTAAAAGAAATGGATTGGTGTCCATCGCTCCTATGTAATCCGAGTAATGGGCAGTCTGTGGTACAAGGAAGGAGATAGCATGTTTGACCGGAGTGTTTGGGGTAGGGGTAAGTGCAATAGAGGACACCCCTACCTCGAAGCATGATCTGATATCCTCATCCTGCCTCCAAGCTGTAATCTGGGGCATCCAGGAGTAGTCCCCACTCCGTTTCTTCGATGGAGAATGTGATATTGGTGGGGATGTTGCTCTCTTCCAATAGGAGATAACAGTAGTCTTTCTCAGGGTTCGTTTCACCTTAGTACCAGTAGTATGTGCTCTGAAAGATCGATGTGAAGGAGTGAGGAGGGGTGGTGAAATCTCCAGTGAGGTGGAAGTATCCTACTCGTCCTCGTCCAACTCATAATATGAGTTGAAAATCTCAAGTCCAGCTGGTGTGTAGACTGGTGAATGAACAAGATCAGAAGGGTACAATCTAGAGTGGTCAGCTAGAGTGTAGTCGGGTTCGGACAGGTGCTCAATTGGAGTATATTTAGGCTCGGTTTCATCATTATCCTCTGTAGGCTCCACCTCATAAGCCACAATCATCGTTGGGTGTCGGTAGAGTCAGAAGCACCAAGAACTACATGCTCCTCTATTGGTAAGGAAGTTGTACTCCACGATACTTCGCCTGCCATACTCTCGGCAAAATTGCATAAGACATCAAACAGGAAGGATGTTTATGAGAGATGTGAAGATCAATTAAATACAATATAATATCTAATTAGAGATTGTAATAGATAGTACTTGTAACTTCTAAGTCTCCCTACTATGTCGTAAGTATTGAATAGTGGTTCCTAGGCCAGAAATCCTCGAGTGTAGATGTCATTAAGCCATAAATCCTCAGATGTAGAAGCCTCTAAAAATAAATCTTCGAGTATAGAATCATTGTCTATGCATCCAATCCAGAAGTCCTCAAGCGTTTAGATTGCCAACCACCGTATCCAAATTTTGTCGTGCGTTGGTCGAACCATAATAAAACTTATATGTGCATTCTAGGTCTACTTGTGGTACATCCATTATACTATACCAACTCTAAACATGGTTTTTGACCTAAAATCCTGAGTTGTGATTTCGTGGATTTGTGTTTGTGGGTAGTAGATATATTTTTGTGAGCGTATTTATATTGCGATATATCTTTAAATCTTTGTTGGGTTATGTATATTAATTTTTAGGGTTTTTTTACTCCAATACTATCAAGTAAGAATTATCTAGGTGAGAAGTACCGGAGGGTAGGACCATTTTAGAATATATCCGTTCTGAAAATCTAGCAACTCAAGCGATAGTTCAAACTAATCACCTCTCCCACAAGTAGTCAAGAAGTAGTGTAACTAATATTAATATTGTTTAATTTGTTAAGCTTAAAGGGTTAAACCTAATTAGAGTGTATCCCAATACTATAGATGTATTTCCTAAGGAATTACTAGTTCGCTATAATTTGAAGCTCTGATATCAATCTGTCACACCCCCAGCTGGCGGGGGAAACGTCGGGTTGTGCGACATGAGAATGTTGGATTTCAGGCCACACACTTACATTTAATAATACACCGATATATTAAACAACGTAATTTTTTATTCATTAAGTAAAATATATTATAAATTTGTTCAATGTACAAATAGGTCACAAAAGCAAAGTACGATAGTAAAGCACATAGACTTTGAGATGCATCATTAAGGTTAATTCTCCTGAGAATACATGTGGTTTAAAAGGTCAATATAATGTTGGTGAGTCCACATGTTTAATTTTTATAAAACATTTTGTAGTTATTTTAGCTATCTTATTTATCCTAAACTCACTTCCTCGAGTGTGTGTGTACTATCACTACTTTCTTAGGTGGTTTCCAAGTAGTAGTCTAAGATAGTTAGTTTTAGTTTAACAATATTACGATGAGTTCCTATAATCGATCTATGACTATTGAGTTCCCTAAAAAAACACGACGCTTCATTGAATATTGCAAATGTGTTTAGAAAGTTATGCTTGCTTTGACTTGCAGTCAAGTTATAACTAGCAACCACAAATGGGAGTGTCAATCCCGTATAGATCCATGCATATCTTTCCCGCTCACTTAAGATTTAACGATTATAGGTCATGGAGTAGCTAAAAATCTTTCACCGTGTTGATGAATTGCGTCCCATCCAAATCTTGTTATGGGGGCCTCCCCTGGTCAGTCATGTTGTTATTCCTTGTTGTATTTATGTGAGTTACTTTTTATATATATTATTCAGCTTATATATATATATATATATATATATATATGTGTGTGTGTGTGTGTGTTTGTGTGTGTGTGTGTTTGTGTGTAGCCAAGTATTTAGGCAAATTAACGACTAGGTAATAAACTTATAAAAAGGGTGGCTATAATAACTACTAGAGTATCGGCGTTTGTTGGCACTTGGCCAACATAATAACTATATTTGATATTTTCTATCAGTGCAAATCAATATAACTAGGCATAATATTATCTTTTAAAAGTTTGGAAAAGTATCTACATGGGATAATATCATCATAATGTTATGAGCATAATTATCTAACTAATCTTATACAATCAGTAATAACTATCTAATAGTTGCATTTTAACATGTATTCCCCGCAAAAGGTTTCGAAAATGGGGTCTTGAAGTCACCTGCGAGTTATGATACCATTGTTGTAGGGTGGAAACCGGAAGTCCGAACTTCGAGAGGCGCTTGGGAGCTGTGGCACGAGGATCGAGGGAGTGAGAGAGAGTTTGTGAGGTGTGAGGGGAAAGGATTGTTAAAGCCTTCTATTTATAGCAAGTTTTGGCATGTGCACCGCGTAATTGTGTGTGAGCCACATGGAGTTGCCACGTGTCGCTCTCTCATTGTGCCACATCAACCATTATCCAGGAGGATCGAGTGCCAAATTACGCACAACACATTGCGTGCGGACGCACGTGACGATAAAAATTAAAGTTTAAAATTTCGTAACTCTCGCATACGAACTCCATTTTCAACGACTCTTATATATCCGTGTAGGTCTTGACATTCTCTACAACTTTCCTTTTGGTTATTTTGGCTAGTTTTGACTTTTATTTTTTACTAGTTTTTATTACCGTTATGATTTTATAAAAATTAACTTTTTCATACGGTTTCCGTTTTAGGTGTTCTTCATCTCATAATTCCTACTTTGAGTAGTACTATGATTGTAATACCCCGATTTTCAAATATTACATTTTTGACCCTTGGAATGAGTTTTGTTTGCAAATGAACCATAGTGGCATTATCGTAAATTTTGGGAAAATCAGAGTACGTTGGGCTTACCATCATGGTATGTGGAGCGTAAGTCTTTTAATGTGGAGCGACGTTGTTTTGGGAGTATGTTGGGCGTACTCCGTTTGGGAGAAAACCCTAATCTTGAGGGTTTTGACCCTATTTATTGATCCTTAAGTTTCATTTCTTCACCCTATTCCCAACCTCCATCCTTAGAAACATATTCTCTTGCAAACCCTAGCCCCATTGTTGCACTTTGAAGCTTGGGCGTGTGTTTTGTGTGTTCCAAAGGAAGAAGGCGGTGGTGAAGCTTGGAAGCTAGAAGCAAGCTTGGACCTAGAAGTTTTGCATCCTTCTCCGTCTCTAGAAGGTAAAAAGTTCCCACCTTGATGAACGAGTTGCTAGATCTAGCTTGCATGATGAAAATATGAGCTTTTGTCCCAAATATGGCCTTTCTTGTGTATGACATGTTATAGAACGTTTAGGTTGTCCTTTTGGATGTATTTCCATGTCGTGAGCCATAAAAATATGACCTTGTCCCCTGAGATTCCTTCATGCAAGCCATTAAGAGCTTTAGTGGTTAAGACAAGTTAGGGTTTTGTTGATGGGCTTGATCTAGACATATAGAACCATAAAGTTGGAAACTTTGTGGTTTGGGATGCCATTTGGGGCTAAGACTGAAAGTTAGATGTAGTGTCTTGAGGAATTAAGCCCTCGAAATGAAGATATTAAGTCATTACGTACGTTGGGTGTAACTATAGTACGCTTGGTGTACGCCTGAGGGGATCCCGATCTGGATTGCAAGTACACGGGCGTACAAGCCGAGTACGCGGAGGGTACTCGGTCTAGGTTGAATTTTATTGATTTTGACTTTGACCAAGTTTGACTTTAGGTCAAACTTAAGGGTTTTGATTTGTGATTAAGATTTTATTGGTTCTGATGTTCGTAGACACGTGGGAGCAAGCAGAGTAGCAGGAAGTGTATCACAATGTTCCAGGTTTCTTCATTTCAGGTTAGTTTTGTCTCATTGTACCGTGGGTCGAAGGCACCAAAGTCGGTCCACTAGTTTTCGGTTATCTGTTAGTAGAGTGATGCCTTAAGGACTGTATATATAGTCATGTAGGATAGACTGAGGACTCTTGATCTAGGATCTCTTACATGTTCCTTGTTTGGTTGTGGTTCTAGTGTAGTATCACCTGCCCGGGTGTCTATCTCATATACGATCATGCATTTCTTGTATTATTTCTACTTAGTATGTCTCTATGTTGTATTTATTAGTTACATCTGTATTTTGGTATCGAGTATGCTATTATGTCATAGGGATTTGTTAGATTTGTATCTTGGTGTCGAGTATGTTGTTATGTTGTAGTTGATGGGTTTTAGAATAAACATACAATCATGTGTGTGCATGCAACCCTAATAAGATCCATGTCTTCTCTAATTGAACATACCATATGAATAACAACATGCAAACCCTAGAGCTATAGATAATAATAAAAAATCATATAATAAGGATTAAGATACATACCTTTGATTGTTATGTAGCAATAACAATCCAAAACCTTGTAGATCTTGAAGCTTAAGAGCAAGTATCACAAATGTAATACATCTAATGAAGCACAAACACACTTAGCAAGAGGATGAGATATGAGAGGGAGGAAGATGCTTCAAATTTCGGCTACAACTCTATAGGGTTTCTAGTGGCCCAATTCATCAAGGGTATGGGTCTTTATATAGTGAGGTGACTTAGAGCCAACGATAGGGTTAAGAGTAGGAAACCTTAATTGCTTTGCTTAAGGACCAAGCAAGCCTCAAAACTTCTATCTACAAGCCCTGGATGAAAATTCTAGGGCTTCTCTAGAAGATTTTCATCCAAGCCTCTTTAGGAGGGTTCTAGAGCTTCTCTCCTCAACTATCAATAAATTGCCAAACAATCCCTGTGCTTTTAATTAATTCAATTAATCCCAAAATTAATTCCAATTAACTTCTGATTAACTATTAATTAAATAATATGATTTCTAATTAACATATTATTTACATAATACATTAATAAATCGTCCATTTCAATTTATTAATCAAAATAGTAAATTCTTCCTCTTTCTTAATTAATCATCATGTTTAGTTGCTAGTATGAAGGCAACCCAAAAGGACTGTGCTACTATCAATTCAAGTATATACCAATTATAGTTATGAGCTTAGACACCTAATCCAATAGTAGTGATCTGTTAGATCGGTATCCTGGTATGTAGAATGTTGTTATGCAATAATTGATTATTGCATCTGTATGTTATCTATATTTACTAGCTATCATCTGGTGGAGTGCCCTAGGAACTGTCTATGACCATGTAAGATAGCCTGAGAACTCTTGGTTTAAGCTTTCTAGCATGTTCCTTGTTTGATTGTGGCTCTAGAGTAGGATCATCTATTCGGGTGGCTATCTCATCTCTGATTACTTATGGTTATGCATTTCATGGAGCTTAGCTGGTAATAGGATTGTGCGCTGTGAAAGGACTTGTAGGCAGTAGTGAGTTGTATGTTTGATGTCTGCATGTATTGTGTGCCTACCAGATCCTTGTTTGTTTATATGTCGACATATGTTGGTAGTGGGTTGAGACAGTCCTGCTTTGTGTTGTAGGCCAAGATATCCGGTGCGATCCAATTTTAATCCATAGGCACAAAGGCTCTAGAAGAGTGGTTGGGTTGAGGCGGTAGGCCAACAAACCCTGGGTATTCTAGCCCGATTGCTGATTGGACCTAATGCATGCTTGTATGTTTATCGTATGGGGTATTTTTGGGGAAACTCACTAAGCTTTATGCTTACCCAGTTGTTTATAGTTTCAGGTATTATCGATGATTGCAGAAAGTCGAAGGTGGGATTGTACACACTCATCAGCAACATTGAGGATTCCGCGTTTTCTATGATACTTTGATTTTTAATAAATGTAATTTGGAATAAACGTTTTTCTTAATAATGGATTTATATTTTGGGAAGTTTTAATTTATTAAAAATGAAAAATTTTGGTTGTGAAAAGTGGGACGTTACAAGTTGGTATCAGAGCCCTGGTTTGAGTGAATTGGAGAAACAATTGTGTGAATCTAGTCTTAAACTAGGATTCGAGAGTTTTTGCAAAAAAAAAATTGGAAAAGAATTCGTAACAAAAAGGGTTGGATTAGGGATACGGGCTCGTTCTCTTGTCATGTTCTTGTTTGATTGTGGGCTTGGGATCGGGAACATGGGCCTTGACTTAACTTTGACTTTTTTAGGATATGCGATGTGCACAGTCAACCAGAGCCCGAACAGGAGAGTGGTTCCCAAATTACCCATACTTGTTATGTTTATTGAGTTTTGATTTTGCTGATATATGAGTTGTTATAAAAAGCATGCTAGTGGGTAAGGTTCTTTAGAAACTATTGGATAGTAATGCCTGATTCTGTGATGCGTTATGATATAGGAAATTGCTTGCCTGATTTATATTACTTGATTGTGAGATTGTTACGTGTATGTTGATTAGTTGTATATGGTCGGATTGTATAGCCTTAGAATGATCGACTTGACCTTACTTCCTTTTCCTTGTTTGGTTTTGGACTTAGGGCATAGTTGATTATTTGACAATCTATATGATCTCGTATTGTGTACAAAAAGCATGCACAAAAGCAACCGGTGATGCGAGAGCGAGGATAATCCTAGGAAGAGCGCTTAGAAAGTAAGTTGTAGCTCGTAGCAGAAGCGGTGTTAGCACACTTAGGAGTTGTCTAGTATAGTGACTTAGGACCTTGGGATGAATTTTGAATCGACTACGGATATGTGTGGAAGGTAGTATGGGTCCGTACTACTGAAAGCACAAGATCCGTATGTGATTCAGGGGGAATTTTGAGGCTAATAGGTGACTAATCATAGTACAGCTTGGTGTGTGGAGCACTGTGTTGTGATGTCTGATCTTTTCTTGGTATATTTCAGTATGGCGGTTATTAGAGGTTTAGGATCAGGAGTTGGAGCGAGTGGCCAGGATGGGCCAAGATTGATAGAGGACCGGGTTAGGGAGATCATTTGTGAGGAGGTTGTTACTATTGTTCGGGAGCAGATACTGGATCTGTTTGGTTCTATCAAGACCGTTATGATGGAGTTCTTCGATGACTGATATGTTGCACTTTCTGAGACTGTCGCTGCTACGACTATCGTGGCCGACACAATGACTGGGTTTAGTGCTGGGAGAGCTTTCCAGTACCGAGACTTCGACAATAAGAAGCCCCCGGTGTTTGACGGGGTTCAAGATCCGATCATCACCATGAGGTAGCTGTCAGATGTCGAGGGATGTTTCTTTACTTGCTCTGGTCCATCTAACTTGAAGGTCAAGTGCGCTCTGAACCTTCTTCGGTCAGGAGAGAAGGATTGGTGGAGGCTGGTTACTAGTTCATACACCCCAAAATAACAAGCCGCAGTATCATGGGAGCAGTTCTCTAAGATGTTCCGCTTGAGATATGTCCCATTGGTGGAGCGGGAGAGACTGAACCAAGAGTATTTGGATCTGAGACAGGGAACTGAGTCGGTGAAAGAAATCACCAAGATTTTCACAGAGATAGCTATGTTTTGCCCTGAGTTTGCTGCTTCTGAGCAAGATCGGATGACTCAGTATTTAGGCATGCTCAAGACGGATATTCAACATTTTGTGTCCATCTAGCGCTACAATTCCCTCGCTGAGCTTCAAGATATCGCAAGGAGGTGAAAGATTGAGAGATAGGCCCACACAAGGGAGCAACATCAAGCCTCAGATCATTCATAGTCTGCAGCGAAGCGGTTCAAGTCCACCGGTTAGATTTCAGGATCAGTTGGAGGAGGTGTCGATCTTTTGTATGTCGCAGGTGTGGCGAGGAGGATCATTTTAGAAGAGACTGCAGGCAGAGTGCATGAGTTTGTTTTCATTATGGCCAGGAAGGACACATCAGAGCTCGTTGTCCTTTTCTCGTTTTTAGTGAGGTGCTGGATCCTACACCCTTACCTTTGCAGTTGTCCAACGATCGTCATCGAACGGCCAAAGTCCCAGATACCGAGAGTTGAGCTGGCAGTTCTTCTTGTTAGCAATTTTGGTAGTAGTGGTGGTTATCTATAATTTTTTGTTGTGTTCCAAAGTTTAGTTGTAACCCGGATGATTAATTAAATGGAAGTATCCTAGTTGGCCTTGTTTAGTTTAATTTCCCGTATTAATGGATTAATTATCCTTGTCATCATATTGCATGTATATATTGGGATGTATGAATGTTGTGTGGGTTCAGATTCTCCTATGTAATTAGATATCAATGGTTGGAATCAAGTAGTGGGGTTCAAGATAGTTTGAGTATCTAAGAATTTAAAGGTCATTAGACTCTAGTATATCTCAAGAAGGGGAGGGTGGTACCTTATAGCAGGAAAATCTTGTGCTAAGGTTCGGTTCTCAGTTGAATTTCTCCAAGTTTAAGACTTCTGTGTAATTTTTGGATCTTTCAGTTTCGCGTTAAATTCATTTCCAGCTATTACAGTCCCCTCCTAGTCGTATTAGTTCTAGTTGTGGCATTTTAAGTAGGTTGTGTTTGTGTTTAAAACTCTAGGGTTATAAACGGAAGAGCAATCTTGATTTGTGAAAGATGGAAACTAGTAAAATGTGTTCCTAAAGTTCACAACAGATGCTAATTTGGTCGCTAAAGTGTAACACCTGTTCTAGGTATCATTTGATTTTCTAAGTTATTTTAGGGTTTTAGACTGGAACTCGACGAGTTGGGGAGCTCCAACCCGTCGAGTAGAAATCATTTTTGGACGCGATACTTAGGACCTACTCGACGATTTGGAAGGCTCAACTCGACGAGTAGACGCCGTAAAGGGATACCCTAATTTTCAGGGATTTGTACCCTATTTAAAGAACTTATGGCTCATTTGTAGCCTCTCTCGTCATCCTTACAGTCGAGAGAAACCCTAGTTCGAGCCTTATACCTCCTTGAGTGTGTGTGAGAGAGCTTGGAGGAGTGATTTTGGTGTGGTTGTGAAGGATTTTGAAGCTTGAAGAAGGTGGAGTGGAGAGAGGAGCAGAAGATCCAACATCTACTCTGTATTGGCAACCATCTTGAGGTATAAAGTTGCTACCTTGACCTTTATGTGCTTAGATCTCATCTTATGGAAGTAAATGGTCACTTTTGGGACATAATGGTGTCACTCTTGGATTTGAACTTGTCATGAAGATAGGGTTTTAGATCTAGACACCTCTAGACCTCCATATACATAAAGTTGTTCACTTTATCTAGTCTTAGGCCTTCTCCATGCACTAAACCTTGTATAAACCTTAGTTTTGGGTGTTTTAGCATTTTAAGGCATTGCATGCATGTAAATTTGGCAACTTTACATGGTAACTACACCTTAGGGAGCTAGATCTGTAGTTTGGAGCCTTGGGTTCCAATAGAAAGGGATAAAGGGACTCGACGAGTTGCTTAGCCAACTCGACGACTCGGGGAAGGTTTACCCATTTTTGGGATCCTGAGTGATCTCGATGAGTTGATTAGGGATTTCGGTTTAGAGTTTTTGGCCCTCAGACACTGAAGAATTCGACGAGTTACTCGGGTAACTCGGCGAGTTGACTCGGGATTTCAGTTTTATGGACCTTGAAGGAACTCAATGAGTTTCTAGATGCACTCAACGAGTTGGGGTCAACATGGACTATTGACCTTGACTTCTACCAGGGTTGACCAAGTTTGACTTTGAGGGTATTTATGGTATTTCAAGATTTTGACAAGTTACTCACATGATGGTTATAGGCAGTTGAGTTGGAGCTGCGTGTTGGGACTTACCTATTCTTATCTTACCAGCTCAATGTTCTTGAGAGGTGAGTCTCCTCACCATACCAATGGGTCGAAGGCACCAAGGCCGACCCATTATTTTTTATGTGACATGCTAGTTGGAAATGGGATATGTGGTATGCTAGTAGTAATTATAGTACTTGTATAAAAGACCTCCGGGGGTTCCCGAGGCACTTGGGTGTAAGACCTTGGAGGGTTTCCATGGCATCCTTGGGCTAAGACCATGTGGGGGTTCCCATGGCTCCCGAAGTAATACCCTGGAGGGTTTCTAGGGCATCCTTATATGCTTGTATGTCTGATTTATATGGTAGTGGGCTAAGACCATGTGGGGGTTCCCATGACGCCCGGAGTAAGACCCTGGAGGGTTTCAAGGGCATCCATATATGTTGTATGCATGGCTTATATGTTTTATGTAGCTTCTATAGCTAATATGTATATGTGATTATGTGGACTGTGTGGGGCATGCTCTGGGGAACTCATTAAGCATTAGCTTACAGTTGGTTGATTTGTTTCAGGTACTTCTGAGCCTAAGGGCAACGACAAGGCTTGATGGCACGGCATGCACTCTCTCACGCATTTTTTATGGGGACACTTTGATATTTAAAATAAAATGTTGATGTTATGAATTTGAAACAATTGCCATTGAGATTTTAAGGTTTATGGAAGTGTTTTGATTGTTCTAAAAATGAAAATTTTCTTTTGAAAATTTGGGTTGTTACAAAAAGTAAAGAAAGCAACTTCAATTGCAAAAACCCCTTTCAACCGAAAGCCCAATATTCAGTGGTGAAGTGAAATTATCTTCTCTTTTCTTATTAGGCAAAAAGGAGTGGTAACACTTCTAGCATCTTGTCATGTCACTTTTTTTAGTGTCACATCATTTTTTGTCTTAACACCTAATTCTTAGCATTTCATAAGGAGTGGTAACACTCCTAGCATTTCATTTTTCTTTTTTATTTTCTTTTTCAAATTTAATTAAATTATATTTTTTTAATACACAAACATTTAATATTACAAAAATTCTTTTTTTTAATACAAGCACTTAATATTTAAATAAAAAATGTTACACTAATTTAAAACATAATATTCAATAAAAACGATTTCAGTTATTGGACAAAAAATATCAAGTTGTTTAAATTTTCAGACAAAAATTACCAAGTTACTGAAACTTTGAAGACCAAATATATAAATTCTTTATCTTCTTTTCCAATTTTCTTCCCCGATTCTTTATCCTTCCGCTTTTGGCAGTTGGGAGGTGTCAAAACTTTAATTTTTGTTGCTAAAACTTATTGTGTTTATACAAAGAATTGGGAAAGAAGATAAAGAATTTGCATATTTACTCTCCAAAGTTTCAGTAACTTGGTATTTTTTGTCCCAAAGTTTAAGTTACTTGGTATTTTTTTTTTGTCAAAAACAGAAACCTTTTTATGTAGTTTTATGTTTTAAATTAGTGTAATTTTTTATTTAAATATTAAGTTCTTGTATTAAAAAAATATAATTTAATTAAATTTAAAAAAGAAAATAAAAAAAATGAAATGTTAGGAATGTTATCACTTATCACTCACTCCCTGTGAAATGCTAAGAATTGTTAGGATAAAAAAAAATTAATATGATGTTAAAAGAAAGTGACATGACAAGGTGTTAGAAATGTTATGGTTAGGCTTTGGTTCAAAAAGTGGCTGAGATAACATGCACCAACAAAAAGACAAACCTCGTTCATGGAGTTTTTTTTTTTTTTTTTTTTTTTTTTTTTTTTGTGATAACCACCTAAGATTCGGTTCAACTATCAGGTATCCGAGATAGACCTGACAATTTGATACACGACATGAACACGATACGAGTTTTCCGTGTATATGTTATAGAAATTCGTGTTTCGTGTTTATTCGTGTTTGACACGTATTTTAAATTCGTGTTTCGTGTCTTATATGTGTCAAACATGAATTCACCTGTTTCGACACGATACAAATTCGTGTTGACACGTGATACATACAAACACGTATATAAACATATATATATACTTTAGGGTTAAATTTTATATTAATAATATATTAGGGACCAATTTCGTAAAATTCAATAATTATTTTATAGCCATAGCTTAAAAAAAGTCATTAAAAACATGTTCATTTTTGTTTTTTTGTGTTTACGTGTAACACGGCTGAAAAACGTGTCTATTCGTGTCGTGTCACGTGTCACACGAATTTTTTACGTGTCGTGTTCGTGTTTGATACCCTAAACACGTTTTATAATTCGTGTCATGTTCGTATTTAACAAATTCTTGTTGTGTAAATTCATGTCTGACACGATTACACGACACACATACACGGATTGACAATACACCGACACCGATGATTGACAAGTCTAATCCGAGAAGAAGACGTAAATAAATAAAGGTAGGTTAAAGTGAAGGAGACGAGCTTGAGAAAGAAATGATTTGTAAGTGACGATCGATTTCCTATTTGGCATCCACTCATCAAAATCCAGCCACGTATGTAATATCTATGAATTGGTAACCTGAAAATAAAAAAATAAAAAACTTTACATTTTAAAAATGTTTGGGTAAATTCAGTAATTTAGGGCTTTTATTTCATTTTCCCTTTTCAATAAACTATTAGACCGCCAGTTACCAGTAAAGCCTATCAGCGGCGCCTCCTTCTCTTTCTGTTCACCGCCGTAGACATTCCAGTTAATCGCCGCCCGTTCTCCGATTTGAGATCTTTGATCAATTTCACCAGCTGAGGTGAGATTTTGCTCGATTTTGTATTTACTTTTGTTTTGTAGGCTCATGAATCATGATCATGCCAGCTTTTGCTTGCAGTGTTTAGCGCACTTGTTTCTCCAGGCCACACCATCTTAAATTTAGTTATCTGCAATTTGTACATGCCATGAATCGATTGCTTTTTTTTTTTCTTTCTAAATCTTGAGATCAATGGGTTGTGTATACGTGAATTACTGATATGTATTTGGGTCATTTACTGTGAGCAATTTTATGTGTCCAGTCTTTTGTTGTTAGGAGTTAGGAGAACACCTGAAATTGTAATATCGAAAAGTCAAGTGTGACATGCAGATATTGTGGCCTTAGGTACATAATAAAGATCTAAGCAAATACCAAATGGTATGTAAAGTAGTGATGAGAAGATGTTGGTGCTTAAATCAGATGTGATGGCTTTCATCGAAGGTCAATAAAGGGTCTGAAGTGAAATTTGATTTGCAAATTACTAAATATACAGCAGAGGTGAGTTACTATTAAAGAATGACTGGAGTAGATGCAATCAGCTGCCCAGCCTTTGAACTTAAAACATCATTGTGTGAGAAAGATGAATAGCTGTTTTTCCTTAATCTTTCAACAGAAGGATTGTAGGGTTCAAAAATGATCATTTACAAGTAAATGTTTGTAATCTGTTTAGATGTCGTATTTGCATGTATGTATGCTAAATTGGATGTGGATAGTTGTTATTAGATGTATATATGCAAGTTGTAGCTTCCTAAAATGATATGATATTGATAGATGATAGATGATAGAAGAGATGAATATTGTTGATTTTTGGCATGGCAGATGTCACAGCGAGGTGTTTGGCAGCTTCGGAAGTTGACAGTGAGCTACTGTAATTGGGGTGGAAGTAGCAGGGGGATTAGGTATGTAGTCTATTTTTCCCATAATGAATGTAGTTCATTTATGGATTATGATTGTGTAGGGCATTTATGGAGTCGCAGTTGGCAGCATTTAAAGAAAGCAATCCTCAGCTAGAGGTGGTTACGGAGCTTAGCCGAGGTCAACATCCATTTCTGAAGGGAGCATACAGTAAGATGGGCTTCTGACTCTATTAGATTAGATATGAATGTGATTTATGAAGATGATTAAATGATATTATTTGGTTAGAGAACAAGAATGAGCGGGTTGTATCTGTGATGAACATGAGTCCAGAAGACGTGCTGCTGTGTGCAACCAGGCTTAGAAATTCACTTGGAAGAAAGGTGGTGAAGCTCAAGACCAGACATGTCACCAAACACCCCAGCGTACAAGGAACCTGGACAACAGACTTGCAGATCTGATCTGCTGCTACATTTCTTTTATAAAAACTACACTACATGTATTAACTCTCAATTTGGCATCATTAACAAAAACTTAACCACTTACCGGCTTCTCAACTCTATAAAATCAGATACTATTTTATTTGTTTCTCAGAGACAGTTTGTTTTGGGTAAGGATGGTCCATGTTTTTATTCAAATGCTATAAATTGACCTCTAACTCTGCACCTCTACAATACAACTAGAGCTGCACAAAGCAGACCAAACCGTTGGTTTTCTTTTCCCGGGTTTTTCACTTCCAAAAACCAATATTTATGCACCTCTCTAATGGCGTCTTTTCAAACTCCTTATTGGCATCTTGGAAAAGCCAAAAATTTCTGGCTTTTTGTCGGAGAAGCCATTTTTTTTTTTAAAAAAAAACTTTTTGAACTCTCAAACACCCACTAAATACAATTACGGTTAATCCTTGTAGTTGTGAATTAATTCGTATGTGAAAATTGAAATGGCACAACCCAAGGCCTGGTGACACCGACTCACAGGACATAGGTCCTCTGAAAAGCCCAACTAGGAAAACTGAACCTTGTTTTATTGAACCACACTGACTCTACCATGGGAATTACACTTCTTGTAAATCCCAACTAATCTAAAATGATTGATGATATTAAAATCATCATATTTATTTGCCAAAGCCATGATGTCCCTTTTCACAGCCACAAGTATTGGAAATTATGTTGTTATCTGAGCACCTCCTTCCGTCCCATTGTTTTTGGATTCAAAAAGGTGCATTTTGATCCCTACGTGTATCCTGTCTGAAACAGCAGACACAAATACACTTGTATAATAATCGTTCATCTAACTTTTTTTTTTTTAAAAAAAAAACAAAAAACAAAAAACAAAACAAAACAATTGAATAATGTTTCTTTTTCCTGTTCTTCAAGACCCACCGGAACATTTTTGTGCAAAAACTATAAAGTATATGGAAACTATTATCGATTGAAGAAGTGATAACAACCCGTTCTGATCAAAACCATTATATTATGAAGTAGCAGGCAGCTCTAATCACTATGTTCCCCAGCCAATAATAATAATAACATTACACAAAAGGCATCATGGGGCCTTCTGGAAAAAACAATATCTTGTACGGGTAATACAATACCTTCAAGGTTATAAGCGTGAATCATCATTTACTTTGTTTTAAAAGGAAAAAGGGAGATGATTAGATCCTTGTTAATGCATGCATGATCTACAATTTGATCCACCATCATTAATTTAAGTGATCGGACAGACAACAACATCATTATACAAAAAGTGGGAGCTCTCTCTAGATTATTACTACATGGTGCGAGTATGTGTGGGTCTTATTACAATTTTTTATGCTCACGCTCCTTGTTGACTTTTTCCATTGACGATGTTGACTATGTTGTTTGGTTGGGGGAGGAGGTGTAAGGGATAACATCTAATCACAACTGTGTGGTGAGTACAATTGTGGTATTCGTCTCTGGTGTCAAAGCTTGTGCGGTTGTTGATCAACGAAGTAGGGTTTGATTTTCTTGGATCAGTACATTCGTGAAAGACATAATTTGATACGATGGTGGCTACTATTAAACCAAGTGAGAATAACTCGGAATGGGAATGGAAGTTCGTAAAATTAAAGAACCAACCAAAAGCCAAAAGGAACATAACGATGTTTTGCCCAAGGAACTTGGTAACACGGTAAACCCTAATTTTCATGATTCGGAGGTCTTGTCTCTCCTTGGATTTGAAAGCCTTGAGGAAAGAATGTGAGAAATTTTGTACAATATCGGATGTTTATATTGCAAGCAAATTGTCTATGATTGGTAAAAGATTTGTGTTTGTCACATTTTTATGTGTGGTTGATAGGCACAATCTTGAAAAGAACATTCATCCATGTGGACCGGAAACCATCATATTTTTGCTTCTTCGGCAAGGATTCTTGTGGGATGAATGTTGTGAGGACAAAACCTACCGATCGTAAGTGAGAAGATTGGTTACGGAGAAAGAGAAAGTCGGATTGATATTCACATAAATGAGAAGTATATATGAAGAAGAATAGTCTATGATTTCTTTTTGAGAAAGAAGAATCGACTGTCTTTGAATTTGAAGTAATTAGACTATCCTAATTATGACACTCATCTAGGAACAAAACGACTGAATTGGAAATATCAACAAATTTTTGTGGAGTCCAAAGAAATCAAAATAAATAAAATGTCAACTTGTTCAAATTTCATCTCTATTGAATATGAATATCAAAATAACATATATATAATAATGATTCAATGGGTTGGATCACATCAAATGGAAATGGGAGGATGGATGAAAAACAAACGTATGCAAATGTGGTTACCGGAAAAGTAAATTGGATGGATGGTGGGACTAAGGAAGAAGTAATGAAAAGGGTATCTTTGGAATCTCCCTAGTTGTTGAAAGTTCCAAATGCTTCATGTGGGGTTTGATGTAACGATTATTGCTAATCTTTACAAGTTGTGTTTGAAAGAAAGATTTCAAGACGTGAAGATAAACTATATTGGCAGATTGTGGGTATGGTTAGAATTTCAAACAAGAAGTGCTTGCACAAATTTTAATGTAAATGAGGGATGAAACGCTTCTTCAAGGAGTTAAAATAATTGTCTAAGAACTTTATGGTGAAAGAGAGAATGTTTTGGGTGGAGATTAGTAGACTCCTATTGACTTCTTAGATGTTTAATGATTTCCAGAAAGTAGCGAATTTATGGGGTGAAGTTATGTTTCAAGATGAAGACTAAAAAAATAACATTTCAATCGGAAGAGTGTGTATAAAATCATATCAGATCAAGTAGTAGTAAAGATTGAAAGCATGTAATATATTGTCAAGGTTAAGGAAATTTTCAGTTGGGTTCCTAATATTGATAAGGGAGAAAGAGAGAATGAATCTCGTGAGGGTCTCAATTTGATGGAGAAGATGATGAAAGTTTGGATAGTTCGAAGGATAATGAAAAGGACGATGGATCATTTGTTGTGGATACTTTCTATCAACAAAAGGTTCATGAAAAAGGAAGATGGACGAAGATGTTAATAAACGGGCACAAATAAGTGGATGGATGCTAGAGTGTAACATCACAAAATTTAAACCAAAATTTTCTTTAAAAATAAAGTAATTACATATTCAAACTCATTCTTTCAAAGTATTATAAAACCTTTTTTTCTTAAACATCAAAACATAGTATCAAATCAGAGTAGGGTCATAACATCAACAAAAGTCTCCAAAAGAATAACAACACTGATGCGATTATACAGTCATGTCGCGCCCTTTCCTCTCACACATGAACAACCTACAAACATTTAACTTAACAACGTAAGCATAAACCTTATTGAGTTCCCTAGTGTACTACATATTCCAAAACACATACAATGCATACAAAAAATGACTCGCAACCATACGTCATCCGTCTTACTCATAGCCTAGTGTCGTTTCGTCATCAACAGTTGACTCGCGACCTTGCTTTGCTCCCTCGATAATAGTTGACTCACGGCCTTGCGTCATTCCGTTATTAACAGCTAACTCGCAGCCTTGCGTCTTTCTGTCAACGAATATGAATATCAAGGCTCACAACCTAGTGTCGTTGTAACATCTTGATTTCCAGGTATTCCAATTTGACCCTTGGTTTTGATTTGTTTGCAAAGTTAGTCCATAATGGCATTTTTGTAATATTAGGACATGCATGTGTATGATCGGCGTACGTTGAGTACACTGGGCATACGTGGCCAGGGTGCAAACCCTAGTTTTTAGGGTTTGGAACCTATTTAAACATCATTATAGCCTTGTACTCTCTCTTAACTCCAACCTCCATCCGTATTTTTGCCCTCATTTCGAAACCCTAAAGTGTGTGAGTGTATTTTGAAGCTTGGAGAGTCATTTTTGTGCCATTTGGGGTGCTCTTGGTGGTGAAGGAAGAACCTTGAAGTTTTGGTGCTTCACTCAAGACTTTAGATCAAGCAACTACTCTCCCTTGTGCGTCTTCTGGAGGTATAAAGCTCCAACCATGATGAATATTTCATTAAGATCTAATTCTAGCTTAAAGTTGGCACATTTTTGTCCCAAATCTTGATCCTTGTGAGTATGGAATACTCCAAGACTTTGGAGTTGTCCGTTAAGAGGTTTTAGGGTGTGATAAGTCATAAAAATGTGACCTTGGGCATTAGTTTCTTTCCATGCATGATCTAGGTTGTGTTAAAGGCTCAAGAAGCTCAGGTTTTTGATGTTGAGGTCTTAATAGCCATGCAAGACCATAAATTTAGAAACTTTATGGTTAAGAACATCATTTGAGGGCTAGATCTGGATTTTGGATGAAAGAACTTAAGGATTAAGCTATTAATGGGAAGAATGAGTGACAGTCGTGTACACTGCACGTACGTGGTCAGCCCCTTGATTCTGATCAAATGCGTAGTACGCCCCGCGTACATGTTGATTACGTCCAACATACTAACCGAGTTGACCCAGTTTACTTTGACCTGGATTTTGACCAAGTTTGACCTAGGGGTATTTTGGGTATTTTTGAGTTGTAGTCTGAGTTTTGGTTATTGTTATTTACAAAGGTGACCGATAGAGTTGGTTTTTAGAGCAGTATATTGTTCAACTTTTCATCCGTCTATGAGGTGAGTTTTCTCAATGTATCCATGTGTCGAAGGCACCAATGTCATCCCATCATTGTGTTATATAGGATGATAGTTGTTATGTGACTTATATGTGTTTGTATGTTCGGGTTGAAATAAATCCCAGGGCGGGGCCCACTATCGTATGTTCGGGTTGAAATAGATCCTAGGGCGGGGCCCATTATTGTATGATTGGATTGAAAGATACCCTAAGACAAGGCCCATATGTGTTGATCGGGTTGAAATACACCCTAGGGAGAGGCCCTAGGGATGGGCCTATATATGTATATTGGGTTGGTCTATTCCCCAAGGTTAAGCCTAGTTTTATTATTGGTATATGGTAGTATGGGGAACTCACTAAGCTTGTACTTACGGTTTATGTTTATGGTTTCACGTACTTTCGGTTGGAAGGGCAAGAAGTTATGACACAACATCCTCCCCTCATGGTTTCAACATTTTGAATATATGTACTCTGATATTTTGGATATTATATTTGGTGGTGGTTTTTGAAACAATTAATGAATGAAATTGATAGTCTTTCAATGAAAAACTTTATCACTATTTTTGGGTTGTTACAGTTGTTCCACCATCAACCCCTCAAACTTGACACATTAATGTATTGTACAATCAAGAAAATAACACACAAAAGACTATTCTAGTCTATTTTTGGGTATCTAGGCTCACAATTCAACATCGTCCCACATTCAACCCCTCAAAATTGGCACATTGGAGCATCATACAATCAAGCAAATAACATACAACCATACCAAAGATTTTGATAATCCTTCTATACTAGAATCAGCAACTTTGAACCTATTAGTTGTTGTTTTTGTCGTATAGACCTGCACGTACCTCCTTTTCCCCTGTTATGCCTCCAACACCAAATTTCGAGCTTGGGCCACATCATCTGTCTCACCAATCTTTTGTGTAACACCCGCAAATTAGGGCTAATCAATTTGACTATTATAAGCGTTAAATTTGAATTTCTGATAGAAGATTATTTAGGATAAATAATCTTAATAAAATTTATAGTATATGTGAAAAGGATTTCGTACATATAAAGAGCGCCTAAATCACTTCATGAGAAGAAGTTATGATTTTTCTAATATTTCATTGTAATAGTATACGACTCAGAAACCGAAATTGGAATCGGTCGATTCTTAGTAAAAACAATCTAAACAAGAGTTGAAGGTCTCGTCAATACCTATCTTTCGATATAAAGACAGTGGAGAACAAATTTCATATAAGAGAGTTATGAATTTTTAACGGAATTTAACAGTCTAATCCTGTGAAAAATAACTTTAAAAATAAATCAAAATTAGCCGACGGGGTCTAAATGAAACTTGCAGGTCTCGTCGATAGCTATGTGTGGAAATAAAACCTATCGAAAATGGAGCTCGTATAAAGAATATATGAACTTTCTAAGAAACATAAATTCTTCGTGCGCACCAGCGCGCAACGATAATGTGTGTCGCATGCACTGACACTCCACCCAGAATGCGACATGTGGCACCACGCAAAAAGTGACATGTCACTCTCTTCCGACCAGATGTGTGGCGTGCACCTTATCTATGCAGAGTGCGTAGATGAAATACCCTTATGAATAGCAATCGAATTTCATTTCAATCCCACACCTTCCTACGCTTCTCTCTCGATTTCTCTCAATTTTAAGCCCTTTCTCCCTTAAGTTTTTAGTTAGTAAAGCCCTACGGTGTCTGATAGCCAAAAATTAAGAGGTCTCGACTCAAAGTTTTTCCCGCTTAATTCCCATTTTTCATCGGTGTGCTCTGTAAGTTAAGATACACTTATTTTATTTATGTGTAACTTTTAATTATACTCGTAGTTGTTATTATGAACTTATAATTAAGATTTATCAGTAATTCCAAGACATTATACTGACTGATCTTCTTAAGGGGGTGATGTCTAGGTTGGATTTAGTGAGACGTTTAACGTAGGATTTCCAAATAGTATACTTTCTATACCAAACGAACTCTACCTCCGATATGATCCTACTTGGTTATTCCTTACTTGATAGATCTTGATGTAGACATTAGGATTAGTGAGAAATCTAGAGTATCATTAATCGCCATTGTTGGGCTATATTTTGTGGTTTATGCTTTGCTTTGATTGTATTATATGGTTCTCGGTGGGCTTAGTGTGTTTTCAGTGGGCCTTTTATGTTTGGGCTCTAGGTTATCGGTCTTAGTATAAATATGGTATGTGTATAGTCATTTGAGGCAAATGTGTTTTTGGTGAGTTGAAGTCAATTCACGGATAAAGAGTAATTGAATGTACCTGACAATTAATCAATAGAATTGTGTGCATTCTTTTGAAATGTGTTCTTGATATATTTCATTTTTTGTTTCGTATCATAGTTTGATTACGATTCCGCATTAATCAAACTATTGCTTTGGTACCTTGATAGATCCGAGTTCAGGGACTTACAAGTGGTATCAGAGCCTTAAAAACAATTAAGGTTGTTTTGGAATCAATTGATTTTCGAAACATTAATTAGTTTGTGGTGTTTTTGGGTTGTAATGAAAAAGTATTTGTTGTTCATCGTGTTCATCATTTTCTTAGTGTTCTTCACTAATTTTGGAAGATATTACTTTGGAAATCGTTTTTGGTAATTTACCAAATTTTGGGATTCACTGGATAAGGAAACTCGATCAAAAACCTCGTTTTCGGCTAGGTCTCATAGTTTTCAGTGGCCACTTGGTGTTTTCGGTACAAAGATAAAAGGGAAGAGTTCCCGGCCAACACATATAGTTCTCGGCCGACTGTTTTCGGTCAATCTTTGACTTTCAAGGATTTCAGTCAAAATTTTGACCTTCAAGGTTCTCGGTCAACAGGGTGTTGACTGTTGGTGTTTTTGGTCAAAGAGTATTTATTTTGGTTTTTGGTTAAAATCAATCAGATTCCAATTTGTTGGTAAATAATGAGTTCTTACAACAGTACCAAGGAGGTTAATGAAGCCTCATGCTCTCAGTCCTGTGAAAGTAAAATAAATAAATATCGTGAGCATAATGAGTTATTACTTAGAGAGGTTTTCGATCTTAAAAATGAAATCTATGAAATTAAGAAAGTAAACAAGCCTCTTAAACAAAAACTAGATGCTCAAAATAAAGATTTAATTAGGATTAGGGAGGAATATAGCACCAAATGTGTTCATCATCGTTATGCTAAAGAAGAAATTGCCAAAGTAACTGCCGAACTTGATGCGTTAAAAGCTAAATTTCAAGATGTTTAATTTAATTTTAAGAAATTCGATGTATCAAGTGAGATTGTTGAGTCAATTATAGAAAAACAATTAAAATGGAGAGACAAACAGGATGGGGGTCTAGGGTATCATAGTGTACCACCTCCCTTCAATGATAACTATACTCCATCCACAGAGACTGAAAATTTTGTTCAAAATGATCAACCTACTATCACTGTTTCAGTTAATACTAAACAATCCGGCCCAAATGAGAGTATTAATTTGAACGATACTAATGGTTCTACTTCATGCGTAGATAAAGTAATAGTGCAAGATGGGTTCGAGCATAACAAAAATAATTCTAGTTCTGCTGAAAATGTTTCAAAAACTTGTGATGATAATAATCCCACTATTTAAAAATTCAAGCAACAAAAATTTGTTAAACAATCTAACAAATGTGCTTGTGCTTGTGGAGGTTCTTCGAAACGAACTTCAGTTGGACAAGGACCAAGTCACAATCTTATTTATTTGAAGAGACAAACTTGTTTTAACTGTGTGACTCCCGGTCACATTGATATTAATTTCCCACACCGATCATATGTTCCCTACTATAAACAAGGGTGGCAGAACGTGCCAAGGGGGAGATCTTCCACAAGAAATCCTTCGAGATCACGTTCAAGCAATGGCGATTGGAATGCTAAAAGGACCAAAAATCAGACTCTCAAGAACAAAAAGTTCATGTCTGACAAGAGATCTGATGTGAGACCAAGATCGGTAAGTCCGAAGTCATCTCAGCACTTAGTCTCAAGCTCCAAATCGAGTGTTGAATCATCCATACGAGTATACAAGAAAATGGTTAAACCTGACTACAGATGAGTACCAAAAGTTTCAAGTCCCAAATCACATAGAAGTTCTAACATCTCTTCATTTTATGTGTTTGATAAACAGGATATGACTTGGGAACGCGTGTCATACGTAGATTGAAAAGGTCAACCTAGTTTTAAATGGGCTGGGTGCCTAAAACAAATTAATCCCACACTCTGTGCTGGAGCAGCTATGGAGGAATATCATCATACTTCGGTATGTTGATAGTGGTTGTTTCAGACACATGACAGGGGACATCTTTCTTCTACATGGCATTCAAATTTTTTAATTGGAGAGCATGTGTCCTTTGCGGGAAAAGAAGAAGAAAAGATCACAAATGGGGATTTCTTCAATTGCTAAATTACGGTTTGAATTTTCTGACTCTTCTCTTCTATGTGACAATAATGTTGATTTTCGATTGTCCAAAAACCGATTTTTCTTAAACCAAGCTCGTGCTTGTGGGGATTTCTTAAGATGATACGTTTTAAAGACCGAATTTTTTTTTCGTTTAGTATTTCTTATTTTCCTTCATTTTGTTTTACTTTTAGAAAAGGAAATTTGTTTCAATCTTTTAGGAAGTGATATGAGTTAGTGATAAAGGGCAAACATAATACGTGTAAAGCACTAAAGCTGAATTGTCGAAACTCTGTGTTCAATGTGTTGGTAGGCATAAAGGACTAAGATTAATGGACTAGACAAGGTGGACTTATTTGGACTTAGAAAACTTCATTTGGACTGACAATACGATGTTTGGATAGATTTAACAATAAAATAGACAAGGAGGCCTATGACTTAACTTGAAGCTAACTATCACCTAGATTTGTGGCTCAACACTTCACTGGCGTATGGACTTGTATCCTTAATTATGGTATTGACAAGGGGTGACTGAGGGGTTCTGGTAAATTAGGTCGGTTTAAAATCATTATTCTTCCTTTCTTAGTCAGCCATATGTTGTCCCCTTTGCATGATCGGAAGATCCGACCTGGGACACAACATATGCACTCAAATGATGTTCACTGCTTTCAAGTCAGTATATTGTCTCCTACAAATCTCAATATTCTACTCTCTATGTTAGTCATATGTTGTCCCATCTGCGTGATCGGTAGATCCGACCTGGGACACAACATATACATTCTACAATGATTAAGTACTCACCTAAAGTAAAGAATTCCAAAGAAATTTCCTCAATTACTAGGGTGTGTCATGAAGTGGGGAACATATTCTAGTGCACTAACATAAATTGCACCCCTAACTGAAGGCTGACTGGTGGATTTTACTGGCTAAATTTAAGTGGACAACAATATCCCTAGTCGTCGTCAGGCAAAATGGTCTATCTAGGAATATAGGAGCTATATGTAGTCACTCATAATCTGTCCTGAAAAAAGTCCTTTGTGTTTAAGTGGATCATAATATCAATGATTGACCAGAGCTTTTCATGAACGTGTGCGTTGATAAACCTCATTAATTTGCTCCATAACGTTTGATCCCAAAAAGTTTTTGTTCTAGATTACCTTTTTGTTTTTATTTAAATTTGTACATATTTTCTCTGTTATGCACAAATTTAGGGGGAGAAATATTAAAATAAAAAGTATTAAAAATAATAATAATAATAAATATAAATAAAAAATTAAATTAAAAAATTATTTAAAAAAATTAAAATTATATAATTAAAAATGTTTAATATATTAAAATTTATTTTATTTTTATTTTTATTTTTATTTTCATTTTGGTTTTTGAAATGTAAAATCGAAAGAAATCATTTTTATTAAAATTTGGATTATTATTTTTCTTTGGGACGAAATTGGATTAAATGGGCCATCTGGGTTTTTCTTGATCATATTTATACTAAGTTTTCGGCTGAATAGGGTTTTTCACCGAAAAACCCCAAACAGTCGTTGTTGCATCCATCGTCGTTTTCATTCTTCTCTCTTTGAGTTATTTTCTACTAAAACATACTCAATCGTTGTTCTTGTTGAAAATTGTTTAGTTAATCAGGTAGATTTTTCATTTTCGATCATGGAAATATTTTTTAAAGTTGTTTTTGGTGTACTTGGTGTCATTGATTTGCAGGTTTTCGAGTGAATTTATTAAGGTTTTCGAAGAACTGATTTGGAACAGGTTTCGATGGAATTTCGAGTATTCGGTTCAACCCGGATCCGACCGAAATCGAATGAAGACCTGACCGAAAACTGGGTTCTCGGCTGAAATCAACTAGCGTTGACCGAAATCGATCAATTTTGACCGAAATCGATGGAAATCTTGACTTTAACCGAAAACGACTGAAACTTTGTCTTTGAACGAAATCGACTAAAACTTTAACTTTAACCGAAATCAAATTTTAAACTTGATTTAATTAACTTTAAAATTAGTTCTCACTTGGCCAGTTTGGTGCGGATAAATGGCAGAGCAAATTAAATTTGTAGACTCTCACAACGTTGTTGGATATCATATGGATCCACCTACTACGCATCAAGAATTCAAATCCATGATGGTGGGTTTGAACAACTGCAGGATTTCTCAAACCCTTCGTGCTAATCCAGTCATCCACAAAGACTTGATTACTGAGTTTTGGATCTGGTACTGTTGAATCGATGGTGAAGGGAACACAAGTAATTATTTCTGAGAAAGTTATCCGAGAGGTACTTGAATTTGGTGATGCATCTACATTTCCAATTGAGTACTCTGCTGATCAAGTTAAGGAAGTCCTTGAGAATATGTGTTATGAAGGAACATATCCTCCCACCATCAAGAAATTGATGCCACCTTACTGGATGTTTCTAGCACACTACTTTATGATTTGCATTTCTGGAAGGAAGGGAGGATCTGATGAAATTAGTCAGAATGCGACCTCAACTTTTGTCGCTTTAGCAATGAATTGGGATTACAACTTTTCAAAGTTCATTTTTGAAGAAAAGAATAACAACCTTCAGGGAAATAAAAAGGATCAATTTTTAATGTATCCCAGGTTCCTTCAGATGATCTAGAATGAAAAATATCCCCAAATTGAGAGGTCGTCTGATACTTTGGATATGAAAGCCTTGGGTCCCAACACCTTTGGACTCATAAAGTAATCAAGAAAGGCTACCAAGGTCGCATATCAAGGATTGAAGGAGTTGGTTAAGTTTGGAAAGTTTGTTGAAGTTGAAAACACTCATGTTTCTAGTTCTATTAATGTTGAGGTTGTCGAGGAACATGTGGCACATAAACCAAAATTTCAATTCGCCTTTGAAGAAATTAAAGTATCTGATGATGAAGAAGAAGAGGTTCAAGAAAAGGAATTTTCAGAAAATGATTTTGAAAATTTCATTCAACAAAGTATCTTAATTCTTGATGAGGATGCAGTTGTCACACCTTTTGTTGTGATTGAAAGAGATCGTGACTTCAATTGTGCAATCTTACTCACCTACCCCTGAGATGGATGCACTTACCACAGAACTTCAGCGAATTGCAAGGAAGCCTCCCCAAACAGTTCCTGTTGATACTGAACCTCCATTTGTAAGTGATTTAGAAGACTTTGGCCACGCTTTACTCCCAAGGAAGTGTAAAAGAAGAGATACAAGGTCGAGAGTGCTTATCACAGACCCTGTTCAAAATAGATCTACACCGATTGAGCCTAGTCCTGTGGCTCAGAACATTGAAAGCACATTCACTGAGTCCTCTCCAGTGATACAAGAAATGTCAAGCCCAATCCTTGAGTCCACTCCGATGGATCATGATTTTCAGATCCCTATTATAGAAGAAGTCTTACCTTCCGAAGGAGATCAAGCTTCAGGAATCTCTTTTGAAACACCTGATATGGACCTCTCTAAAGGCAAAAACAAGTTGCCTAACTCTGAATTGGTTGACGTGGTTCTGCTTCAAAACAGAGTCTTTGATCTTGAACAAAGCTCTACCGAAAAGGATTTGATTATCGGAAAGCAGTACATTCGAATCAGTGAGATTGAAAAGGAGAGCTCCATTAAAGATGCAAAGATTTTAGAACTTCAAGAAAATCTTGGTGGTCTTACTGCTTTATTCTTTGACCTGAAACAACGCTTACATCAAAAGTATGGAGTTGAATTTCAACCTTTAAGCGCTGAAGGAGAAAATATTTCTGCTTCTAGTTCAGGTGCGACCGATTCAACTTCTCAGCCTACAAGTGAAAGAGTTGTAAGACCTTCTCCAGATGCTAATATTGATTCCTTCATAGTTCATATCCTCTGGTCCTACTTCTGCTCAAGAATGAAGAGAGAAGCAAAGCAGGGTCGAGCAGCTAAAAGGGAAGATGTTAGTGATGAAGCATTCAGATCAAAATGCTCTAGGTGATCACCCTGAGATGTTTTTCAGAGAAACTGAGAAGAAATTAACAGATAAATATGGGGATCGTTCTGGCATTACCATGTGGGGATATGATGATGATAAAAGGATGTGGGTCGTGAAACGAAAACGTGGAAGAATTGAATACTATGAGAAGAAAGTTGACTTCTTGTCCTGGACAAAATTTGATCTTACTGAACTCATTAACGCAACTTTCCACAATCCAACCATTGATCCCATGGCCTGTTCTTTTAAGAATTTTCTTGAGGCTAAAGCGAAAAATAACTTTGAAGGCTTAAAGTCTGCTTCATGTTTTACCAAGAAAGCCAAGGATGTCATTGATCATCGCACAAACAAAACCATGGTGAATGTCATGTGGCCACCCACAAAGCAAGCTAAAAGGATTCCACTTCCCAAACATTTACCAGAAAGCACTTTGGATTCAATGCCATTCTGGGTTTATGATGAGGCTACTGCATTAGTGGTGATCAAGCTAAAATAAAAACTAGTATCGTATTGTTGATCCCAAATACTTGTTGAAATTTGGAGAAAGTGATATTCACACTTTATCAAACTTTCAAATAATTGTTGAGAATGAATTGTTTGAAGCTGACGCGAAATCCTTCACCGGTATGGTGGCTACAATAATTGACAAGAAGTTGTGGGCAGGGGTTTTTGACCAAGCTGACGTGAATCTCGTGGAGAAACCTTGAAGAGAACAGAAAGCAGTAAACCAAGGGGGATATTATTGGGCTATATTTTGTGGTTTATGCTTTGCTTTGAATGTATTATATGGTTCTTGGTGGGATTAGTGTGTTTTCGGTGGGCCTTTTATGTTTGGGATTTAGGTTATCGGTCTTAGTATAAATATGGTTTGTGTATAGTCATTTGAGGCTTCTAGTGAGTTAAAGTCAATTCATGGCTAGAGAGTAATTGAATGTACCTGACAATTAATCAATAGAATTGTGTGCATTCTTTTGAAACGTGTTCTTGATATATTTCATTGTTTGTTTCGTATCATAGTTTGATTAGGATTCCGCATTAATAAAACTATTTCATTGGTATCTTGATAGATCCATGTTCAGGGACTTAAAGCCATGAATATTAAGCTAAGACTTAGTGACATTCGTAACTAGGTCAAGTCAGAAGAAAGTCAAGGAGTTTGACGGAGCACTGCTGAATTCTCCAGTCATTCACCTAAGTCAAGTGAGTGCATAGTTACCTTCAACTTACACATAGATATCAAGTAATTAATTTGCCTAAATGATTTATGTGATTATTATCTAAGTTTCTAATATCTGTGTTACATAAGATAATGATTTTTCTAAAATATCCTATATATTTTATCGTACTCATAATGTATTGGGTAGGGCGGGTAGAATGAGATAACAGTTAGAGACCATAAGAGAAAATAGATAATGGTGATAATGTTGGATAAGGTGTCTAAGTCCATAACTTATTTCTGGTATATACTTGACCCGACCTGGCATGGTCCATTTGGGTTGCATGGCACCATGCAATTGGATAGACTAAATGAGAGAAATAACATTTGGAGATTATTAATATATTATAAGTTCTAATATATTAATAATATTATTTGATTAGTTTGATCAATAATTAATTTAGAATTAATTAAGTGGTCAAAAGAGAACTAATTAAATATATGGGTTGATTATGTAAATCATCCATATCTTGTATAGTGGGCTAAGAGGCTCCATGGATTATCAAGTTGGGTTCTACCCATAGAATGCTCCATGGATACTTCATGGGAGTTACAAACCCATGGGTCATGGAAATGAAGAGTCATGACACATTAGGGTTTACATGGTGTAACCCTAGATGTGCCAACACTATATAAGAATCATATTCTCCACCAAAATCGGCGACACTAAGAAAACAAGAGGGCTTGGCCAATTTCAAGAAGTGTGTGTTCTCTCATAAGTTTTTCCAAGAGCATTTGGTGTTGTGTGAAGCATTTGAGGCATCACACTTGGGGTGCTAGGCTCACAAGGTTTCAAGGAACACAAGCAACAACAAGGTAAGTTATTCTATCTATTATTCAAGTTAAAATTGTTCCCCATGTATGCTAGATAGGAATATAGCCTTGGAATTCAACTTTGCATGATAATTAGACAAACATAGATCCAAGGTTATTAGGGTTGCATGTACACTTAGGAAGTGTTAGAATGCTCAAAACCCATCAGTGGTATCAGAGCCTAGGCTTGTTTGTTTGTTATTTGTGCTTAAAAGTTGAAAAAAGTCGAAATCTTGCTGTCTGACTGATGGACTCGCCGAGTCCATGGGGGGGACTCGCCGAGTCCACTTGTATCTTCAACCTACTCGGCGAGTAGATTTATGCACTCGGCGAGTAGGGTCGACAGAGTGCAGAATTTCGACTTCAGTTGCTGGAAATGGTTTAAAAACATTACCCTAAATTGTTTTGGTACTTGAAAACTTGTTTTAGAAGGTGTAATGTCTTTTCTAACTCATTTACAACAACTAGTTATCAAAATTACAAAGTTTAATGTGATTTTGATTCTTGAAGGTGTTCATATTCATATTCTTGTTCTTATGATGTTTAGATGATCATAGGAATTATTTGTAACCTATGTGGTAGTTAATTCTTGATCATAATGTGTTTTAATGGAGTCCATAACTTGTCCTCAAGTTATGGAAAACCAAAAGTCTCTTGGATTAAAAACCATTAATAGAACACAAGAGTTAGAAAAATGAAGAGTCTTCATTTTATTACTCTATTAAACTCATAAGTTACAAGATATGAAAAGTTTTGAAAGTTTACAAAACTTGCCCTCAAGTTTTGGAACAAGTAAAGTCAAGTTAAAACTTTAGTTCCAACCCTTAGAATTTTAAAAGTTAAAATTCAACCCGTATACTTATAGTATTATGATTTAATAATTATATATATATATATGTATAAGAACAAAGTCGTCTTACCGCTAGTACGCCTCATTCACGAAGCCGGTCTATAAGGTGGGTATAAGGTTGTTGCCTATAAAATGGTGACTTAATGGGTGTCCACTCTCACCCACCGCTTGCTTGACCGGTGGAGGGTCGTTAGCCGAACGGGTAAGACAAGGACTTACAAATTCTCATTCAAAGGATGATGAATATTATAAAGTAACTAAATGTTTTATTAAATTCCCAATCTTAGTTACTTTAGGAAAAATGTGAATAAGGTGCTATTCCATGAAATTACACTTTACACTTTGTTTAAGTCGTTGGTGGAGCGTGTGTGGTTAACCGGCACACTAACTTGGACTTAACAAGGTAGGTAAAGGGTGACTTAGGGTTTATTATAGTATCGATGGAGCGTGTGTGGTTTACCGGCACATCGATTGAGTGATAAACTTTAAGGGTACCAAGTGATTTACATGGTTACTTCACACCTCGTTTTGTGATCCTCGATATCCCAGTCACAAAACTTGGAGGGCACACTCGAGATTGAAACATGCCTTTGAAAAGTTCATTGAATCTCAAAGAATCTAGGAATTTCTAAGAACCATTCAAAAACCTAATACTTAAATATTGCGGTTTTCGTGGTGGAAATTGGTGAATCGTCATTCACCTACCTTTCAAATATGATATAGCTTAGATTACGGCATACCTCTTCTAAGTTATATTATATTGTGATTGGATCCTAGCCTTAATATTACATTTGGGTGTTTTATTAAGGACTCTCTTATATCTAAACTAATCTTGTTCTCTTTTCTTCAGATGTCTTTCAACAATGCTTCTGGCTCTAATCCTAATGGCTCCTTTACCCTTATGAACTTGTGTGGGAAAGTCACCTTTGATGGATCCAACTTCAATGAGTGGATCAGAAACATCAGAATGATTACCCGCTACGAGGACAAAGAATATGTCCTTGACAAGGAGCTTAAGGAGATTGATGAGACCACTGCAACTCCTCAGGAGATCGCTGACTTTCGGGCACATGAAAGGGATGCTACGAAAGTGGCTTGCATCATGATGGCCACGATGACAGCGGAACTCCAAAAGTCTTATGAGGATTTCTACCCTTATGAAATGCACCAAGATTTGATGGAAAGATACCATCAAAGTGCAAGACAAGAGAGGTATGAAATCATCTGCTCCATGATAACAACCATGATGAAGGACGGGGAATCCGTCACGAGCCACATGCAGAAAATGCAAAGGTATGTGGATTGTTTGCTGAAGCTTAGTGTGAACTTCCCGGAGGATCTTGCAATAGATATCATTTTGCACTCCTTACCATCGTGCTATGATCAATTCCGCATGACATATCACATGAAAAAGGAAGAAGTCACCCTCAACAAACTTCAGGGACTTCTCAAGACCGCAGAAACAGGTCTTAAGGGGAAGTCGGTTGCTATCACTCCTACTCCAAACTCAACTCCGGTTTTGGCAATCGGGAAAAGTCGAGGGAGGAAGAGAAAGAGATCTTCGAAGGGTACCAAGGCTCGGACCCTTGATGGCTCTTCTTCAAGTGGAACCAAGAAAGGTTTCATTACTCCTTCTTCTGACCCAAAAGAGGTTGAATGCTTCTATTGCCATGAAAAGGCTCATTGGAAGCGGAACTGCCCAAAGTACCAGCAGGATGTGAAGGATGGGAAAGTCAAACCCAACCATGCAAGTATTTACACTATCATTTCTAATAACTCACCCCATTCTAAATCTTGGGTCCTTGATACCGGTTGTGGTATTCATATTTGTTGTGACTTGCAGGGACTAAGAAAAAGTGAGGATGTGGAGCAAGGAAGGATAAACTTGATCATGGGGAATAGGAAAGCTTCACCTGTCACCAAGATTGGAGTTTATACTTTATCGCTAAGTAGTGGGTTTAATTTAGATTTGAATAAATGTTGTTACTCGCCAGGAATGGCAAGAAATATTATTTCTTTTCATGCTTTGTACAAACAAGGGTTTACCTTTTCATTTAATAATGAAGTTGGTTCTATTGATGCTTTCTGTAATAATGTTCTTTATTTTAAAGCATTACCTTGTGATGGTGTGTATGAAGTTGTATCTGTTGTAGATAACTTAGGAAATAATGTTTTGTGTATTGATTCTATGAATAATAATAACTTGGATAAAGCATCATTATGGCATTGTCGTCTTGGACATATAAGCAAGAAACGCATAGGCCAACTCCAAAGGGATGGAGTCTTGGAGTCGTTTGACCTAAAGTCAGATGATAGTTGCGAATCATGCTTACTTGGAAAAATGACAAAGTCACCCTTCACAGGCTCGTGTGAAAGGGGTGAAGGTTTGTTGGACCTTATACACACGGATGTGTGTGGACCATTCAAACATGCCACAAGGGATGCTAATCGTTATTATTTGACTTTTACTGATGATTACAGTAGATATGGATATGTCTACTTGATCAAGCATAAGTCAGAGACTTTCGAAAGGTTTAAGGAATTTAAACAGGAAGTCGAGAATCAATTGGGCAGGAACATTAAGATGCTTCGATCCGATCGTGGTGGTGAGTATCTTAGTTCAGAGTTCCTTGACTATCTAAGGGAATGTGGGATAGTCTCACAATTGACACCTCCCAGGACACCACAGTTGAATGGTGTGGCTGAGAGGCGTAATCGAACCTTGTTAGATATGGTTCGTTCCATGATGAGTCGAGCTACGCTACCAATCTCATTCTGGGGGTATGCCTTAGAGACTGCCGCCCATATTCTTAATCTAGTCCCTACAAAGAAAGTTGCCAAAACTCCTCACGAGATGTGGACTGGTAAAGTACCTAAACTAGACCACATCAAGATTTGGGGTTGCGAGGCTTTCGTGAGACGCGAGACTCATGATAAGCTCGAACCTCGAAGCGAGAGGTGTATTTTCATCGGTTACCCACAGCGATCCTTTGGTTACCTCTTCTACAGACCCAGTAACAATGTGGTCTTTGTAGCAAGAAGAAGAGTCTTTCGAGAAACAGAGTTTATAAGCCAAGGAGACAGTGGGAGGCAAATTGATCTTGAAGAAATTCAAGAATCAAGTGGTGAAGGAACTTCAAACTCTAGCCGTCAAGTTGAGGAGGAAACTCCTGTTGAGCCAATTGACAAACCTGTACCTCTGAGGCATTCCACGAGAGTTAGGAGTGCACCTGAGCATTACTATGGTTTCCATATTACTGCAGAAGGTGAGACACTTATTAGTGATGGGACACTAGTAAGTCAAGATGACCCTAACAGCTACGAGGAAGCCATGGCAGGCCCCGAGTCTGCTAAATGGAAAGAGGCTATGGATAGCGAGATACAATCCATGTATGACAATCAAGTTTGGAACTTGGTTGAAAATGTACCAGGTCGTAAGACAGTAGGGTACAAATGGGTCTTCAAGAAGAAGACCGACATGGATGGTAAAGTACACACTTATAAGGCTAGACTGGTTGCAAAGGGCTTCTCTCAAATTCCTGGAGTGGATTATGATGAGACCTTTTCTCCGGTAGCCAAGATTAAGTCTATTCGGGTTCTGTTAGCCATAGTTGCATTTCATGACTATGAAATATGGCAGATGGATGTCAAAACCGCTTTCCTTAATGGAAAGTTGGCTGAAGATGTTTACATGAGTCAGCTAGAAGGTTTTGTCAGCAGCAAGTACCCTAATAGAGTGTGTAAGCTTGAGAAATCCATCTATGGATTAAAGCAAGCACCTCGCAGATGGAATCTTTGCTTTGATGAGAAGGTCAAGGAATTTGGCTTTACTAGGAGTGAAGATGAATCTTGTGTGTATGTCAAGGCTAGTGGGAGTATAGTTAGCTTTTTGGTATTGTATGTGGATGACATACTACTCATAGGAAACGACATTCCAACCCTGCAGGAAGTAAAGTCCTGGCTTGGGAAGTGTTTTGCTATGAAGGACCTTGGTGAAGCTGCCTATATTTTAGGGATAAGGATCTTGAGAGATCGGAGTAAAAGACTAATTGGACTTAATCAGAGTACCTACTTGGATAAGGTGCTGAAGAGATTCGGCATGCAGGATTCCAAGAAAGGAGAGTTACCCATCCAGAGTAACACCAGATTGAGTAAGACACAAAGCCCTAGCACTGAGGCTGAGATAGCAGAAATGAGTCGAACACCTTATGCTTCGGCTGTAGGATCGATCATGTATGCTATGACGTGTACTCGACCCGATGTAGCCTTTGCCCTGAGCATGGTTAGCAGGTATCAGGCTAACCCTGGCAAGGCACACTGGACTGCGGTAAAGAATATCCTCAAGTACCTACGGAGGACTAAGGACTGGGCTCTTACCCTCGGTGGGAGTGATGACTTGAGAGTTGTAGGGTATAGTGATGCTAGCTTCCAGACTGATAGGGATAATTTCCGCTCTCAGTCGGGCTGGGTCTTTACCCTAAATGGAGGAGCAATCTCTTGGAAGAGTTCCAAGCAAGAGACAGTGGCAGATTTTACTTGTGAATCAGAGTATATTGCAGCTAGCGAGGCAGCAAAGGAGGCGATATGGCTGAAGAACTTCATTGGAGACCTTGGAGTTGTACCAGCTATTAAAGAGCCAATGGAAATTTTCTGTGATAGTGAAAGTGTTGTTGCCTTAGCCAAGGAACCAAGGGATCACGGGAGATCCAGACACATCGACAGAAAATATCATTTCATCAGACATCGAATTGAAGAAGGACTCCTCGTGGCAAAGAGGGTATCATCAGATGAGAACCCGGCAGATCCCCTCACAAAGGGACTGTCTCGGGTTAAGCATCTTCAGCATGCTCGGAGCATAGGGCTGAAGGATGATATTAGATTTAGTAGTTAGATAACCTCGAAATTTGTAAAGTGTAATTGACATTTGATGATGAATACAAAATATTTTATTTATGAGTAAGGTGTTGCTATCTCTTGTCGATCGTTTACTATATTTCTTTTGCATGTTTTGACTTCCAGAATAATTTTGTTTGGTATAACATATTATTCAAACCTCCACAGTCAGTCATATGTCGGAAGTAGGTATGAATCAAGACTGTCATGTTTGGTTGTAGAGGTCTTGGACAAGGCTACAGCAATCATGAGTGCTCATAAGTTCTGAGCATTGGACTCAACCCACGCTCACTGGAATCACTTCATGAAATTCTATCTCGAGTGATCGTGAGACGGTAATATCGTATAAGTCTTCAAACCTAGAGATATGATTTGTTACTTACAAGTTGGTTATGCATTGATTGTACGAAAACGCATTGGTAACTCGATGTTATAAATCGTGCTCTTGTGTGTAATTCAATGAGTGGTAGAACAAACATATGAGTCGAAGTTTATCTGTTCCTTCTTGGATTAGAAGCTGATATTTGGGCCCCTCGATGATTTTGTTTTGACCTATGTACCGGGCCCGGTCAGAACTAAGTTGATGTGTTCAATTAAGTTCTATGTCAAACAAATCGGAAATCGGGAAACAAACTGTTGGACAATAAGAAAGACATTGTTCCATGTATTTGTCCGGCTGATATCTAGAATGGAGGATTATATGATCACTTATCTTAAATGGCGTACCATCATCTTCTCAGTTCCGAGAAACCTTGAAAAGAGCTATGATTGCCGATCGGTTCCTGAAGTCATACTTGCAGTAATAGTTATTAGACTTATCCAAGTGGGAGACTGTTGGATAAGGTGTCTAAGTCCATAATTTATTTCTGGTATATACTTGACCCGACCTGGCATGGTCCATTTGGGTTGCATGGCACCATGCAATTGGATAGACTAAATGAGAGAAATAACATTTGGAGATTATTAATATATTATAAGTTCTAATATATTAATAATATTATTTGATTAGTTTGATCAATAATTAATTTAGAATTAATTAAGTGGTCAAAAGAGAACTAATTAAATATATGGGTTGATTATGTAAATCATCCATATCTTGTATAGTGGGCTAAGAGGCTCCATGGATTATCAAGTTGGGTTCTACCCATAGAATGCTCCATGGATACTTCATGGGAGTTACAAACCCATGGGTCATGGAAATGAAGAGTCATGACACATTAGGGTTTACATGGTGTAACCCTAGATGTGCCAACACTATATAAGAATCATATTCTCCACCAAAATCGGCGACACTAAGAAAACAAGAGGACTTGGCCAATTTCAAGAAGTGTGTGTTCTCTCATAAGTTTTTCCAAGAGCATTTGGTGTTGTGTGAAGCATTTGAGGCATCACACTTGGGGTGCTAGGCTCACAAGGTTTCAAGGAACACAAGCAACAACAAGGTAAGTTATTCTATCTATTATTCAAGTTAAAATTGTTCCCCATGTATGCTAGATAGGAATATAGCCTTGGAATTCAACTTTGCATGATAATTAGACAAACATAGATCCAAGGTTATTAGGGTTGCATGTACACTTAGGAAGTGTTAGAATGCTCAAAACCCATCAGATAAACCATACCAGAGATAGAATAATAGTGAGAGACCATGCTAGAGTTAGGGCAAAGAGACCATGACCAACAAAGATCAGTCATCAAGCAGAGTATTGATGGCGACCACGGAGTATTCTAGACAGTCTAGTGGAACACTAGCATACTTGCAATCTGTAGGTGTTAATGAAATAACACAACCCGTGAGTATGGATTGTGGATTCATTTGAGTACTCTATTTTTCCTTGGTTACCTTACCAATGTGTAACCCTTAGGGTAGAACCCGAGAGAGAGAGAGAGAGAGAGAGAGAGAGAGAGAGAAAGAGCGAGAAAGAGCGAGAGAGAGAGAGAGAGAGAGAAAGAAAGAAAGAAAGAAAGAAAGAGAAAGAAAGAGAGAAAGAGAGTAACAAGAATGGGTAATCGGTTTAACTATTAAGTGTGAATTGTATAAAGAGATAAATTATATTATTGTGGGTTGAAAACCCTATATACTCATCATGTTTCCCAACCTAACCCACTTATTTTATTGTATCACAGGTAATTATATATGATGATATAAGTGTCTGTTGGGAGATTCAAAGGAGATATAAACTATTAGTATAAAGAGATGTTGTAAGTCTTCATCTATGTTTATGTTTTTTGTATTGGCGATGAGATCCCGAGTTTATGAATAAAATAGATTTCTTGGAAATGTATTGATAATATCATTATCATATTTTTTGGACAACTTTTGCAATGTAAATCTTTTTGATGAGTTAAAAACTAACTTGAAGATCGATTAGATCTTATAACAGGTAAAATAATGAATACGAAAACAGTAAACAACTCAAGTATGGATCGAAGAATGTCGAATGATTAATCAACAATCCTCAGCAGAGCTCGATAAAGAACTTCTACTGTAGAGGATTTAGGGTTTACAAGAACGATGAAGAAATAATCTGTGTTCTATCATAATCGCTATCAATCGTTAACCTAATATGCATGCAAGCACATTAATTTATACTAAACCCTATCAGCTCTCGGTTGGACAGGCCCAAACCGGAGTAACAAAACTTGGACTATTGACCGAGCCCAATGGACGCAATACATCAAAAACGCTACGCTATGCTACCCACCAATATCCCCCTTTGCGTCAAATTGGAGCGAGATTACTTTGTCTTCTTGCTTGGGCCAGCAGCGGGAACCTTCTTCTTTACAGTTTCAAACAGACGTGAGATAAGGGTGAGGATCGTCTGTCTGAACCGGATGTACCATTATATCATGTCGTCAAAATACTTGATATCATCCGCTGTATTTTCCTTGCATCTGTGGATGATCCCCAACACATGCTCTAGACAAGCAGTGGTATAAAGATGTTTATCAGCTAAGGCAAAGAGACATTTCTGTCCTTCACTCCTAGTGAACATGACTGAGTTTCGCCTCGGGTCAATTTTTCCCATCTTCATCTGGTTTAGATCACTGGCCGAGCCAACAGGAGATATCTTTGGTTTCTTCTTGAAGACATTTGCAATCTCCTGATCCATCAGTGCGACCTCCATGATATAGCACACCAACATCCTCTTGAGATTATCAATGATCGGACCATATTCAGCTTCGTTGGTCAGAAGGAAGTTGTGCAGGATGATCCAATCATGGGGATTGAGGTTCGGTAGATCTGCTAAAGAAATGGCATGTTCGGTTTTTGCAGATCCCCTGAGCACTTTGAACCGAACGTTGATAAATTTTCCTTCAGTGTACGGTTTCAGGACCCGAACGTTGATGATCTTCTGAGCACTCCAGGTTTGATATTGGGGTTGAGCAGCCTTCAGATAGAATTCAACCAATTCCCGATCAACCTCCGGATGAGGATGAGGGAACTCGGCAACGTTGGCGAAGGCGTGAAAGATGAACGCCTTTCGGGTAAGTGGCATGTCGAACTGAGAGTCGACGGAGTTGAAATAGTCAAATGAGATAATTGGTTCAAGCCACAAGATGCTCGGGGTGTCGATTGCCTCCTTTATCATCCTCTCGAGAGTCCAAGCAGGAAACAGAGTTTTCCTACTCTCGAGAAGGTCGTGGACTTCCTTCTGTTTGCGTTCAGCTTCTTCAGCTTCTCTTGCCACACGAGCACTATCATCTGCATCATTGCGTCGACTTTTGCGTTTCAACAAGTCGGCAATGGTTTCTTGGTCATCTTCTTCTTCTTCCTCAGCAATCTTCTTGCCTTTGTCTTTGACACCCGAACCAGAGGCTTGGCCTGCAGGAGGAGGTTCGGTTGTGTGAGTTGCCTTTGAGGAATGAGATTGTTGAGGTGCAGACTCCTTTTCTCCCCCTTGTTTCGGAATGGACACGAAATCAGGTAGCCCTTCAATTTTGCTTAACAGGTCTAGGGCAGGAGCGAGCTTCTCTGCAAGGGTGCGCCTCACAGAATGATTGAGTATGGGATCATGTGCTTCGAGGATGTTGGATATGGCTGAGTGGACATCCGAAACACACGTCTTGATGACCTCCCGTTCGGATCGAAGAGTGTCAATTTGTTGTTGAGAATTGGAAAGTTGAGCACTCTTGACCTTTAAGGCAGTGGTCTTCCTTGCCAAAACATCCATCAACGAGTTCTCGGCAGCTAGATCTTCTTGAAGCTTTGAGAGACGTTCGTCAATAGAAGCACAGAAGGCTGAGTTGTCGTCGGTGATCGATTGACGAAGAGAAGCAAAAGACTTCAACTCAGTAGAGACAAACGTGGACAACTGTTGAACAATTGGTTCCAACGTAGTCTTGGCGGCATCAGCACTCTCCTGTAAAGACTTTAACAGGGTAGAGGCATCATAAAATAGTTTATCGACTTTTTCGGTCGCAGCCTCACAAGCTTTCGTTGAGGCATCAATGGCGGCGGTTGCAGAAGCGACAGAGTCTTGCTGAGCCCTTGAGAAAGCATCAACAAGCTTCTGAATAGCAGCTTCAGAGAGGGATGACTGAGATGTAGAGGAAGAGGCAATGAGCAAGTCAACCTTGTCATGAAGCTCCTTAAGATGTTTCTTTGTAACCGGAGCATCCTCATCATCGTCGCTTTGCACTTGAAACGGACTATAGTAGACCGAATCAAACATCATGTTTTCCCCGCCAAGGAAAGGGTTATCTCCGTCAGAGGCATGACCGGGAGATGGTGGTGGTGGTGAAGCTGGTGGTACAGTTGTATGAGTAGGTTCAGGTTGGGTTGTTTCGGGTGTAGGTGTATGTGTAGGTTCAGGTTGATTTTGGGTAGGAGTAGGTTCGGGTGCTGGTGGAGGTTCGGTTGCATCAGTATGAACCCCCGTATCAGATACGTTGATTGTAACCTTTGCAGTGGATGTTGCTGTTGCATCGGTGAAGATTGGCGGTGGCATTGGGATTGAGGTGTTTGGTATGTGAGTAAAGGGGTTTATGGTGGGAATGGAAGTAGGAATAGTTTGAGTAGGAGAGGGAATTAGAGAAAGAGGGATTTGCATGTCAGGGGTAGGTGATCTGGGTGGTGTGTTGCCTCGTGGAGAGCCGTCAGAATCCGAACTCTCACCCTCTGACTCACTTGAAGAGGAAGCGATAATCAGCTTTCTCTTTGGTTGGGTTTTTCGCCTCTTGTGCTGCGGAGACTGAGCAGCTTTAGTGGGTTTCCTCTTCCTAGGAGAAGGACCTTTAGCCCATTTCGCCACCTGTTTCCCTTTGTCTGCCTTTTTGCCTCTAGGAGCAGGCTTGTCGGCGTCGTGAATCGATTTCAGCATCTCCGGCGTGAGATCCCTCGGACAAGACCTCTTGAACTCTTTGTAGGTTCGGATGATCCTGCTGTCAGCTGGAACGTCAGCGTACATGGTTTCCAGAATGGAACCATTGAAGGGGAATTTGGAAGCATCTGAGACGATGATCTTCATGGTGTGGAATGTACCAATCGAAGACATCGGTGCACCGGCGACAGTGGGGACGTTGTACTTGTCCATTACCCACTTCGTAACCAAGGTCCAAAAACGAGCATACGACACCTCTGAATGCCGTGAAGAAGATGAGAGACTCTGGATGAGTTGTTGCCAAAGAACATACCCATAATCGACATTGATGCCATTGTAGACACCATATAAGATAGACAGGAACAGTCGACTGGAACCATCTGAGCCAGAGCTCCTTTCAGAGAGACCTTTGAATAGCACAGTGAACATCCCGTTCCACTGTGGCGGCAAGCATGACTTCTTGAATTTGGCGACGAAAGTAAGCACCTCCGTATAACCCATGTTGTAGAACATATTAAACAGGTGCCCCATGGGAATCGTCTCTGGATTAACTCTTGTAGGATCAGCTTCAAACCCTAGCAGAGAGCAAAAGCGTTGCTTGGAGATAGACGCTTTGTGATGAGAAACGTCAAAGAAAATCCGATCGACCACTTTATCGTAATGAGCAGTCGCATAGATCTGCGAAAGGAACTCCATTGGTACTGATTCCGCCCTTGAAAGTGCAGGAGCAATCGGCGAATACTTCAAACACTCGATAATGGCGAACATGTAGGAATCATAGACATGAGGGGTTAGATCGATAATGAGGCATTGTTGAGGGCGAATGGGAAGAATGTGGGAAGTGGCGTGTACAGAAGATGAATCTGCCATTGTTAAAGAGAGTGAAGAAGATGATGAACAGTTAGGGTTCAGGGAGTTCTTGCGCTCTGGGAATTTTGATTGCAGTAAAGAGGTAAATGGTAGATGATGTCGCCTTTATAGTGGGGTTTAAGGAGAGAGAAGGATCTTCCCAAATCTTCTATCGAAATGCGAAGGGTTTTCCGGAATTTGACTGAGGTGTGACAGTTAAGGTAAGCGATGATTACGCATGAGAGAGAGTGTCAGATCCCTGAGAACACGTCTCCCATCAAGCGCCGTTTGGAGATAAACCGTTTCAAATTCGCACGCGCCCTTTCTGTGCTTTTAGAGAGGAACCGTTTCAAATTCGCACACGCGTCTGCGACGTTATTTAGAGATTAGACGTTTCAAATTCGCACGCTTTCCCTGTTACACCGTTTGAAATCAAATCAATTAGACTCCCGCCTGAGTCAGTAACCCTTCATCTTATCCCTTGAAAGTGTAACGGCATCTTTTGAATAATACGCCCACGTGGATTAAAATTGACCACAGCTTATAATTAACCACCAATCCAATGAAAAAGCCTGTAATTATTAGAACCAGAATTTTGGAAAATCAAAGATTTTCGTGCTAAGGGTGTAAGAAGAAAAGAAAGAAAGCAGTTCTTTTTAGGAAAAATAGTGATGTCAATAAAGACACGAAACAAATGATCCCGGGCACGAATCTCTTCCTTCAAAGTCAAGAGAGACCTTAAAGTGTTAATGTGGTTTCCCGTTGAATAACGATCAAACACTTATTAAGAAGTGTTGAAAGGCTTCTTTTAATTACGCTTTTTAGGGTGGCTTAGCTTTGATTCAACAGTCATAATCTTGAAATAAGATAGAAAGTGAACAAAGTACTTGTGAGACTGGTGTAGTCTGTTGAACAAGTAGGTTTGAAATAATTTTAAAGTGGCTGGTAAATATAAAATCTCAACAAAAAAATAAAAATTGGATCCCAAGGGAAGAAATCTTATGGTTTTTAACAATTTCATAGGAATCACACAAAAGAAAAATTGGAGACTTCATAAAGATACATCCGTCAATTCATTAGTGAAAACTAGAGCAAATTAATTGTTCACCGTCAATTCAGATTGGGTATTGAATTTTGGGTTTCACTCAGCTCGTAGTGGCACGAAACTAAGATCATAAACACAGTTTTTGAGTGACCATAAACCTTAATGGTATTTTCTGAGAGTCTCAAGGGTTACGTTTGTGAAACGAATTTAATGGAGAAATGTAGTAGAGAAGGTGTAAGAAATCAAAGTACCTCTGCTGTGAATAAATAGGACTTAGCAAAAAACTCTTATCTCATGTGAGAAGAGAGTTAGGTAGCTCACGATTAGAATAAATGTGATAGCCTAATTGGGAAAACAAGGTTTGTGTATACCAAGTCATTAAGGCTATTATTCAGAATCTGATGAGGCTTTGGGCACATACAACAGCATGCTTCTAGGGACACTTAACTAATTCAACAATTATTTCCCCATAAACAAACACACAAGAAAAATTAAAGCCAAAAAGTAAATAAAGAACAAAATATTTTTGGAGTTTTTGATATTAGAAGAAAAGAGATATTTTTGGAATTTTTGATATATATATAAAAAAAATTAAATGATTGATAAAAAAAAAATAAGACTGAGAAAGAAAATAAAAAGATTAAAAAAAAAACTTTGGAGCTGAACCCGAGCGTTCGGTTGATTTCGGTTGAGAAAAATTTTGAAAAAACCGAACCCGAGCGTTCGGTGGGTTTCGGTTTTGAAAAATTTTGAAAAACCGAACCCGAGCGATCGGTTGGTTTCGGTTTTGAAAAATTTTGAAAAACCAAACCCGAGCGTTCGGTTGGTTTCGGTTTTGAAAAATTTTGAAAAACCGAACCCGAGTGTTCGGTTGGTTTTGAAAAATTTTGGAAAACCGAACCCGAGCGTTCGGTTGGTTTCAGTTTTGAAAAATTTTGAAAAACCAAAGAATTTAGACTTTCAAAAAGGAAATACTTTTGACAATAAGATAAACAATTTTGTAAAACAATTGTACATGAAATTTACAACCGAGAAAACTACCTTTAATTTATGAGCGAATGCAGATGATCCAACCGAACCCGAACGTTCGGTCTATTTCGCTTCTTACGTTTGAGTTGGAGAGGTAGTTTGTGGTACTGATTCTGATTCCATCATACCTAGCCCTTGTAGAATTTTGTTGAACGACGCTTCAGGAAGGGCTTTGGTGAAGACATCAGCCAGTTGATCAGTGGTTCTAACAAAGTGAATTTCAACATTTCCATCTTCCACATGATCTTTAATGAAGTGATACCTCAGTGCTATGTGCTTAGTCTTGGAGTGTTGCACTGGGTTATGACAGATCCTAATTGCACTTTCAGAGTCACAATATAGTGGGATCTTTTTCATATTGAGTCCATAGTCTCTGAGTTGACTCTGGATCCAAATCACTTGAGAAGTACAGGATGCAGCTGCAATGTATTCTGCTTCAGCTGTAGACAAGGACACACAGGTTTGTTTCTTTGATTGCCAACTAACCAACTTCCCGTCAAGGAATTGGCAGCCACCAGTGGTGCTTTTCCTGTCGAGTCCACAACCTCCAAGGTCTGCATCTGAGTAGGCCTGAACGAAGAAGCCCGAGTTGGATGGATACCATAGACCTAAAGAGGTAGTTCGCTTGAGATATCGTAGAATGTTCTTCACTGCAAGCATGTGAGGTTCACGTGGGTTCGCCTGAAATCTAGCACAGTAACAAACGGAGAACATTATGTCAGGCCTGCTAGCAGTAAGATACATCAGAGAACCGATCATCTGGCGATAAAGTGTAATATCAACTGCCGGTTTATCCAAGGATGGAGTGAGCTTGGTGCCGAACGCCATGGGAACTTTGACCTTTGAATCTCCCATCATGCCAAATTTTGCAAGGAGAGTTTTCGTGTAAGCTTCCTGATTAATAAAGATGCCTTCGGGTCCCTGTCTAATATTTAAACCAAGAAAAAAGTTAATTGGACCCATTGAGCTCATTTCAAATTTAGTCTCCATCAGCTTTCTGAATTCAGCCGTTAAGCTGGGATTCGTAGAGCCAAAGATGATATCATCGACGTAAATTTGAACAATCATAAGGTGGTTACCTTCCTTCTTACGAAAGAAGGTTGGGTCAACCGAACCTTGTTTGAATTTCGACATCTTTAAAAACTTTGTCAGCGTTTCATACCAGGCTCTCGGAGCTTGTTTCAGTCCATACACGGCTTTGTCCAAAATATAACAGTGATTAGGATACCTTTCATTTACGAATCCAGGAGGTTGCTCCACGTACACTGTTTCTTCGAGTTCTCCATTGAGAAAAGCACACTTGACATCCATTTGGTAGACTTCAAAGTTTTTGTGTGCAGCATAGGCAAGAAAGATTCTAACGGATTCCAGCCTAGCAACAAGAGCGAAAGTCTCTTCGTAGTCAATTCCTTCCTCTTGACAGTATCCTTTCACAACCAGACGTGCTTTGTTTCATATCACGTTCCCTTCTTTGTCCATTTTATTCCTAAAGACCCATTTAAGACCAACAACTGAGGCATCTGGAGGAGTTGGAATTAGTCGCCAAACTTTGTTTCTTTCTAATTCATTCAGTTCGTCTTGCATAGTTTGAACCCAATCGGAGTGATCAAGAGCAGTGTTAACTGTCTTTGGTTCAACTTTTGAGACGAAGGAATTGAACATACAGAATTCTACTTTTGAGAACAAGGAAGTTTGTTTTGCCTTGAGTTGTGATCGGGTCAGAACCTTTTCAGATACATCCCCAACGACTTGAGAGACAGGATGATCTCTGGTCCATTTGACGAGAGGAGGGTAGTTTGGATCAAAGTTTGGATCCAATTCAGAGTTTATCATTTCTTCTGGTTCGGATGGATTTTCATCGTCATAAAGCATATCGACATGCTCCCCCTCGACAAATAAGCTTTCAGGAATGTCTTGAGTGTCTTGTGCTACAGAGGTTTCTGCTGGTGCTGAGCTTTCGGGTGTTGATGCATCTTCGGGTGGTGACGCACTTTTGGTTAGTGTGGTACTTTCGGTTGATAAAGTGTGTTCGGGAGCAGTTTGAGAACTGTTCTCCCCCTCAACGGGTGAGCTCGGCTGTGATGACGATGGCGGATCCTCCCCCTCGACTGAAGCATTGTGTTGTGGATGGTCGTCAGAACTTGATCCTCCTTCATTCATTTTCTTTTCAGCATCATCGATAAGTTGCTTCAGATGGTCTACCTTGTTGTCAGCTGTGTTGGCTTCTGAGAGAGTGGCCTTCTCTGGTTCATCAAATAATTCAACGAACTTCTCAAAGAGGTTTGCGATAGAGGCGGTGACTTGGCCAGTTTGAGGAAAGATTTCTCCAGCTGTGTCTTCGTTGGCCTTTAGCTTTTTGACGTAGCTATCATCGAAAGTCACGTAATAAGTTTCTTCTATTTTCCTCGAGCGCTTGTTTAATACCCTGTACGCTTTAGAAGTTAGAGAATAGCCCAGAAATATCCCTTCGTCGGCTTTGACATCAAACTTGTTGCGGTTTTCTTTAGAATTGAAGATGAAACACCGTGAACCGAACACATGGAAAAACTTGACATTTGGTTTCCTGTTGTTGATGATCTCATAGGGAGTGATAGCGAAGCGCTTATTGAGATATGACCTATTCTGTGTAAAACAAGCAGCAGAAATAGCATCAGCCCAAAAATATAAAGGTAAGGAAGCGAAACTTAGCATGGTTCGGGCCGCTTCACACAAAGATCGGTTTCGTCTTTCGACAATTCCGTTTTGTTGAGGAGTATAGGGAGCTGAGAAGTTATGACTGGTTCCCTTTACGGCCAAGAATTCTTCGAATTCTTTATTTTTTAACTCCAGCCCATTATCGCTCCTGATGTTGCGAACGACTTTCTTCAGCTGTACTTCGACCTGCTTAATGAACGTCTTCAGTTTGAGAGTCGCTTCAGATTTTTGCTTCAGAAAGAACACCCATGTAAAACGCGAAAAGTCATCAACAATAACAAGAATATACTTGCTACCACCGATACTTTCGATAGATGATGGACCACACAAATCAATATGAAGTAATTCTAGTGGTTCAACAACTCTAGTGTTTATTATAGATGGATGACTTTGACGAATCTGTTTCCCCATTTCACATGCAGCACACAAATGTTCTCTATCGTACTTGAGCAATGGAAGACCTCGAACATGTCCTCCAGTGACAAGTTTGTTGATATCCTTAAAGTTGAGATGAGAGAGTCTTCGGTGCCACAACCAGCTTTCGTCAGATTGTGCTTTGGATAACAGGCAGATAGCTGGGTTCCTTTTGATAGGTTTGAGGTTTAGAGGAAACATTTGTCCTTTACGCTCTGATTTGAGAATAACTCTTTTCGTCTTCTTCTCGATTATTTCTGAACCCTCATCGTCGAATGAAACTTTGAGACCGGTACCTCCAACAAGCTGAGATACACTAATGAGGTTATGTTGTAGTCCTTCCACATATGCAACCTTCCTAATCGTGAAATCAGCGTTTGTAATCATTCCGTAGCCTTTTATGGTGCCGAAGGAGTTGTTCCCGAACTTGACATTTCCACCGTTTGAAAGAGACCTGTATTCCCTTAGCTCTTCCTTCCTTCTTGTCATGTGACGCGAGCAGCCACTGTCAATGTACCATTCTTCGTCAAACTGCTCATCACTGATAACCTGCAAAGATTAAGCAGATTTAGGAACCCAAAGTTTCTTGGGTCCTCGTGAGCCTTTCATAGGAACAGGAATAGTAAGAGAGATGTCAACTAGATATGTTCTTTTTATTAGAGTTGTTTCATCTTTCTTTTTGATGGTGAAAACTTTAATTTTATTGGGATTCGTCGCTTTTGGTTCAGACTCTGGTTTAACTGATGAAACCTTCAGTTTTCCTTTTTGTTCACTTGATGATTGAGGTTTTTGAGAGTGAACAGAATGGAATTTAGAATGGGGTTGAGAGGATTTAGAAGAATTTGAAGAATTAGAAGAGTTAGAAGGAGAGAACTTAGACTGAGATGATTTCTTGACTTGAGATTCCAGGTGACCCTTTTGCTTTTGATCATTGGTGTGTCCGAACCTAGAATTTTGATCTCTTTTGTTCTCTGAACCGAACCTTTGCTTTCGGTTGATGTTGTTCTCTGAACCGAACCTCTGCTTTCGGTTGTTGTTATTCTCTTGTGATTCAACAGGACTTTTCGCTGACTTTAAGTTCCTATCATGATGTGAGAAATAGGCATTTTGAGATTGCCAAAACTGTTTTCTTTCAGAGAGATTCTTCTTGTATCTCTGATTCCTTTGTTGTTTTTGATTTCTCATCTGCTTCGGTTGATGATGGATATTAGCTTTCGGTTTCTGTTTTTCTTTAGCTGGTTCACTCTGAACTGATGATGTTTCGCTCAAAGGAGTGACTTCTTTTGTAGGAATCCCTTTTTCTTGAGGGACATCTTTTGTACCACTAGTACTTGGCACATCGAAGCTATCAGTCTTATTCAAAGGTTGTGGCACATATCTGCCTTTGCTTTTCCATGAAGTCCTTTCAGATAGACCAACTGTTTCATCAGCATTGTCGATGGGAGCTGACCAGAAGAACTCGTCGCAGCCATCAGCATTGTCTTCGTTTACAATTGCTGTGAGTTCAGCAGTCTGATGTTCGGTTACGCCGGTGACCTTATACACCTGATTTGGAGTGGTTCTAACTTTTTGATATACGACTGCCTTCTTTCCAAGGATTGGGGACTTTTTTTGGGACATACGAGCGAACTCCACTGAATTTTTTGAAATGAGATTCTTGTGGTTTTCGGGTTCGCTCTTGACAAATTCTGAACAGTCAACTGTGTCCTCTACAGAAATTTCACTCATATTGTCGTCCTCATTAAGCTCAGATGCATTTTCAACATCAATTTTATTTTCTGAGCTCAAGTTGGCATTCAATGAATCAAATTTTTGTATGGTTTCGGTTCTCAGTTTCATTTTATCATTTTCATCCAAAAGGTTTTTAAGCATGTCCTTATGGTCCTTGGACTTAATGAAAGATTCGATTTTGTCTAGTCCATACATATACGTCGGATTAACTTCCTCAGACGAAATAACACTTTCACAATTATACGCTTCAGCATCAATTTCATCCTCCTTAAACTCAAGGAAGGGTAAAATCATGCGATGAATCTTTTGTCCTATTTCACAATCCAAATGAAGCTGAGTGATATTAGTGTAAAGACGTTTAACAATCAAACAAAAAACATTTCGCTGTTTCAAAAGCTTTAAATTTTCTCTTTGCAAATAAATGTTTTCATCTTTTGTTTTGATTAACTCCGACTCCTTCAGTTCGATCCACATCCTCCGTTCCTCACTCTTCGAAGACACCCTGCTTAATTGGTCAGTTAGGTTAGAATTGGTGACTCGAGTTTGAGTTAAACTACTGTCTAGATGAGAGATTCTTGAATTAACACTCTTTAATTCCTTTTCATATGAGCATTGTGGGACTTTGAATGAAACAAAAACTGATTGTACCTTCTTGATCAGTTCATCAAGCTCGTTGAACTGCATGCTGAGCGGTTTAGCTGTAAAGCACAAATTCTGTTGCTCCTTCGTGTCTTCACTCCCACCATCCGTGTTGTATCCCCTCATCTGAGATACGTCGGACACCATCAAGCATTTTCCACCACTGCTCTCTTCTTTCGCCACATAAGCCTTTCCATGAGAAGGCTTCCTTACTTCATCATCTTCAGAGTCGGTTGACCAGACCTCCACGCCACCGAACTCATCATCTGCTACTGAACCCTGCACAATTAAAGCATTCATAGAAGGGTTAGCAATAGATTTCTTCTTCCTGATCTCATCCAGTTTTCTCTGCAACAAAGCTTCTTCATCTTTTTCCTCATCCTTTTCTGCCATTTTCTTGAGGACGCAATCTTTTGCATAGTGGTTCTTTCCTCCACAGTAATAGCATCTCACTCCCGAATCTCCTTCAGCTTTCGGTTCCTTCTTTGATTTTTCTGCCTTCGGTTCATCTTTGACCTTTTCAGAACTATAACTCCCCTGCCAATTTCGGTTCTTGTTTGTGGGGAATCTCTTCTTGATGAACCTCTTGGGGTTTGACACCATCATAGCATAGTCTTCAGAAGTGAGGTCATAGTCCTCCAAGTTGAGGTCTTCTTCTTCCATCACTGCTTTGCTTTTGGACAGGAGGGCCAATGAACCCAGGCTTGAAACCACATTTTTCTCCTGTAACACGATCTTTTCTTGGGATTTCAGGATGCCCACCAGTTTCGCCAAGGAATAGGATTTGAATTGCTCATGCGCTTTAACTGTGGACACTACTGCTCTCCACTCAGATCTGAGACCGTTCAAAAACGTAACCTTCTGCTCAATTAGCTTCCTTTCAATGTCATGTTTAATCATCTTGCTAAGAAGATGATTGAAGCGATCGAACGTTTGCGTCACAGTCTCTTCGGCTCCCTGCTTGAATTCACCAAACTCGGACAAGAGTAAGGTTTGAATGGAGTGTTCAAGATCTTCGTCTGTAGAGTATAATTCTCGTAGCCTGTCCCATATTTCTTTTGCAGTCGTGCATGAACTCACCAGCCTGAAAGTATCGGATTGAAGAGCGAATCTGATTAATCTCAATGCTTTGATATTGCACTGAAATTTATCTTTTTCGTCTTGAGCAATATCTTTAACGTCTTTCAAAAGATCATTATACTCCTTTTGAGTTTTAATAATCCTTGAAGTTGCTGAATGAGAAAAGGGTCCAGATACGATTGCTTCCCAGATGAGGTATCCATTGTCCTCAGATCCTATAACATAGTCTTCAAAGTGATGTGCCCAGACTTCATAATCATGGGTGTAAAGGATGGGAATCTTCGTTGTTGATCCAATGTTGTTCGAAATATTGATGGGATTGGATTGCGACTCGTCCATGCTTGATCGAATAACCTGTTAAAAGATCAGACTTGTAGTGTAATAAATTAGGGCAAAACAATAAATATCGAGTTACGTCAATTATGGGATGATGGCTCAATAAATATCAGTAAATGCGGAATAACCCTAATCGGAACCTTTTTCACAGAAAAGAAGTGTATGATTTACACAGCCTCCTGCTCTGATACCAATTGATGAGTTAAAAACTAACTTGAAGATTGATTAGATCTTATAACAGGTAAAATAATGAATACGAAAACAATAAACAACTCAAGTATGGATCGAAGAATGTCGAATGATAAATCAACAATCCTCAGCAGAGCTCGATAAAGAACTTCTACTATAGAGGATTTAGGGTTTACAAGAACAATGAAGAAATAATCTGTGTTCTATCGTAATTGCTATCAATCGTTAACCTAATATGCATGCAAGCACATTAATTTATACTAAACCCTATCAGCTCTCGGTTGGATAGGCCCAAACCGGAGTAACAAAACTTGGACTATTGACCGAGCCCAATGGACGCAATACATCAAAAACGCTACGCTATGCTACCCAACACTTTTTAAAAGGATACTCTGATTTAATAAGCATAAATTGATCTTATGTGCTAAATGAATTATATTATAGCATGCCTTAAGTTGTCTATCTAAATTGCTATTATGTTAAAGGTTTGTCGTTGACCTAGAATTAGGAAATTTTATGTGTTCAGGTTTCTAAACGTTTAATTATGGCATTAGAACTGGCATATAAATTTTCAGAGTGATAAGTAAGATAATGCATCAAAACCTTCCATATCTATATTCTCGTCTCGATACACCGAACATCTACTTTGGTGTATAGAACGTCATGGTAAATACTTGTAGCGGACTGAGCAAATGGAGGAAATTAGAGGGCTTACGATAGTGAATGATACCTACCGGAAGATGTCGTAAGAATTGTATCTTGCCTTTAGAATGCGTCTGAAGTACACCTTCGATTGGTGGGATGGTAGAACTTTTGGTGTGATTCCGGAAGTCGTACCATCGTCTGGCGTTTCCACCACCAACCGAGTTGGAGTAGAATTACTATTAAAGATACGCCTGTAAGAATTCCTACTGGAGTCTAGGAAAATTTTTATGATTTCTTGGACACATTCATATGTGTTAAATTGTTTTGTGATTTTAGAGTTTGGGGACTAAGAGACAAAATTTGGGAGAGATATGAGTAGGTGTGGAAGGTAGTATGGGCCCGAACTACCGGAAACAAAGGATTCATACTTAAACCAAGATGAGTCACAAAGCTACTAAAGAAGTAGTAATTGACTTTGTTTTGTTCATGTTTGTCGTTACCATCGTTTCGGTAATAACTAAGAGGATGGATGCATTACCACCCTAGTGGTCATATCGAATCGAGTCTGACTTGAAAAAAAGTCTGCAAAGTAAGTTAATTGGTTTAGAGAACCATGATCGGTGTAGCATCCTACTTAAGTCAATAGATTGAAGGAAAAGATAATCAAAGCGATCGATAGAGGTGTCGCAGTCGTCGTTGAGATCAAGCGGACTTTAGCTAGAAGTGTTACATGCTAGAATGTGATTATATCACAGTTGAACATGAAGGGAGTTATCTTTCATCATGAAGTATGACTCAAAGAGACCTGAGTCTAGCCATTGCATCATACAAAGAGAGGTCATTAGAACATGACCCATCGGTCTATTACTATAATCAAAGTTGGTGGAGTATAAGTTTCCGATGAAGATCAAATTTAGATCAGGTGCAAGATTTAGCACCATCAACAGTCAAGAAGTCTAAGAGTTAGAAACTCGATAGAAAAGACATGAGAGTTACAGTTATTACCTAGGATGAAAAGGTAACATGCAGATTCATTATACAAGCCTTGTTTTGTTGATGATTCCATGACGTAATCACCCTAGGGGGAGATAATTGTAACACCCTCAAATTAGGGTTAGTCAATTTGACTATTATAAGCATTAAAATTGACTTTCTGATATAATATTATTTAGGATAAATAATCTTAACCAAAGTTATAGTATATGTGACAAGGATTCGGTACATATAAAGAACACCTAAATCTAACTTCGTGAGAAGAAGTTATGATTTTTCTAATATTTCAGCGTAGCAGTATACGACTCAGAAACCAAAATTGAAATCGGTTGATTGTTAGGAAAAACAATCTAAAAGAGAGTTGAAGGTATCATCAATATCTATCTGTCGATATAAAGACAGTCGAAAACGTATATCATATAAGAGATTTATGAATTTTTAACGGACTTTAACAGTCTAAGCCTGTTAAAAATATATCGTTAGAAATAAACTCAAAACAAGCCGTCTGAGTCTAACTAAAAGTTGTAGATCTCATTGATAACTACACGTGGATATAAAACCCATCGAAAACGGAACTCGTATGAAGAAGATATGAACTTTCTAGGGAACATAAATTCTTCGCGTGTACCCGCGTGTAACGACAAAGTGTGTCGCGCGCATTGACGCTCCACCCAAAATGCAAACATGACACCACGCAGAAAGTGGCACACCACTCTCTTCCAACCAAATGTGCGGCGTGCACCTTATCTATGTGTGGCGCACACCTTATCTATGCGTTTCACGCAGATGAAATACCCCTGTAAATAACAGTCGAATTTCAGTTCAATCCCACATCATGCCTACATTTCTCTCTCGATTTCTCTCTATTTTAATCCCTTTCTCCCTTAAGTTTTTAGTCGGCAATGCCCTATGGTGTCTGGTAGCCGGTGATTAGGACCTCTTGAGTCAGAGTTCCGCCTGCTTAATTCCCAGTTCTCATCAGTGTGCTTTGTAAGTTAAACTACACTTATTTTATTTAAGTGTAACTTTTAGTTATAGTCATAGTCATTATTATGAACCTTTAATTAAGATTTATTAGTAATTCCAAGTAATTATACTAATTGATCTACTTATAGGGATGATGTCTAGGCTGGATTTAGTAAGGTGTCAAAAGTGGGATTTCCAAACAGTATACTCTCTATACCAAACAAACTCTACCTCCGATATGATCCTATTTGGTTGCTCCTTACTTGATAGATCTTAATATGGGCATTAGGATTAGTGAGGAATCTAGACTATCATTAGTCGCCAGGAATATTAAACTAAGGCTTAGTGAAATTCGTAACTAGGTCATGTCAGAATGTCAGAAGAAAAGTCAATGATTTTGGCAGAGCGCTGCCGAATTCTCCAGTCATTCACCTAAGCAAACTAGTGAATAGTTACCTTCAACTTACACATAGATATCACGTAATTAATTTCCCTAAATGCTTTATGTTCTTATTATCTAAGTTTTGGATATCTATGTTACATAAGATAATTATATTTCTAAAATATCATATATATATATATATATATATATATATATATATACATACATATATATATATATATATATATATATATATATATATATATATATATATATATTAACGTACTCATAATGTATTAGGTAGGTGTAACACCTCATTTTTCTATAGACGTAGATTGTAATAAAAATAAAAAATAAAATATATTACTCTAGAGCCAAAATAATCTTCATAGACACATAGGAAACATCGATATGATTTCAATAGATATATAGAACACCTAAATCTGATTTCATATGAAGGAGTTATGCTTCTTCAAAATTTTTCGATTAAACTGACACGGCTTAGCATATCGTAAAAAGTGAGTTTTAGATAGGTGGATTATTATCTTAAGCAACCTAAACGAAAGTTGTAGTAGTCGTAAAACCGAGAGCGTAAGAGGAAGTTATGATTTTTCTAAGATTCGGCATAACAATGTTAATGTACAGCTCAAAAATCAAATTTTAGATCGATTGATTTTTAGCTGAGACAATTTAAACAAGAAATGAAGATCTCATTAATAAGAGTTCAACGATATAAAGGCATTCGAAAATAGACTTACGATGAGAAAGTTATGCATTTTATACGTGCTTTAACAATTTAAGCATGTGTGAAAAAGATGAAGTCAAAATTAGCAGACGGAGTCTAAACGAAAGTTTTAGATCTCGTCGAGAGCTTTTCGTGATATAAAGAACGTCAAAAACGGATCTCATATGAAGAAGTTATGCAATTTTGAAATTTGAAAATCGTCACACGTAGCTTTCGCCCGAAGCTAGCCATACAGCCCCACCCCTTTGCAAACATATGTCAGCCATCTAGAGGATCCACCTTACCCATGTGTGTGGCATGCATATGGTTTTATCCCCTATAAATAGAGTGTGTATAAGCTTCATTATCGACACCCCTACAACCGATCCTCTCGAGTTCTACCCTATTTTTCCTTTGTTTATGGCATGCGATGTAGTCCTGCGACACCTTGAGTACTCATCTGAGTAGTATCCTTCAAGTAGGAGATACTAAGTCAGTATTCTATCTGTTTAGATCCCGGTTCTCATCAGTATAATTCTGTAGGTAAGCTACGCTTACTCTGTCCTAAGTATAATACATATATATATATATATATATATATATATATATATATATATATATATATATATATACACACACACAGAGAGAGAGAGAGAGAGAGAGAGAGAGAGAGCTAGCTTCAAATGTTTCTAGCAACTATTGTGTGCATGAGCACCAATAGGAATTTAGGAAAAAATAAATAATTAAATAAATCATTTAAGGGTATTATAGTAATCTTTGCATAGTTAATTATGGAAGATAATCAATATTCCTGATATCACACAAGAAACAAATATTAAATTAGAACATTTAGCTCTAAATCGTACTCACCATTGTTTCTAATCCACCGTTTCTTCTTCTTCTTCTACAAACCCAAAAACACCACCACTGATTCCCCCTAAGACCGACTGTTTAATTGAAGATGGTCGGAAACTGTTTGCTGCCGTCAGAAACCACCAGTAGCGGTCGCTCAGTTCTTCAGCCTGGCGAGGTCGAGTCCTCCTTACAACCCACCGTCGACTTAGTCAATGACGAAAACCCCAATTTGCCGATTTTCAAGTTCGGTCTTCTCATTCTGACCACCACTGATTACCCCTAACCCTGATGGAAGAGTACATGATAGGGGTTCTAAATCCACTATAATGTCTCTCTTCTCCCTATCTAGTCTTTGTTCTCTTGTTATGATGCGTAACTGAATTTTTTTTGTTGCAATTGTCGATGACTTAATATGGTGTTGAAAAATCCTTTAAAAGCAACCATTTTTCTTATACTGTAAGTTGAATCCATTTGCTAGTGGAAAACTTTGAATTCAAAGTAGGGCAAAGTCCCCCTGAATTTCCAAAGTTAGAAAAAGCAACGATAATTATTGTTCTTACTAAATTAGCATATTTTGTATGCTCATACACCGTTCGATGAAATGCCTCAATGAACTCTTCTTTTTTATTTTTAAAAAAAAGAAACATATTATATCTATAAGAGTACATAACATATTGTTCACCATTCTTTAAGAATTTGGTTATATTGTTCAAAAAAGAATGTGTCAATTGCTCTGTTTAAGAATTAATCTAATTGTAGTGGTACATGTCATTAGTCTTTGATGAAAAGGGTTAAGCTGACATTTAGTCAGAATTTGCATGAAAAAAATTAAGTTGGGAATTTTTTCATATTAGAATGCAAACACATGAACTACTTTTCTATTGCAATAATTTACACAAGTTGTAGGTGCAAACAAAGGTGGTTTTTTACACCTGGTGGGATAGATACTATCTATTTGGACCTTTTTACCCTTGGAGGGTCTTCTTCCTACTTATTGTCCCCTTACTGTGTTCCATGTGGTTTGGATATTTGGTTTCTTTTTTTCTTGTAACAGGATTTTTTATACGTAAAGAGAAAGTGAATAGGAATATAATGCATTTGGAATACATACAGGGAGTCTTCATCCTGGTGCTTTCATAGATCATCCTTTTTCACAACAAAAAACTTGTGAGCCGAAGATGGTTTATATATTCTAATTGTTTTTTTTTCTTAGTCACCTTTTGTGTTAACATGATCTTTTCATGCATTTATATTTCAAATGTTTTGTTCGTTGGGTATATTCTTGATAATACAAATTCTTTAAGAATATTCAAAAACCATTTTGCAAGAATAGTTTATTCTGTAAGAATATTATTGTTGTATTCTGATAGAATAGTAGTTAATTATTTACATGTGTAATGTGTAGTTGTTACAATTGTATCACTACAAAATATTTGGCAATGAATTTGTGATAGAAATAGCTTGAAGAATGGCTTGAAGACCTGATGGGAAAGGCTTGAATAATGAATCAAAGAATGATCACACCCACTGTTTAAGAATGTTGTTATTTTTTAAGAATTACACTTGTTATTCTTTCAGAATATTGTTATTATTCAATGAATACAATCATACAATATAATTTGGTATATTATTAGTTCAAGAATCGATTTTGTGTATTCTTTCAGAATGTATTTACTAGTTTATGGTTGGCATTCTGTCATTTTGACAGAATAAAATCGAAATTATATTTACTAGTTTATGGTTTTATTCTGTTATTCTGACAGAATAAAAACTGAAACCGATACAAGTTTATGGTTGGCATTCTGTCATTCTGACAGAATAAAATCGGATTTTTTAATTTGAATTATTTTAAAATATTCAGATTTTTAAAAATAAAGGAATTACTTATCCCTAAAAATCCGAAAATTTCCTTTTTTAATATAGGTTAATTGACTAAAATGCCCTTATGCTGAAATTTGTGTGGTTATATGGTACACGTTATCCTATTCAAATATCATAGACCATCAGATCATGATCTTTAATTCTATTCCATCCGGTGGTCCAGATTTGTGCATTCTGGCACACAATAGTTAGTAAAAAGTAAAAACAAAATAACCTAAGCCTATATATATATATATATATATATATATACATATATATATATATATATATATATATATATATATATATGGATTTATCAGTAATTCCAGTTATAATATTGATTGATCTACTTACGGGAGATGCGTCTGATAACATTGTCATATGATTATGATAAAGAGAAATTACAAGGGTTCTCAAAAAAAAGCATAAAGACTACAAAGAATAAAGCAGATATAAATACTAGCTAGACAGAAACCCTAATGGGCTAAAGACAAAAGGGCCCATAAACAAGAGGGCTAATAATATATAGACTAACATCCCCCCTTAAATTCACAAGGCCACTGCAATTAGCATTGAAAGTTTGTCACATAAGAACCGAAACCAAGAAGCCGATAAAGCCTTCGTAAAAATATCCGCAAGCTTCAAGGTTGATGAAACAAATGGAAGCGAAATGGTCCCAAGTTTCAGGTGATGACTGGTAAAATGACAATCAATATCAATGTGCTTCGTCCGCTCATGAATAACAGAATTCTTTGCAATTTGTATCGCATTTTTATTATCACAATGCAAGGGAGTAGATGAACAAACGTAAACTCCCATATCCGCAAGCAGCCACCGTAACCAGATAATCTCACATGTAGTTACAGTCATAGCACGATATTCAACCTCCGTGGAAGATCTAGAGACAACATCTGGCCTGTTTCTTGCTCTTCCATGAAATGAGAGACTCTCCAAGAAATACACAAAATCCAGTAATGGACTTATGATCATGACGATCACCATCCCAATCAACATCACTATAGGAACGTAACTCAAGAGAAGACGTCGAGGGAAACAAGAGAGTCTGAAATTGAGTGCCACGAAGATATCTCAGAATGCGAAGAACAGCTCCCCAATGAACAGAGGTAGGAGCAGTAACAAATTGACTGACAACATGAACAGCATGAGCAATATATGGACGAGTAACTGTGAGATAAACCAAACTTCCCACCACAGTGCGATAAAGATTCGGATCGGACAAAGGAACACCATTAGTAGGAGAATATCGAGCATTGGTTTCAAGAGGAGTATCAACAGTCCGATTGTCAGAGAGGCCCGCCCATGTAAACAAGTCAGATATATATATTTAGTTTGGGAAAAAAGGTACCCTTTCTTAGACTGAGCAACCTCAATACCCAAGAAATAACGCAGCAAGCCCAAATCCTTCATAGCAAATCGATGAGCTAGATCATGCTTCAAAGACTCAATACCTCCATGGTCATCACCTGTAATAATCATGTCATCCACATATAAGGACAGAAGAATCCGTCCTGCACTCGAGCATCTAACAAACAGAGCAGAATCGTGATTACTCTATACAAATCCAAGAGAAGTAATCAATGTGGAGAATTTCCAAACCAAGCACGAGGAGCTTGCTTGAACCCATACAAAGCTTTGCGAAGCCGAAAACCCTCACCCAGTCGGTGTTGAATTCCTGGAGGAGGGGTCATATAAACCTCTTCATGAAGGTCACCATTCAAAAAGGCATTATTGACATCCATTTGAAATATCTTTCACTGTCGGATGGATGTAACTGCAATCATAGTATGAACTGTCGTCATCTTTGCAACAAGGGAAAATGTCTCCTCGTAGTCAAATCCATACTATTGGGAATACCCTTTTGCTACAAGTCTAGCCTTGTATCGTTCAACAGAACCATCAGCTTTTGTTTTTATATTGTACACCCAACGACAACCTATCGTATGTTTCCCAGGAGGAGGAGAAAACAAATCCCATGTATGAGTCTGATGGAGAGCAGTGAGTTCTTCAGCCATAGCATTCTGCCAAAGAGGATCTGTAACAACTTCTCTATATGATTCAGGTTCAGACAGATGATGGATACTTGCTATAAAAGAAGCAAACAGTCCGTAATATGTAGAGTAAGAAAAACCTGGTAGCTTGGTGGACTTGACAGGAAGAGAAGATCTCCTGAGGGGTGGTGGTGGAGGTGGATCCTCAACTTCACTAATCAGAGGATCAGGCTTAGGAACAGGTGGAGTCGAGGCACCCTATGAAGAAGTGGGTGTGTCATGAGCTGAGGGATTATGTGGTATAGATGAATCTCGAGCCTCTATATCTTCATTAAAAGGATCAATACGCAGAAGATCGGACTTCGTTACATTGTGGGCTATAGCAGGAATCGAGTATAAAGGAATATGTTCCAAAAAGTAACGTGTCGGGAAACATATAACTTCTGACTCACAGGATCATAGCAACGGTATCCTTTCTAGCCAATACCATACCCCAAAAATACACAAATAGCATATTTCGGCCCCAGCTTGTTCCTTTCAACATGAGGACAAAGAACAAAACAAGTACATCCAAAAACTCGTAAGGAAGAGTAGTCTGGTAGATGACCATATAACTTCTCAAAAGGAGATATTCCTTAATTCAATGAAGTAGGGATACGATTAATCACATACATAGCAGTTAGGACTACTTCTCCCCAAAGGCACTAGGGACTTACACAGACAGGAGCAATGAGCGGGCAGTCTCAACAATATGACGATGTTTTCGTTCTGCCACACCGTTTTGTTGAGGTGTGTCAGTACACGAAGACTGGTGTATGGTGCCATCAGAAGCAAGTAACTGAGTGAAATCATTAGAGGTATATTCACCCCCTAAGTCACACCTGAAGCACTTAATCACAACCGAATTTTGAGTTTTAACAGGAGCTCTAAAATTGTTGTAAATATCAAAGAAATCATATATGCGTTTCATAAGATAAACCCATGTATATCGAGTATAATCATCTATAAAAGATACATAATAGGTTGACCCACCCTTTGTGGATACTGGTGCAGGACCCCATACATCAGAATGAATAATGTCAAAATGAGCAGTAGAACAAGACATACTTTTATTGAAGGGTAAAGTAGAGAATTTTGCCAGTTTGCAACCACTACAATCAGAAATATCACAAGAGTTTAAATGACCCAAAACACCACTATATGCTAAAAAATTCAAACGTGATACAGACACATGTCCCAAACGAGAATGTCAAATATAAAACTCAGACGACAAAGGACTCAAACAAAAAGAAGATAAATCAATGCTGGAAGCAGCAGCAGCAGCAGATACTTTGAGGACCTCCAAGACATATAGTTCCCCCACCCTACGGCCGATCCCAATCACCTTCTGGGTGTGTTGATCCTGTATAACACAGACATAATCAGAAAAGAACACCCAGTTACCAGACTTACATAACTGACTGACTGAGGCAAGATTCAAAGTAAGTTTGGGAATGTAATAAACATCAGGAAGAGTGATATGAGAAACAGAGACAGCGCCAACACCCTTAACTAGCACAAATGTGTCGCTAGCAAACTTAACAAAAATAGACGACACTTGTGACAAAGAAGTAAATGATAACAAATGAGGGGTCATATGATGGGTTGCACCATAATCTAAAATCTACAAAGATGAGGGAATAACTAATGTACCAGATGAAGAAGGACCAGAATGAGACATAGATGCAGACACGACAGTGGGATTAGAAGACAAATAATGTCTGAAGCTCTCAAACACCTTGGGATCCAATGCAGATGGTGGCATGTGTCCAATGGATATTTTGTCAACTGGTGGTACAGCAGTAGCAGTAGCAGCAGCAAACTGTGCAGGACGAGGGGTCCATGGAGGAGTACCAGAGGAATGTGGCTGAAACTTCTGTTGACCAGACCTATTTTGTTGCCCTAACTGAGGTTGACCAAATTTACCCTTGGTGACTAACAATGGACACTGAGCTTTCCAATGATTTTTATGTTTGCAGAATGCACACTCATCATAAGCAACCCTTGACGTTTGTCGAGACTAGTTGGAGGAAACAACAAGCACATCAGGAGAGGGAGTAGGAACAGAGGTTGCTTTAAACCCTTTATCCGCATGAGACTTGATACGAGCCTCTTTTGCAATTAACTCATGGACAACAGAATACACTGAGGGAAGAGGAGAGCAATGAAGAATGGTTCCACGAAGGCCTTCAAAATCAGAACTCAAGGCCATCAAGAACTGGACCAAGCGTTGTTCTTCCCTCCTAGCAATGTAAGGCTCAAAATCTTTTAACTCTTTAGATTCAGTAAGAGCCAATTGGTCCCACAGATCAGACATAATGGCATAGAAATCTTGAATACTTTGGGCATTCTGTTGAAGAGCACGAATATCATATTCTAACTGATATTGTTTAGCAAAATTGGAATGAGTATACAGTATCTCCAAGTGATTCCAAACTTCTTTTGTTGTGTCATATTTAGCCAACTGCATACCACTAGACTGAGTAACAGAGTTATTAATCCAAGTAATGACCTTGGAATTATCAGTCTCCCAAGCATCAAGCAACAGATCAAAATTCTCAGTTTGAGGCACTGAGGGTTTGGCTATAGTCCCAGTGACATAGCCCTACATATTCTTCCCATGAAGGAAGTTCTTCATAACGTAACTCCAATACGTATAATTCTTTCCATCCAAACGAGTACTTATTGACTGAAGGGAATCATCATTTCCAGTCATGTTGATAGTGAATAAATAACCACAATGACAGTATAACAATCTGAGAATGAAAGGAGTAACAAACCAGCGGAAGCAATCAATCGAATAATGAACCAACAACAGCAATTACGAGTCAACAGCAACAACGAACCAACAACAGCAACAATGAATCAACAACAACAGCGAATCAAAACATCAACAACGAATACCAGCGACAATAAATGAGTACGACATGCAACAGTAACCCTAAAAAAGTTCGATCCGCACCACAGATGACTGCTACAAAGACTTCTAACAACATATCGAACCTCTGCTCAGATACCATGATAACATTAGCATATGATTATGATAAATAGAAATTACAAGGGTTCTCAAAGAAAAACATAATGACTACAAAGAATAAAGCATATATAAATACTAGCTAGACAGAAACCCTAATGGGCTAAAGACAAAAGGGCCCATAAACAAGCGGGCTAATAATATATAGACTAACAGTGTCTAGAATGGTCACATTGTCTTGGTTGTTGGATTTCAGAAAAACTATATGCCGAAATGATCCTGCCTCCCAACTGTCCAGCCTGGCCGATCCTTATTTGATAGAACTATCGATATTCATTGGGATTAGGGTTAGGTCTAACCTACATTACGTATTCCCATTAAACTAATATACTATAGTAATATAGGTTAATCCTCGTTAAAGTGTTGGTCGCCAGCCAAACTGTCTGGTTGACTGTTAATCCTATGAAAACCTGTAAAGGTGAGTTCTTCTCACTATATTGTATACTCCAGTATGTATCCTCTGTATGTTAGGATATAGCTACCATGTAGTGTGCATTTAGGCAATTAGGCTAGGTGAATTAGTTGCATGTTATGTGGAATTTTGTTATATGTGTATGTTATTATATATGGAGTTGATGGCGATCCAACCTTGAGCTGAAGGCCAATAGACTCGGGCGGACTAGCTTTATGCTAAAGGCCAAGGTGCAGTCCATCTATATGTTGTAGGAAAAGATAGGGCGGACCAACTATATGTTTAAGGCCATTATATGTATGTGTTGTTTATATGTTGTGGTATGGAATATTTTGAGGGAATTCACTAAGCATCGGCTTACAGTTACTGAATAACTGCTTTACAGGTTGTTCATCTGACCGTGGAAAGGATCATGTATGACTGTATCAGCATCGAAGCATCAATAAAGTTTTATAGACTTCCATTAAGATACTCTTTTATATAATAATAAATTGCAATGTTTTGTAAGACTTATATTCTTAATAAATAAAAATGAAAATTTTGCCTTTGAAATTTGGGACATTACAGTAGGATGGGTAGAAAGAGATAAGAGAAATGAGATAATAGTTAGAGACCATAAGAGAAAAGAGATAATAGTGAGAAACCATACTAGAGATAGAATAGTGGTGAGAGACCATGCTAGAGTTAGGTTAAAGAGACCATGCCCAACAAAGATCAGTCATCAAGCAGAGTATTAATGGCGACCACGGAGTATTCTAGACAGTCTAGTGGAACACTAACATACTTGCAATATGTAGGTGTTAATGAAATCACACAAAGTGAGAGTATGGATTGTGGATTCATTTGAGTACTCTATTTTCCTTGGTCACCTTACCAACACGTAATCCTTAAGGTAGAACCCTTGAGAGAGAGAGGGGGGAGAGAGAGAAAGAGGGAGGGAGAGAGAGAGAGAGAGGGGGGAGTAACAGGAATAGGTAATCGGGTTAACTGTTTGGTATGAATTATATAAAGAGATAAATTATATTATTGTGAGTTGAAAATCCTATGTACTCACCAGGTTTTCCAACCTGACCCACTTAGTTTATTATATCACAGGTAATTATATATGATGATATAAGTGTTTGTCGATAAATTCAAAGGAGATATAGACTATTAGTATAAAGAGATGGTGTAAGTCTTCGTTTATGCTTATGTTTCTTGTATTGACGGTGACATCCTGAGTTTTATGAATAAAATGCATTTCTTGGAAATGTCTTGATGATACTATTATCATATTTTTGGGACAAATTCCGCAAAGTAAATCTTTTTAAAAGCATACTCTGATTAAATAATCATAAACAAATCGGTCTTTTATGGTCGTGAAATTGGGGATGTCACATTCTGGCACCTTGAGACATGTACAAACTCCTGTGTCTTTCACTTGATCTTCATCGGGGACACAAATGCTCTCTAAATCAAGTCGTAAACACTCCCAGCATCATGGCCTCTTCAACGAACTGGACGATTCCATCCCACCAATCCTTCATAGCATCATGCAGAAGGTTCACAACGAACTGTACTCTTACCTCCTCCAAGAAAAAGCAAGTGTAAAGGCATTCTCCACATTAGCAATCCACCTCATACTCATGATCGGGTCCTTCCCTCCCTCAAACACGAGAAGATGACAAACAGAAAAGTCTCGATATGTAACGATCTGAACTATCGATTGACTAGCCCTTGTTGTGGCTATAATTCTTTCATCAATCAAGGGTATCAACTCCTCCTGGATCCTACCGATCACCTTTGGAATAAACTTGAGCATAGCCCCCCAAGACCGTAGAAACAATTAAATCATGCATGCTCGTATCACCTGCACCTGACACACATTGCCCACTCAGGCCCAAACCTAAACCGTTCACTCACTGCCTAGTCATCACCATAGTACATATATAGCTGGAAAAAGGTTACAAACATTAAACTGTGTTATCCCACACTATTAACCCATCTACGAGCTTCTTTATACCTTTGTGATTATCCCTTATCCAAGAGTGTATCTTATGCTTTCGGTAGTATATGCTCATACTACATTTCACACCTATCCACATTTGATCCAAGAATTGCCCCAAAGTTCTCAAGGCATACACTTGATAGATATGAATGCTAGAATGCAGGCTAAGAATTTGTTCAGAAATTACATGTTAGACCTGGCAAATTCATGTATTTGTGTCATATACTCGTGTCAGACACGAATTTGCACGACATAAATTATAAAATGTGTCTAGATATAAAACATGCACATAACACGTAAATCATTTGTGACACGTGACACGACACAAATACAACACATTTTTATCGGTTTACACGAAAACACAATTGGTATATTACAGAAAGTATCGAGTTATATATATATATATATATATATATATATATATATATATATATATATATATATATATATATATATATATATATATATATATAACAAGCTAAAATCATAAAGTATGCCATATTTCACTAAACTATTAGTGTCTTATAGGTGTTTAAGACGGGTAAATTTGTGTGTTACCCATGTATGTAAGACACGAAACATAGATTTGAAATTAACACGGATTTGCAAAACCCATACACAAAAAATGCATATGGTGTTCGTGCAGTGCCAATCGTATACCAAATTGCCAGGTCAAGTTTGTGTGATCTAAAAGTCATTTAATTCAGATCTAAAATGTAATATAAGAATGCGATGAATATACAAGAAATTGGAAAAGGTAGAAGCTAGTTGGGGGTTTTATGTAATTTCACTGAAAAGCAAGAAATCCAACTTTGCCTTTGAATTTTGAACTCTCTCTCACAGTCGGAATCATGCCTGCCACTGGGAAAGCAAAAGGGGTGGGGATATGGGGTATGAGATATCAATAAAGAAAAGAGGTCCATTTGACAACCAATCTCCATCATCATATCAGAAAACCAAAAAGCTTCATCATTTGTCATCTACATGAACTCCCTTCCTTCATATCTCCTCTCCACTCCTCTCCACCACCATCTTCATGCACATCATTGCTCATCTGTTCATGCAGGATCCCAAGAACAAATCTGCAACTACCAGGTAACTTTCATCCTCACCAAACTCCAATTTCTTTTCTGGAAACACAAAAAATAAAAACTTTCATTCCAGCAAGAATGTTATGTTGAATTCTGGTTTATGCTCTTCCATGATGGAAAGACATCACTCATCGCATATGCAAATTTGATATCACAATGTTTCAAATCAAGCATCACCTGTGACTAGCAAAAGAATTTCAAAATCATTCCACATATTATTTGAATTCTGCATACATGTGGCGTGGTCAACAGAATACTTTTCTCCAGCACCCGGTCCCATTTGGGGCTGTATTTTTCTCAAGAATTTTAACTTTTGACACAGCCATTTTTGTTATTCCAACTCTAAAGCCCATTAAACTCAAAAACAGCTCCGCTGTCGTGAATATATATATATATATATATATATATATATATATATATATATATATATATATATATATATATATACTATGGAAATGAATCTCCTTTTGATTTCATTCACAAATGGTGCAACAAACAAACAGGAAGCCTTGGTATCAAAGAGCAATGGAGATCGCGAGTCTCTGGAAAGTCACTTATCCAAAATCAACCAAGATTCAACCGCCCAACCCAAACCCGACTTTAAGGAAAAATCTTTCAACGGCTACAAGAAACAATAATAATCAAAATACCCCAAACAGACAAAAGCTTAGAAAGTCGACTTCTTTGAAAGTTGCCACTTCATTCACGAGAGTCTGCCTGTGTGTGCCTATATCTTCCTACACGGAGGTCTTCCAAGCTGAGGTGGCAGTGGCACCTAGAAGAAGCAACACGTACCCAAGATCAAAACCATTTCCAAATTGTGTAGTACAAGATCGGCCAAGAATGAGCACAGAAGGAAGAAGGATATTTAGAGGAAAATCTTTGACAGACGATGTGTTGATGAGGAGATTTGTGGTGGAAGAAGAGGCGATGATGCAAGTCAGGAGGCGAAATGAAATGGAAGTCATAAGAAGGAGAAATGTTAAAAGAAGGAGAATGCTTGGTCCCAGCCCTTTAAGTAGAATGGTTTTGGCAGAAGAGGAAGAGGAACAGGAACAGGATGTGTTTTAACTTTTTAAACTCTGCAAATTATGTTGTTTATGCTTCCTTCTTTGTTTTGCCTTTTGGTTTGTGACAAAATTGCAATGTTCATTTGCCTGCAACTTGAATTGCTTTCAGACCCACCAAAAGGAAGTTGATTCAAACAGAGATCACAAATTGTAACAAACATATATATATATATATATATATATATATATATATATATATATATATATATATATATATATATATATATATATATATATATATATATATATATATTTATAATATATTCAACATCATCATAACATATCTAAACTCGAATAAAACAAGCAAATATCTATGCAACTCAAATGCACCAAAAATGGAAGTTATGTATCAAATTACGTCATACAACTGCACAGCATTTCAAATTATAAACTAAGATTAACTCATATCATGAAATACTAGTTTTCAAAAATTATGTTTGTCCATTTTTTCTTATCAACAATTTACACCAAGATTTAAACATGTAGGATTCGGTAACTTCTCTTAGAGTACCAAGCCACTTGGTGTTGGTTTGATAATTGACAAATCAATCAATTTTGTACATACGAGCGTATATTAAGTGATTATGACATTCAATTTATTATAAATAGATAAGCAAATTGACATTGTATATTTTGATGGGCTTTGTAATATATCATTCAAATTTGGATATTTTGCGCTCATTCGTTTATGAATCATTTGAGCGACCTTAAATGTTGCATATTTATAAATGATTGCTTTTCAACAACCATTTGCTTTTTTATATTTGGTTGTCAACTTGAGTGAATGTGAAAGAACAACTTCACGTGTATCAAGTTTTTGTTTGTACCATTAAAGAAAAAGGGGCCCGAACCACTTTAAATCACGGTGTAACACATCATATTTTATTTTCAGATATTGAAATTGCATTGTGTATTTGTGATTTGTTATTTTACTTCTTAGCCTCGGGGGGAAAAACACGATCTTTTGATAATATGGCCACTCCCTAGTTCTCACCATGCTGTCAATAGGCCTCCAATTTTTTTCTTTTTTTGTTTTTTGAGCTTTTGTTGATCAATCTGTGTTTTGGATTTTTTAAAGTTATGTAGAAGATATGATAAAGTATTTCCTTTGAATTTAGGCTATTTTTTAAACGCTACTACATGTAGCTTAGTTTCGAGTTTTTTAGGATATTATATTTGACAAACCAAAATATATCATACTTAAAAATAATAAATAATTAAATTAAATTAAAATTAAAGAAAAAAAAACCTTGTAGTTCTATAAACAATTCTGACTAAATTATTGAAATCTCTAAAAATCCTACCAAATATACTCATTATTAATATAAAACATTCAATCATCTACCAGTTTTTTTTAGGTTATTTTATATAGTTTAACTAGTTTATTATCAGTTTTAACATTTTTTTTTATCATTTAACAACTAACTTTATTCAACTAGTTTTACCATCTTTTTAATTAGCTAACAACTAACTTTTCAGTTAATCCGTCAACTTTATTGCGCAACAACTACCTTATTTTTCAAAGCTTTTAGGTTGCAACATTTGAAAAATCAAAAAGTAGTCTATAACCTAATTTATGATATGGACTAACGTTTCAACATTACTAAGCTATTATCAAATTCTCTAAAATATACCTTCTAGTAATTATTAAAAAAAATATATACAACTCAAATCTTTTGACATTTGTGTCATTTTATATATGTGAACAAAATACTCTTTTAACAACTAGCTTATTTTCAATTAGCACGGTTAACACTAACAACTAGCCTTTCTAATAGTCCACCAATCATAGCTTTAAAAAAAACGTAATGTTATATGTGATTGATTAGCCATATTTAGCATGTTCTTGTGAGACCAATGTTGTGGGTCTATAAATAGTCAAACCAATACCCCACCATATGCATTCCATGAAGTTAGTGGTGATTAAATTAAGTAGTAAAAGTCATTGTGATTAAATTTCTCTATCTTACTACATTCATCATGTTAACCTCTTCTGATCCAAGCAGATACAAGTAGCAATCAATTTTGTTTTCTGAATTTAAACATAATTCAACTAAGAAGAGACCATGCTGCTGCAAAGTGCTATCTATAGGATGTTGATAGAAACAAAAATAAAGGGCAGATGATGTAATAGATAGTATGCCTTTTAAAAGTGGCCAAAGCAGCAAAACACCAATAATACACATACTCTCTCTCTCTCTCTCTCTCTTTGCTACTACCGTCCACGGCCTCCACCTGTCAAAATCATCATTGTCGCCATCATCAGGAGAAGAAAAAACACTCCCAATGCAGGAATGGAATCAGAATCAATCATAGTCATTATTACAAAGAAAGAAACAAGTAGGTACCTCTGGCGGGCCCACCAGTCCTGCCACCACCCCTGCCGCCACGTCCTCCTCTACCACTTGCATCATCTGGGCCATGACCATGACCTCCTCCTCTTCCTCTCCCACGCCCCACTCCAGGTGGTCTCCTATCTGAAAACCCCAAAATCCATATTCCATATATATCTATATCTATATACACATTTCAAACAAACCAAACCACAAATCAACTATACCTGAACGATTCCTGTCTTCTTGAACCTTATCAATAACCTGTTATTATGTTAATCATTACCATGTACATATAAAAACAAAGACAGAGATGTATGTGTTAGAAACAAAGATAGCTTACCTCATCTGGAACTCTAAGATACTTGATTGTATTACCACGAATGTAGCATTCAGGCATTCTCCAAAACCTATCTCCGTCCTACACAGTACACAAACAATCATTACCAAAACTCCAACACTCTAAAAATAACAAACTCGTCATACCTTTGAGGTACATATAACTTCACGCAGATGGATGTTCATCCAAGTGTCGCAGTTCACCAAATGTCCATTGTATGTCTCCCCGTTTTTCAGTTCTACCAACTGTCATAATCCACAAGTAACAAAACATAACTATCAAGCTTAAGGTAACAAACATCTAACTAACTCCAGGCTCCACCATGTATGATGATACTTCTTTAAAGATGGACAAATAATTCAAAACGATTTGAGCTCTACTTCTCTCATAGATGGAAAACCATAATCATATATCTGCAAGACCGATAATTAAAACATAAGGATATCGCTAGATGAGGGAAAAGATCGTACCATAGGGTGGCCTTGTGCCGTCTTTAGTAGAGATAGAGGAAGCTGATACAAAAATTAACAACAACAATCAATGAATGCACATATATAGAGAACCATGCCATAAAACTAAAAAGCAGCGAAATTTGATTCAAAATTTGCCGTAAGTACCATTTTCTAGGGTTCGGAACGAAACAGAATGTAAAGAAACCTGCAATCACAACAAAATAGAGATGCTCGTTTAGTCAACGGCTTAAATTATGCATAAAACATACTACACCCTGTGAACCCTAGATCTACTAAATTATAATTTCATCAATTCTCGATCTGATTAGCGGGTTTAAGGAAACCGATAATCGATTGTTACAATATAGACCAGACACAGACCAGATACTTACAGTAGAAAAGAAAAGCACAGCAATGATCTCAAGATTTCTCCTTCGCCCTCTTGCAACGTGCCCGGTAGAATAGTGAAGAGGGAAACGTCTTTTGTATTTAAAGCTGTGCTGGAACCCACTTACGCCGATCAAATCAAATTCTGAAGGGAGGTACAGGGTTTAGGGCATATTTCAAGTCATTTTTTTACAAAAGTCGGTATTTGTATATTGGAAAGTAATATGGAAGGATGATTTGTGATTTTTGTTTTTTTTTAATTGATTGATTGTTTGAGGTCACATTAAATATATATTATATTAGTAGATAAAATATAATATTAACATATTAGTGGATCTCATATACATCACAAGTACATTTAAGATTTAAGATATGTAAATATATAAGCTCCAAAGGGGTAATGTTGGGTTAGGAGGGATCTTACAAAAGCCACTAAGACGCACGGTAGAAGCAATAAACAAATTAACTTTGTAAACCAAAAAATGGATCCAACTCCAACTAGATTTTTTTTTATTTTTGGAACCGACCAATAAGATATATTAATAAAAAGAAAAAATACACAAGCCACAATTAGTGGCATACAAGGAGCAAGTACCAAGTCCAACTAGATATAATGCAACAAAATACAACCATAAAAATATCGCAAATCAAACTTTTATAGTCACTTGAAATCTTCTTGATAGAGTGGATTGCTAAGAGTTCAAAGTAGAACTCATTTTTCGTAATCGCACCCAAGAAGCATATAAGCAACCAGTGACCAACCCCAAAACCATGGAACCCTAAACCTAAACAATTAGGTTTCTAATCATAAATCACGACATCACCAAAGAATTGTGACGTCACAGTGAAAGAGTTTTCGAGGTTTTGAGAGTGGTTGAGAGGATAACGAAATTTCTAGGGTTTTAACCATTTAAATTCGTTCATGGGGCTCCTCTAGTTATAAGGGATGTTTAGAAATCCTTATGGGATAATTATGTCACACCCTGAAACCAAAGGCGGAAACGTTCCGGGGCGGAGGACGTCATGAATATCGCAACCAATGTACATAGTAAGCATAGTAAACACAAAACTTTACATTACATAGATTCATTTACATTGTCTGAAAACAAAGAGTTACATGTGTTATACATATATATATATATATATATATATATATATATATATATATATATATATCATATGAACAAAAGTAAAGACGTGTCTTCTACGTACTCCGTCTTCTCCAAAAGATCGCGGTGTACCTGTCTAATGTGGACCTGAGAATACAAGCAGTTTGAAAATCAGCATAAAGTTGGTGAGTTCATAAGCGGTTTAGTTTCTGTAAAAAAACAGATTTCCTTTGGTTTTCTGAAAAGTTATTATCTAAGAAAATCTCATATTTTCTTATAAAAACAGTTTAGTTATCATTCGTTACACAATTCGATTACGAGTTGTTATGTTATCCAAGGAAAAACCCTTATTTTCCTATGTGTGAGTTGGTTATTCGTTTATTATGTTGTGCCCTAGTATTTATCATACTTGTTGTATTAGTTAGATATTCTAATATCCTAGTTGTCCAACACTCGAATGTATCCAAAGGCGTACTTTCGTATTCGTATTCGTATTCGTATTCGTATTTTATTAGTATTCGTTTTATTCCTAGATTTACTTTCGTGTTCGCTCTGTTTATAACTGTACTTTCGTATTCGCTCTGTTTCTAACTGTACTTTTGTATTCGGTTTGATCTGGAATGAATTTTCACTACTCATTGGAGTAGCCCATAGTCTAAAAGGGCAACCTGCCTTCCATTATTTATTTTTACAACACCTCGCTAACAATCTAGTTGAGTCATTTTTTTTCATACCACAATGCATAACCTTTAAAGACGGCACAAATTGTTAACATTTGCTTGAGTTCATATCTATCAGAGAATCTCATGCCTAATACAAGTGCCATTGTGTCCCATTTATGGTTGGGATCATGAATAGGAAAGTGGTGGACCTCATCATCAACTTCATCATCTATCCCTCCTTCTAAGATTTTTCTTGGATAAAAAAGGTCAACTACTTGAAAGTTTAAGCACTACAAAAGCCAATGTTAATGATTAACAAGTCACATAATCACATAAGAGAAATAAAGGTTGAACATATGACTAATTAAAACAATACATTTTCAAGAACGTTCAACGAAGTTCAAAACTATGAGGATTGATTTAGGGTTTGTTATCCCTGATTTAGGGTTTAGGGTCTGTTACCAATGAGAATAAGCGATGGTCTGATTTTTATCAATCAACGATGACTCCAGAAACCTCCATTATAAATCCAACATTCGTCTGATTTAGAGGGGTTGGGGTATCGAAGCTAGTGTTTGAAGCAAAAAAAAAGGTCGATTTCAAAGAGTATAACTTACGTGAAAATGAACATAACCATATGTATCAAGGGATTGACTTCAAATTTTCTTGAAGGATATTTGATCGATCGAACCCTAGAGGAATCGACTTCCCTCTCTTCCTGTTGTTGACGAGAAATTGGGTAAAATCCCACATATGACTAAGTTAAACGATCGCATACTCCATGTCATTTCCCTTTTTCTTTTTGTTTTTTTAAACAGTCGAATAAGAAAGGTAACCTACACTTGCCGGTTACCATAGGTAACATTTGAAAAGAGGGTATACTTTCTTAGTGTTTTTTAGACAACACTTTTGCTTGGATGATATTTTTTGAACAACTAAAACTGCAATGGTCTTTTTTGAATATTTTTGAAACATTCTTACCCTTATAAATCATTTTCTGTAGTTTTTTTTTGTACATATACCAGATATCCAATGGCTACTAGATGGACACAACCTACCATAAAAAAAAAAAAACTATAAATATCAGGTCTTTCTTGGCATAAACCCGGTTATGGTTCTTTTATTCGGACCTGATAAACCGATGCCAAAATAGTGATAAGGATATTATTAAAACCCAAAAACGAAAACCTGTTTAGCATAGTCCGTTCCGATTTTCGATTTTAAATCTCTTCCCTAATACATCCATCTTTCCGTTTGGCGGCAAAACATCACAATAACTAGGGTTCCTCAAATCGATGACTCACATCCATCAAAAATTCTTCTATTACTGAACTCTTTCGAGTTCGACTGTAGTCCGTGTAACATGATCGTTTGATTAGGGCATGGTCGGTTTAAGATGTGATTATCTACAATTGACCGTACAGTTGTTTCAATGGAAGGCGATGGAGCAGCTTCATCGGTCATGGCATCTCCATCGATTAAACCTATAAACAAGAGTGCCATCCACAAAATCTGCGCAGGCCAAGTGATTTTGGACCTCCCCTCCGCCGTTAAGGAATTGGTCGAGAACAGCTTGGACGCCGGCTCCACTAGCATTGAGATTGCCCTAAAGGAATACGGCGAAGAATCGTTTCAGGTCATTGATAATGGCTGTGGCATTTCGCCAGACAATTTCAAGGTACTTGTCTGATTAGCCTTATTGATTATTTCGAACGTGAAGTTTCTCGATGTGGTTTGAGCTTTTAATATTTGTGGTAGGTTCTAGCGCTTAAGCATCATACGTCGAAATTAGCGGATTTTTCTGATCTTCAATCGGTGACGACTTTCGGCTTTAGAGGGGAAGCTCTCAGTGCTCTGTGTTACTTGGGAGATTTAACAGTCGAAACAAGAACGAAAAGCGAGCAAGTTGCGACGCATTTGACATTTGGCCGTTCTGGTTTGCTTACCGATGAGAAAAAGACGGCACGCCAAGTTGGTACCACTGTTACTGTGAAAAAGCTGTTCTCCAACCTGCCAGTGCGAAGCAAAGAGTTTCACCGCAACATTCGGAAGGAGTATGGAAAGTTGATTTCACTATTGAATGTGAGCTATTCTTGTTAAATCCTTGTTTGCAGCTTTATTGATGTTATCTGTATTCTTATGAGTTTTATGTATATATGTATGTTTTGCTTTAAACACCATGTAGCTCCATTTGGAACATTTTTTTTAACTTGCTCATAGATTGTATGCATGTTACATTTCATAATAGTTGCTGTTATCAATCCAGGCATATGCTCTTACTGCAAAAGGTGTTCGGATGGTTTGTACAAATACAACTGGAGCAAACAAAACCTCTGTAGTACTTAAAACACAGGGAAGCGGTTCACTCAAAGATAACATCATTACAGTGTTTGGCATGAGCACTTTCAACTGCTTAGAACCTATGAGTCTAGTTATATCAGATTCCTGCAAGGTGGATGGGTTTCTTTCTAAGTCGGGCAATGGCAGTGGACGAAATATAGGTGACAGACAGTATTTTTTTATAAATGGTCGACCTGTTGACATGCCAAAAGTCACCAAGCTTCTGAACGAATTGTATAGATCTGCAAACTCAAAGCAATATCCAATCGCAATCATGAATTTTATTGTTCCAACCAAGGTGTACGATGTCAATGTGACCCCAGACAAAAGAAAAGTTTTTTTCTCTGATGAAGGCTCCCTTTTGAAGTCCTTAAAAGAAGCTTTGTTAGAGATCTATTCCCCACATCTTGCTAGCTTTTCGGTACAGGGACCTGAGGAGCTCACTCAGGGAGGAAACAACTCAAAGCTGTGTTCTCCTCATGATAAGTCTTTTTCACAGTTTTCATTAAAGCAAGCATCGCCTGATAGCAAACAAGAAGCATACAGTGAGAAGCAACATGTAGAAGTTGACACTGATATGGATGAAGGTAAAGAGACATTGAGATCCTCACCTGCTGTTAATCCGATAAATGTGGATGATTATAGTTTATCAAAGACAGACTTTACACTTAAATTTCATGGTATGAAGAAAGCTGACACCTTTTCTGGGAGCTATAGCTATAGTAGGAAGCATACAGCTATAAGTAACAACACTAGAAATAATTCGCAGGCAACATCATACAACTCAACAATGCAGATAGGAACAGATCCGCCTCGTTCTGCAGGTGCTGTTCAGTCCCTGCTTACAACATTTGTATCTGTAAACAAAAGGAAGCATGAAAGCATCAGCAGCAATAGTTTATCTGAAGTCCCTGTTCTTAGAAATGGGCCTAACCTTCATCAATCAGTTGATCAAAACCTTCATTTGTGTTCTACATTTACAAAGCCTTCTGATAATCATACTCTGATGATGGATGATCAGCATGATGAATTAGATGTCTCTCCTATTAAAGTCATGAAGAACTCTGGACAAGTTGAAGAGGTATTGTCAATTTCAAATTCCTATCTTTGTTATTTTGGGTTGACTTTTAATCTTATAATAATACTCTCTGTTTGTGTTGTACATTTGCAAAGCTTTCTGATAATCATACTCTGATGATGGATGAGCAGCATGATGAATTAGATGTCTCTCCTATCAAAGTCATGAAAAACTCGGGACAAGTTGAAGAGGTAGTGTCAATTTGAAATCTGTACGATTGAATTTTTCAACTTTGTTATTTATAAGTAAAGTTATAATAATATCTTGCTTCCTATCCACTATCCAGGTAGTAGATATTTCTAGTCCATTACGTTGTTCTCAGCCAGGTTCAGGTTCAGATGATGGACATGGACTGGAAGTAATAGATATTTGTTCAGATGAAGCAGTGGCTTCTTCTCCTTCAAAGAAGTGTTACACCATGCAGTTTAGTTTTGAGGAGTTAAAGAAGAGGAGGCATCAAAAGCTTTGGGCATTGCAGGCTAGCAAAAATACACCTGGAAAACGGAATAAGGCTAAAGGGTAAAAAATTAATTATTTTGCAGAGGCACAAAGTTGTAGTTTATGAGTCTCTGTTTGTTGTTGTAGATGCTATGCTGCTGCAACATTAAAGCTTTCTCAAGTGGTAAAAGAGGAGGCCAAGGCACAGGCTTTATCTGCAGCAACAAATGAGTTTGAAAAGCTGTTCAAAAAACAAGATTTTGGGCGCATGAAGGTTGCTCAAGTGCTATTTTTGATTGTGTTTATTGATTTGTATCCATGCATCATGGTATTTGTGTTTGTTTGTGTAGGTGATTGGGCAGTTCAATCTTGGATTTATCATTGGCAAGTTGGATGAAGAGCTGTTTATCGTGGATCAGGTGTTTACTACCTCATAATATAATAATAGCAAATCTTATACTAAAAATATTATGTTATGTGCTGTAGATGTGGATGTGATGGTGTTTTTGTTTGTTATGAATCACAGCATGCTGCAGATGAGAAATACAATTATGAGCGTTTGTCACGGTTGACCATCTTGAACCAACAACCGTTGCTGAGGTGAGGAGCTTATGTCTTTATGATTTGGTTTGTAGATATAAAATTGACATGACATATGTGTTTCTGGTTGGAATTGGATAATGTTAAAAGGCCGGTGGCAATGGAGTTGAGTCCTGAAGAAGAAGTGATCGTTTCAATGCACATGGATACCATCAGGTAAAGTCTTCTGGTGTCTAGACAGTTATCATGAGGAGGAATGTTTTGTTGGTTTGGCTGAGTTTGTGTTGTTGAATAATCAAATATGTATATAGGAAAAACGGGTTTTCGTTGGAGGAGGATTTGGATGCTCCTCCTGGGCAGCGTTATAAAATGAAAGCCGTCCCCTTCAGTAAGAACATAACTTTTGGTGTTGCAGGTTACTTTCTGATTCATCTCTTCTTCAACTAATCAATTATTCCCTTATATGATAATATGAATGATGATATGATTTTCCAGATGTTAAGGAACTGATATCTATCCTGGCGGATAGTCAAGGAGAATGCTCAATGATGGGTGCATATAAGATGGACACGTGTGACTCCGTTTGCCCCCCAAGAGTGCGTGCAATGCTAGCATCACGTGCCTGTAGATCTTCTGTTATGATTGGAGATCCACTTGGAAGAAACGAGATGAAAAAGGTACCGATACTTTCCTTTTTTTCTTTTTTGGCATTCGCTGCTTCTTTTTAAATCTCTAAATTTTGTTTCTACTGTGTATGTATGTTATGTAGATAGTTGAGCGTTTGATGGATCTAAAATCTCCATGGAATTGTCCACATGGTAGACCCACTATGCGTCACTTGCTAGACTTAACAACTCTGCGTAAATGCGATTCAGCCTTGTAACTCACTCTCCTTTTATAAACACTTAAATCAAATTTTCATTTGGATAGTTAAATTATAGTAATTGTTAGAGTGTGAGTGTTGGTATGTACTACTACTATGGACTATGGACTATGGAGTGTAAATAATAATACAAGGTTTTAAGTGCTAACACAATCAATCTCTTTGGCCCAAATTGGAATTGTTGGTGTACATCTCGTTTCTGCAATCCTCATTCTTTCTGCAGTCGTTCAATCACTTGATGCAGCACTTCAGTGGATGTGCAATATATATATATATATATATATATATATATATATATATATATATATATATATTTTGGAGGAATATTAATTTTGTTGATATATCTTTATTGTTGGAATCATGTGTTCTAATGGTTTCTTTTCTTTAATCCACATGAAACTTGAATTAGGAAATCATCAAACCATAGTAGATAAATAATGTGTTGAAATCTTTTATTATTTATGAATTTATGTTGGCTGGTTTGTTTTATTTTTATGATTTGTCGTCCCATCTTGGGTTTACATAAAGAACCACTTCAATCATGTCATGTATTTGTTTTACTGTGTCACACTAATCTTTCAGGAATTTGAAGGAATTAAATTTCATTAAAAAAAAAAAAAAAACAAAACCAAATTTAGTCTTATTGAACCTCCCCTTGTAGCAGACTTTGATTGTATTTGGTTGCATCAAATCCTTCCCTAAAGGAACTTCTTGTGGGAGAGATGGCTTGAGGGCTCAACATTTACTAGACGCCCTTTGTGGAGAATGGTCTGCTATTTCCATAGATCTCATACATGCTATCACTTCAGTTGTTAATTTATGGTTAGCGGGAAGATGTCCAACCAGTTTAGCAGAGTTTGTTGCATCCGCTCCTCTCATGCCTCTACTTAAACCTGACAATGGGATCCATCCGATTGCAGTAGGCACTATATGGAGACGTCTGGTTTCCAAGGTTGCCATGAAAGGTGTGGGTAAAGAAATGACCAAGTACCTTAATGATTTTCAGTTCGGGGTTGGTGTATCTGGCGGTGTTGAGGTTGTGTTACACAGTGCCAATAGGATGTTGAGTGAACACCATGTCGATGGATCTCTTGTAATGCTGACTGTGGATTTTTCGAATGCCTTTAACCTGATGGATCGATCAGCATTGCTCCACAAGTTAAGAAGATGCGCCCTTCCATTTCTTTGTGGGTGAATTTCTTGTATGGGCAAGCAGCGAGACTTTATATCGGAGACCAACATATATGGTCTGCCACTGGGGTGCAGCAAGGTGACCCCTTGGGCCCTCTTCTTTTTGCCCTCGTTTTGCACCCGCTTGTGCACAAGATTAGAGACAATTGTAAGCTCCTTCTCCATGCTTGGCAGTGTTGTAAAACTCGCCCAGTTGGCTGATTACTCCTCCGAGTACTCGCTACTCCCCCCCCCCCCCCCTGCCGAGACGAATTACATAATCCCGAGTTGTGACATCCCCAAAATCTCGGCCAGAAAAGACCGGTTTCATTTATGTTTTTTAAACATTTTCAGAGTAAATTTTTTTGATTTAAAAGAGTTGCGAAATTTGTTCCCAAAGACAAAACATGATAAAATAGATTTTTATCAAAACATTTCATAAAGAAATATAATTTCATTTCATAATCAAAAATCGGGAGGTCATGTTCCGATACAGACCATCAAGCATAAACGATAACATTACAAGTCATTCAACAAATATATACATATACAGACTTGTAAACAAAACAACTTGATGATTCATCCATCTTATGCCCTTGCGTCGCTTCCTGTAATACAAATAAACTGAGTGGGTCAGGCTTGGGAGCCTGGTGAGCATATAGGGTTTTCAACCCGCAATAAATAATTATATTTATTTTTTTTACCAACCAACAATAACCCGATTACCCATTCCCGTTATCCTCACTTTACGTCCCTAAAACAACATTTATCTCAAGGGACCTAATCTAGGATTTTCATCAGGACGGACATTACTATAGAGGGGCTTCCTTAACAATAAGTGTCCTAAAGACAACCATGTGGGGGATAGAGTACACCGGTGAACACATCGTTCACAACACCTACAAGTTATGATCCTGCTAGCGTTCCACATGACTGTCTAGAAAGAGTCTGTAGTCGTTATCCATACTCTGCTGAATAACTAGATCAACAACAACAACATCGAGGCCTCTCATCTGTTTATCACACATCAACTATCTACCCATGTTCTACCCAACATATTAGTAGATAAAAATATATATTTTAATACATAGTTTAAAACCTGTATAGCATTCTCATTCAAAAAATATTCCAAACAACAGATGAGACAGATACACATAACACGTATTTCATAGAGAATAAATCATATTTATGAGATAGAAGAAAGTGAATATATATTCACACATATAACAACAAAATATACACACAACACGTATTTCACATAAAATACTTCATAATTATGCGTTAGAAGAAAGTGACTACACACTCACTTGATCTGAAGATGATCGAACAACACTACGACTTGTAGAAGTAGTATTCTTCGGTAGATCTTTACAAAAACCGGGCTCCTCGCGGGCAGAGCTTCGGCTCGGAAATAATGCTTCTCGGGATCTTCGGGACTTCGGAACTTGCTTCGGGACTCGGGAATGATATAGGGCCTTCGGGATATAATTGGCATGCAAACCAAGGCAAAAACTAGAGAGAAAGAAAGAAAAATGGCAAGGAAAATGGCTGATCTCGGTTTCTATTTATAGGCTGTTGGGTCTGGGATTACGCTGGGCGTACTTTGACGTCACTGCATGCGTCATTTGGTGGCACTCGAGTATTGGTCAGGCAACTTGCACTCATCCGAGTACGCAGGGCGTACTCAAATTACGCTCGGCGTAATTTGACTCGTCAAACTTCTAAATTGCGTAACTTTCGCATACGGGCTCCGTTTTTTACGTTCTTTATATCCACGCGTAGGTCAGACCATACTCTACAACTTTCATTTAGACTCCGTCAGCTAATTTTGACTTTATTTTTATTATTTATTTTTAGTAGGCCGGGTCAGAAAAACTTCGTTAGAAATTCATAACTTCTTCATCCGACGTCCGTTTTCATCTGTCTTTTCACCAATGCACTACTATCAATGAGATCTTCGATTCTCATTTAGATAGTTTCGGCTAAAACTCGCTCGATCTTAATTCGGACTTTTGGACTGTCTACTGCTAAGTTGAAACTTTGAAAAATCATAACTTCCTCATACGAAGTCAGATTAAGGCGTTCTTTTTATGCATGCTCTCGATTCAACATTATCTACGTCTTTCGTGTTGATCACTAAGGCTAAATATCACTCCTTCGTAAATTCACTATTTACGTCACGCTGTGTCACACCGGTTTTGTCGCGAAACTTCGACAAGTCATAACTCGGATTTCAACATTCTTTATATTTTCGGAAACCTCGTCTCAACCACTACATCTTAGTGCATCGATATCGGGTTTATATAACATTTCATTTTTACGCTTATTTTATTTTTGATTAAATCAAATCGCATAATTAAGCAGATAAGTATAAAACACATAATTCGCAAACAATACATTGTTATTATTTCAAATGGGTTACAAAGGTTAACCTAGACTATTACATTGCTAAAAATGACAAGCCCAGAAACACAGACGTTACACGAGTACTCCCCGATCGTCCCCTTATGAATTGAGTAGTGTTGTGAAATTCGGTCAACTCGGTGATTAATATGTATAATATAATTAATGATTTATTATTTAACACACACACATGTGATTATTACTACATATATATCTTAAATTTTCAGTAATTATTCACGAAGTGAGACCATTATGTGTTTTTCATTTTTTGTGTATTCACATGTATCCAATTTTGTTATATATTTCAATCAATTTATGATTTTATCTTATGATTTTGACATATATAATTTCTGTAAAAAAATTTCTACTCAAATTTCCAAATCCGAGTACTCCCGATTACTCGCTACTCGGTAGTCGGCCGAACAGGTACCGAGTAGCGAGTTCTACAACCTTGATGTTGTTGGAATAGTGTCTAAGGCTGCAACTATATTAGACAAATATTTGACCCGGTTGTGCATGGTCCTTTTGGGTTACCTTCACCATAGCAACTTGATATGATGATTTATTAAGAGAGAGTAAATATTATTAGTATATTATGAGAATAATATAAAGAATAATATATTGTTATTTGATTAATATAAGTCATAGAATTAATTGGAATTAATTTGGTGACTTAAAGAGATTAATTAAATAAAGGGGTATAAACTGTCAATTGTTTGATAGTTAAGCTTTAGACTATAAATCCTTATAGATATATAGTGGACGGATTCTAGAAGCTAGGATAGCTCCAAAATCGTCCAATGACTTATCTATGGAAAGGATTTGGATAGCCTTAAGAAAAGATTATCCAATTAGGGTTTAGGTTGTAACCCTTAAGGAGTCTACAAGTATAAATAGACCCCATGGGCAAGGGAAATCGGCACTTCATCTAAAGCATAGAAACCCTGGCCGATTTCCTCCCCTCTCCTCTCTCCTAAATCATCTTTATTGCTATTGGTGTTTGTAAGCCATTAGAGGAGTGACAATTGTGACTCTAGAAGCTCCAAGACAATAAGATCAACAAGGAATTCAAAGGTATGATTCTAGATTTGGTTTATCATTGTTCTTATTCTTAAATAGTCATTAGAAGTCTTGGATTCAAAGCATGTTTAATTAGAAAGTCTAGATCCAAGCATTAGGGTTTTGCATGCTCACATAGGAAAGTTCTTATGGCTAAAACCCATCAGATGCTTGGTATCTAGATGATGGGACTGTCATTGGGGATTCAGAGGAGGTGGTTAGAGTGTTGAACATAATTCGATTGCATGGTCCAGGTTTGGGTCTTGAGTTGAACATCAAGAAAACGAAGATTTTTTTGCCCTCGTGTGATGGTAGGAAGCTTCGTGATGATTTATTCCCAACGGATATAGGGAGACCTTCTTTGGGGGTGAAGCTCCTTGGGGGGGCTGTTAGCAGAGACGCGAGGTTTATTAGCGGGCTGGCAATGAAGAGAGCGGTCAATGTTGTTGATTTGATGGGCCTTCTCCCACAACTATGTGACCCGCAGAGTGAGCTCCTTTTGCTTTGATCATATATGGGCATTGCAAAACTTTTCTTTGGTTTAAGGACATGCTAACCGGTACACATAGAAGAGGCAACGTTATTCTTTGACAAAGGATTGTGCAGGTCTATTGAGGATATGATGGTATGTGGAGGCCCCTTCTTTGGAGACATTTAGTGGCCCTTGGCTTCCTTATTTATTCATTTTGGTGGTTTGGGTTTGTACTCGGCCTACGAGGTTTCCTCCTACGCATTTGTAGCCTCGAGGGCCCAATCTTGGGCATTACAAGACGACATCTTACGTGACAGTGACATATGTGGTATGGACTCGGATTACCTATGTGCTATGACTCGTCTTCACGATACGATTCTGGGATTTGATTGTAGCGGTTTCACTAATAAGGACACCACCCCCTAAATCCCAAAAAGCTTTGGCGTGTGCCCTTTTTTGCAAAATCGTCCAAGATATGGAAGTCGACTTCAACATGACTGTCAGACAGAAAGCAGTCTTTGACTGTCTACGGGCGCCTCATGCTCAGGATTTTCTGCTAACTATCCCTATTGATGGTCTTGGCCAACATATGTCTCCTGTGGAGTACCGAACTATCCTTCGTTACCGCCTCATGATTCCCATATTCCCAATTGACGAGATATGCCCAGTTTGTCGCAAGGCATGTTTGGATACCTTTGGGGAACACGCGGCTCATTGTAGAGAGCTCCCTGATTTCAAGTATAGACATGATGTGGTTCAGGATGTTCTCTTTGATGCTTGTCGGCGTGCTGGTATTTCTGTGAATAAAGAAGCGCCAATGAACTTTTTGACGGACCCGCAGGATGGCAGGTCCACACTTAGATCGGCTGACATTTTGGTCTTTGGATGGATAGGAGGGAAGCATGCATGCGTGGATCTTACTGGGGTCTCTCCTCTCGTTGGTTTGGGGAGCGGGAGTTTCACAGTTGGGCATGCCGCTTTGAAAGCCGTTGCGTGCAAAGTGGTAAAGCACGAAAATGCATGTAGAGAAAATCAACATGTGTTTGTTCCTTTTGCATTCGATACATTTGGTTTTCTCGCACCAGAGGCGGTGAAGCTCCTTAATAGAGTCCAACGGGTCATGCATTCTAATGTCATATCTCCTAGAGCCACAAATGTTGTTTTCAAAAGAATTGGTTTTGCCATCCAGAAAGGGCTAGCGGCGCAACTTGTTGCCCGTTTGCCTTCAATCGATATGTATTGAACTATATAATATATATATATATATATATATATATATATATATATATATATATATATATATATATATATATATATATGTGGAAGAGTTATATGGAAAATAAATATTAGGGTAAAACATCATTTTAGAGTAATTTAATGAAATCATCCTTGTCATTTGGTTAAAATTACACTTTCGGTCCCTACCTTCTTTCTTTATAATTTATATATTAATTAATAGTATTAACCGTTCCAAATTCCACAATTAATATGATTTCCAAATTCTAGATTTCATTAACTTCACGGTTACAGTCGGACGCCATAGCCGGAGACACCTGAAGCCGCCACGTCGGAACCACCAGAAGATGCAACCGCCGCCTTCGGAGACACCATCTGCTGCTACCAGAATTAGGGGTGAGCAAAATCGAACCCGGAAACCGAAAAACCGATAAAAACCGACAAAACCGAAACCAAGAAACCGAAACCGAAGCATAAACCGACGGGTTGGGTTTAGATTTTTTGAAAACCGAAAATTTCGGTTTGGGTTCGGTTTTTGGGTTTGGTAAAACCGATAGAAACTGAACCGAACCGATTATATATATTGTTTATAAAAATATATAATTTATATTCAAATATAAATATGTTTAGCGAAGTAATGTCAAAAGGAAGAGCTGGTTGAGGTGGGTAAGGCGCTTGCAAATTTCTCAAGAGGTCTCAAGTTCGAAACCTGTGTCAAGCAGAACATACACCCTCTTCAGTTTTATCAAGCAATTATCTTTGTCCCACATTGATTGAGGGATCAAAGTAGAAACTATCTTCACTTCTATATAAGTGAGGATATGCGATTGTAGAAAAATAGTTTAAGGTTTGGTTTATATTTCGAAACCGAACCCGAAAACCCGATTTAGAAACCGATAAACCATAAAACCGAACCCATGGGTTTAGGGTCGGTTAGGGTTCAAATTTTTAGAAACCGATGGTCATCGGTTTGGGTTCGGTTTTGGGGCAAAACCGACCCAAACCGACCCATGCTCAGCCCTAACCAGAATCATTAGAACCATTAGACCACAATTATTACATTTTAATCATCCCTTTGTCTCTCATCTCTATGCTTAACCTCACTCCGCCTCTCTCCCTTCCTGAAGACACCGCCCCGAACCACCCATTGAACCTCGTACCTCCATTGTAATCGCTCCCTCCTATGGCAAAGACAGTTGTCAAAAATTCGCATTTTAAGAAGTCTAGTTCCGGCCATATCGTTTCAGATCTGTCGTTTCGGCGTCGAACTCATAACCGATCTGTGATTATAGATCTAGAAAAAGAAAAACCGACGATGGTGGTCCGGTTGTTCCAGATTTCATTTCCGATCTTAGGGCTTTGAGAAAAACCCAACGATAAAGAAATGGGGCTTAGGGTGAATCATGAACGTGACAGTGGTTGGGGTCTGAGGCTTTGAACCGATTATCAGATTATAAAATATCATTCATTCGCATTTCCTGGTTTCCAAAAATCAGATAATCTTTCCTCTTCAGATTTTTGTTGGGGAATCATCAAATTCTGCACCACCAACATCATAAGAAAAGTCAAGCAAAATATCTTCTTCTGAAACTGAAATTGAAACTGCAGTTCCTGATGTTGCATCCATCACCGCATTCATGAACCAAGTTGCAGGACTTGTTGAGTATGCTAATATCTTTTTTTCTTATACATATATTTTCTTAAATTAATTTGGGGTTTGGGGTAGTGGATGTAAATTGAAATTATTATCATTTTATGTTCAGGCTAGTGGATTCGAGAGATATAATGGAGTTGCAGCTATAAAAAAGAAGATCGTGAGGTGATTATAAGAAAAAACAGAAGCTTTAGCCCCTCCTCCTGCACCTCTTATGATGATGATGCAATCATCACAACCACCACAACCTATGTATTATTCACAACTACCACCACCACCACAGGCCGCCACTCCGACTCCTTTTGCATCACCGCCAGTATTACCTCCCCCTGCAAAGCCAAAATCCTCCCGTCCTCCATGGCTGGAACATTCTATCGCGCCCCTGCACCAGGAGCTCCCGCTTTTGTTAAGGTATTAACCTTTCCACCTGCATTCATATACCAACAAAAATACATCCACGTAAAACATCAACATTGTTAAAATTAAAAAATATATATATTTAGAAAAATTGAATGATGATAATAACATTGTTCCTTTTAGAACTTCTTGTTAAACTGAACAAGACATGACAGATGGCATTCATTTGAACTGATGTCAACTTTTTGTCGCATAAAAAAATGTGGGATAAAGACTTGGTTATTGGTATGTTATCTGTCGTATTTATTGAAAATAGTCTTATTGTTTCTTGATTTGGAAGTAGAATTGATGTGAAGATATTTGGTGTATTTTTATTACCAGGTGGGAGACAAGGTTCATAAAGGTCAAGTAATATGTATTATTGAAGCAATGAAGTTGATGAATGAGGTTGAGGTAATTCAGTCTCTTTGATAATTTGGATAATTTCTTACCACCCTAAATCTTAATTATGACCTGCCAAAGAGCTATTTAGTACAAGATAAAAATTGGCATAGATGAATGAATCTATCTTATTTTAACTAATTAGATAGCCAGCTAATTAAGGTTTTGTAAGAACGCTTTCCCCTCATTGTCCAAGTGTTTTTGATGTGTGTGTGAATTATTATGTTATTCTGTTAGACTATCAATCAGGAGCAGTAGTTGATATTATTGTTGATGATGGGAAACCTGTTAGCCTGGATATGGTATCTCTCTCTCTCTCTCTCTCTCTCTCTCTCTCTCTCTCACACATACACACAACAATTTACATTTTAAATTGAACCAATTTACAGAAACACTGTTTCTTTGTTGTTTGCAGCCTTTACTTGTTATTGAACCATGAAGAGGAAGTGGAACATTATGAAGTTGAGAGATGAAAGTCATGTGTCAAGATGGAAGTTAGACTTTGTGTTTCTTTTTTTGAGGAAAGGGCATTGGTAATTGTTACACATTGGTTTTGTAATGTAAGCCTAAATTTTGAAATAATACATTACTTATAAGAAAAAGATTATTTTATTTTAAGTAATTGTGTTGTGTCTCTCACTTCTTCTACTTGGTTTATAAATGTCAGGCTTTTTTTTAATCTTTAGCATATTATGAACTAGTTTCAGTTTGTAATTTGGGAGAAATGCCATTGTTTTTTGTTTTTCTATCTGTTATGTTTATAAAGAAATCAAAAGAGACAGGATCAAAAATGGTAATTTTGGAATCCCTCCAAGTTGTTTTATATCGTTTTATTTTTCAAAAGTTTAGCTAATTAATTTATTAATGTGATGAAAGAAGCTATGCTTACCTGTTTCTATTTTAACTTTTAACTAACATTTTTAATTTGCATCTACTTGACCTTGCTTTTAGATACAACAAAAGGACATCAGACTATCTTAAGTACATAGTTTGAATCTGTTTTCAATGCTTTATGGGATTCATTGAACACCTATAATAACACCATTTATTCTAGACTAGTGTTTCTAAAAAAAAGAAAGAAAACATAACGAATTTCAGTTTTAATACAAACCAAAACATGGAATAATGTTTCACAACAGTGACTGTCTAAATACAGAAAAAAAAACATTCCAAGTAAAACCTTGAATCACTGGGTGGGGTGTAAAGTAGTCAAGACCTCAAGTCGTCTTCACTCCTGGTCAATCAAGGATTAAGTAATTTGCGACCATTCCCATAACATCAAACCTATTAAATAATCTCCATGTAAAAATAATTTATGGTATTGGTTATAAGTTGTTTGTTGAATGGAATGATTAGGTTGGATTTCGTTTGAGAGGCAGATTCATAAAAACGGATGCTCTTGGGTTGTTCAATGATGATGATGATGTCTCGAATGCCTTTGAACTCCTCTTAGGGTTGATGATGGATAAACACCAACAACCAACCCCACTCACCCATACCCTTCTCGTTAACCTCCAACATCATTAATCTCCTACTGTCCTACAACCATCACCAATAACCACCTGGACCAAAACAAAATCAAAACTAAAAAGTGAAACCTCTAGAAATCAAAATGTAACCAATGTCAATTCATATAATCATGAAATCAGAATCTTAAATGATATCAAAACTAATGTTTGGGAAGAATGAATGGTTTGGAGAAAAAGTGATAAATATGAAGATATATTTTGAAAACAAATGCAAATTATCTTTCAATCTATGGATTTGGGGTATCGACAATTTATGGAGAAATCAGTCCATAAGTATCAGATCCCCAAAATGGTAAACTAAACAGATCATAACAATCCAAAAAAGAATCTTAAAATTGCAATTCATACGAAAAACTGTGATATGATAAAATCAACAGAAAACAGAAGAACTCACATCATGTTGTCTCTGAATGGCCCTTGGTCTATTTTGGCCTCCGAGAGGCTTTAATCCGGTCAACAAGAACACATCCTCTTTGATCTCACTAGGCAAAATGGAATCAAACACTTATGTTATTGTTGGTATGCACTTCTGATAATTGTTTGTTGATGTTAGTCTCGTAAGAAGTTTTAATCTCCTGCAATCGTGATGAGATCTTCGGCAGGCCCCTAAGTCAATAAACCATATGAATTGTTATAGATCTATTCCAACCATCTTCGGAGAGTGAGAAACAGAGGAAAAATGCAAATAACGATACCGCCTATCTCAAATGTGAATCTGAGAAAATAATGCATATCAGATTTTAAGTTCCCAATTTACTCCAGTTATACGATGAGAGAGAGAGAGAGAGCGAGAATGCAAACGAGGGTGGATCCGGGGTACGAGGGAGGAGGGAGAAGTGTGGATGGTGGTGGCTTCAGGCGGCATCGGTGGCTTCAGGCAACATTGTACGATTGTGTTGAACTGATGTAAACATCTTACGTATCAATAAAGAAATGTGTATGTGTCAATTTTTTATTGCTTTTAATTGATGCTTAAATATTTATTTTCATAGAACCTTCTTTTATATATATATATATATATATATATATATATATATATATATATATATATATATATATATATATATATATATATATATATATATAGGTTCAGGTTCATTTGAAATTATTCTAATTTTGTGAGACCGTGAGACAAAATTTAAAAATAATTTTAAAATGCAAAATAAATGGAAAAATCCAAAAATTATTTTTTTAAATATTATTTTCAAAACTTGAATTAACTAAAAAAAATTAAAAAAAAATAAACAAAAATAAAATAAAAGATCCCATTTTTTTGAAAAATACGTGAAATATTCTAATAGAATATATTACACTGACATATTCTAAAAATTAATTTTAAAATGCAAAATAAATGGAAAAATCTAAAATTTTTTTTTTAATTATTATTTTCGGAACTTGAATTAACTAAAAAGAATAAAAAAAAATTAAAAAAAAATCCATTTATTTTGAAAAATACGTGAAATATTCTAATAGAATATTACACTGTACATATTCTAAAAAATAATTTTAAAATGCAAAATAAATGGAAAAATTCAAAAATTCTTTTTTTAAATATTATTTTCGGAACTTGAATTAACTAAAAAAATAAAAATAAATAAAAAATACGTCTCACGGTCTCACAAAATTAGGCCGTCTCACATGAACCTAACCCTACATATATATATATATATATATATATATATATATATATATATATATATATATATATATATATATATATATATATATCTCCCCTAATAAATCAACATCTTTTTGACACTTGGCAAATTATTATGCGTTTTGACAAATGGCATTTCCTTAATTTTCTACTTTTCGAATATTCCACGTGTAAATGTATTAGAATGTCACATGGAATGCAGCTAAATTGTTGAACACACGTATATGTACATAATAAATTGTTTCTTCAATTAACTCCTTATACAGAACATCAAAGATACGTTTGCCAACTGATTAGCCTCCAATCACGGTGGATTGAAGGATTTGATTTCAAAATCATATCGGTTATGATGTTTGAAGGATTGGCATTCAGAGCAGAATTCAACGGTGGATTGAAGGATTCGATTTCAAAATCATATCCCGGTGGATTGAAGGATTCGATTTTAAAATCATATCGGTTTCTTTGAACAAAATCTTCTCTGTGTATGGCCTGTACTTAAATGGAATGTTAGCTGGAAATCTATTTAGAATCGCATCAATCATGCGTAATCCTTCGTCTTTTACTTATAGCAGGTAATAATTTCCAAAAATTACTTTCAGTTACATCTATAATACATTCATGAGTCGTTTCTTTTCAATTTCGTTTATACATGCACGACTCGTCTTCTTCACGCTGGAATCAACTGTCTTTAAGAATCTGCATTACCATCCCAACAACTACATAAGGTTAGTATTACGGCCATTGATGCATTTCCTTTTATTTTCAATTATCTTCATTTTTTTAACACATTGTAACAATGCCATTTGTATAATGTCCGCCAACTGTTCGATGTAATGCCAACTACCATAAAAAAGCTTTGTTGTTTGCTAGCATGTCTTTAGTTATTGTTTTGATCATCAGAAAACATGGTATTCATATGTGCACAGAGTATGTAGCTAGGATTTTCGGTTGGATTTCTGTGATGCTTTGCTTGAATTGCATATATCCATACAAGAAACCAGTAGTTAGTGGCTGTTTCTTATTTTTTTTCAATTTCAGTGTGAGTGTTTAATTCACTCCCTACTGTTTCTATTGATTTCTATTCAGGTTTGGTATCAGGTTTGGTATCAGATGCATTTCATTTGACATTTGGCTGTGGTCTTTTGACATTTTCTTTATTTGCCATGGCTACTTTGTCGTATATATCATTGATGTATTCTTTTTTTATCTCTTTTTGTCGAAATCTCTTTGTGCATTTTTAATCAACCCGGGTGAGGATGAACTGTGGTCTGTGTGTTTGTAATTGTCATTTCTGTATGAGCAGGGGCAGAATGGTCATTTTTGTTAAATTTGACCATGTATCATACTACCATTACAAAAATTGTCACTCCCAACAGTTTGCTAAATTTGTACTCAGTTTTTATTGATATATACATTTGAATCCTTTTAGTTTTTATTGAAATATGCATTTGAAATATCACTTGTTGCTTCCAATTTATAATCACCTATCGCTATGTTTTAATGGTTATGTATGAATACTGGCAAAATCTTCATAAGGGCAAAATCGTCATATATGGCTATCTTAAGTTTCAAAAATTTTCATATTATCTTTGCACTCATCGAATGTATGATATATTAATAAGGGCAAAATTTTTTACATTACTATACATTTTTAGATTAATTAATCCTAATATATTTCATGAAAATATTATTTATTTTATTAACATTAGTTTATTATAGTGTTATTAAAGTACCTATTATTTAATATATCATACAAACATCATATGGATTCACAAATATACTTTTTGTTCCTTTTTAATAAGGATAATTCATGCAAGTTGTTTGCACCTAGATCTTTTTTGTTATTGACCACACACTGTTTTTTTATGTCTCTTTTTTAAAGAGACCATTCATGCAGTTTTTTTTATGGCCAAGAACATATTTTTATTTTTTCTCACTTATGGGCAATTACTGTGACTTCTGTAAAGGACGGGAAACTGTTTTTAAAATTAGCATCATTTATGTAGTCTTTATGTGTTTAAAGTGATAGGAACCATTTACATTTGTAGCTGCAAGATGCTTATTTTCCTGTTTTTACTATGTTAGTCGCCTTATATGTTGCAGGGGTATAACAGTCTTTTTTTATTTCTTTCATATGTAAATCAAAGATGTGTTAATTTTGGGTTTTTTTCTTGATTGTCATTGTTTAACAAAGCCTTCAACATTTGTCCGTTCATCAGTTCTACATCATACGATCTAAAGCTCGCAATTTTTTTTGCGTAGCTGAATAGTCGATATGAGCAGGGGCAGAATGGTCATTTTTGTTAAATTTGACCATATATCATACTAACATTACAAAAATTGTCGATGCAACTGTAATTTTGAAAACATATTTTATGACTTACACAATCAATTATCTAAACAGGGGAATAAATAATAAATTGTATCCTGATTACTTTGCTTATTATTCTCAAATCTAATTTGTTTTATCATTCTCAATTTTGTCCATTATATAATGAATGTTTTATTTTATCTTACAGCTCATGGATCCAACAGAAATTACAATGATTAATGATCTAGGTCTCTCAAATGACAACTACACAATTAAAGTGCGAATAATCCGGCTTTGGAAACAAACAACTTGGTCGAAACCACATGAGACACGACAAATCGGAATGATTTTAATGGATGAAGAGGTATTTAAACTTAATTGCTTTAAACATATTTAATGATTTCAAATTATCATATTATTAGTTATACACTATTATGTTAAGCATATAGTTATTTATGTCTTATTTATTTAATCGTTTTTTTAAGGGTAATAAAATTGAATGCACTGTGGAGAAACCATATGTTATACTGGGAAAAGCACTTGAAGAATATGCTGATGTTTACATTCATAAGCCAACACTTGGTTTATATGCTGATGATGCCATGAAGTTTGTTGACATTCAAAACAAATTGTTTTTTCAATATACCACTAAAGTAAACAAGTGCATTGGTTTTAATGGGCCCTTGAATTCTTTCGCTTTTGCAAACTTCCAAGATGTTATCGATAAGGCGATCCCTTCAACAATTTCTTTTGGTAAAGTTCACAACTTTGATTTCACATTTTACTTCTTATAATATTTGTATATAATTTGTCCATCCTAACACTAATTATATACTAACATCTTACATAATGTATATTATAGATGTGATCGGTAATGTTTTTCAATGCTATCCACTGGAACCTGCAACCCAAAAACTTAATAAAAGGATTACATTGAAATTGGAAGATTTAGAGTATGTTTCTTTTAAAACTTGTGTATTATTACTTTAAAAATTGTTGTTTTAATTCATATACATTTAGGGGACGACAACTGCTTGCTACTTTGTGGGGAGATTATGTTGAACAAATTGATTCCTATGTATCCAAACATCGGGTGAATTTTGTAATGATTATTCAATGTGCTAGGTGGAAGGATTATCGAGGTCCTTTTATTAATACAATGTTCTATCTTTACCATTTTCAATGTTTATCTAAGAAATGATTTAATCCAAGATTTTTTTCATTTTCTTTTCAGGGCGTGTATATGTGAATAACACATATTTAGCAACAAAGCTATTCATTGATGAGCAAGTTGAAGAAATTATTGATTTCAAAAAAAAGTTTGATAACGTTTCAATCAAGTCCTTTATATATTACTGTTAAAATAAATTTATTTTTTATTGATAGTTTGCTTACACTTTATTTGTAAACAGGTTTAAAGAAAAAGAAAGTGGATCGGCTTCTTCATGTTCTCATGCTACAACGTCTTCTATCATGTATACTGTACATGATGACTTTCTGAAAAATACTAAATTCTACCAGATTTCCATGATCCACGAATTAGATGAGGTATATTTACATTATTAAATCTTAAATTAGTAATGCTTAATTTTCCTGATTCAACATCATTGGTTATTACTAATAATAGGGGAGTTATGCCATCATTCTTGGAACAATTAAGATGTTTACAGATAATCAAGAATGGTACTACCCGGCTTGCAAGAACTGTAAGAGAAAGGTTCATAAAATGCCCATTGAACAGGCAAATCATATGGATCATGTGGCTGAGAATGAATCTTGGGTATGTACACAACAGAAGTGCAAAAAACAAGTCATAGTTGCTGAACCAAGGTATAATAAGAAATTTAATATTCTTTCATTTTTTGTATTTACCTAATTTGTATGGTTTTTATTTGTTTTTTAAATACCTTAGTTTTATGCTCAAAATTCGAGTACAAGGCTTGGTGGGAGTAGTGACACTTACTCTGTTTGATCGGGATGTTAGAAGTATTCTAAACATTTCAGCATCAGATTTGATAGAAAAGTATGAAAAGGTATATATTATAAAAAATCCATTATATAAAATTCATAATTTATTCTAATCATTTCTACATTTTAAGTCTAATTTTGTTTCATTTCCTTTTTTTTAGATGGGTGACACTGTTGCTTTTCCTGTTGAGATCAATGAACTTATTGGTAGAAAAATGGCTTTCAAAATTATAGTTAGAGGCTTTACTGCTGGAAGAAAATACATTCGTAGTTACAACATATCAAAGATAAGTGATGATGTTGGCATAATTTCTGCACTCGAGAAGCTTGAAAAAGCAAACCACATTGAACAGGTTTACCTACAAATAAGTCTTAATCCGTCTACAAATTATGTTTTATATACTTGATATTTACCAATCTAAATTGCACTTTACAAACTGTTACATATAGGACACTGAAACTGAGTCTGTTAATGTCGTGGTTTCAGATTCCAACTCTCAGGATACAATTGGTTTTAAGGTATAATTTCCTACTTTTTTTGCCCTTCACTCATTTTACATTACTCCTATGTCAATCATTAACATATGTTAATTCTTGCATTTAAGGGTTCTGCTTCCTTCGTTGCTGATAATACTCCTATCTCTACTTTTCCAAATACCATTTCAATGACTCCATCAACCAACCATGACACCACTAGCCTGCTCTCACCAACTACCAATGTGAAACGTAAACTTGTAGATGTTTACGATCTTGAAGATACTGTTTGTGAGTCATCAACAAAACCTTCAAAAAAATCCATTGGAATCAAGGAAACTGTTGTGTCCACCCAACTATTGATTCCTAAAGTCGAGAAGTGAGATCTTATGAACGTTTCAAACAATTTTAAGTTTTTCGTTTTTTATTTACCATTCAAGTCGAACATCAATTTTTAGATTTTATGGTTTGTCAAGAATACTTTCGTAATTGGTTTCACATATTCTGTTTTCTTTCTTTTTATGTTAAGAATGGAATTTGAGTGAACATATAGCATTGATGTATCACATAGACTTAATAAAAAAATAAAAGATTGATAAGCAGTTAACAAGGTTTGATGTGTTAATTACTAAAATTGAATCTATACAATACCAGATATTATTGCTCATATTAAGTGAACATATACAATTCTACTTTGTCGTATATAGCATTGATGTATTCTTTTTTATCTCTCTGTGTCGATATCTCTTTGTGCCTTTTTAATCAACCCGGGTGAGGATGAACTATGGTCTGTGTGTTTGTAATTGTCATTTCTGTATGAGCAGTGTCAGAATGGTCATTTTTGTTAAATTTGACCATGTATCATACTAACATTACATAAATTGTCACTCCCAACAGTTTGCTAATTTTGTACTCAGTTTTTATTGATATATACATTTGAATCCTTTTAGTTTTTATTGAAATATACATTTGAAATATCACCTGTTGCTTCCAATTTATTATCACATTCATAACATTTATGATTTTTTACATTACATATATAGATAGAAGAATTATGTGGCTTTTTAGTTTTAAAAATTATATAAAAAACTTTGTAAAACTTTTGTATGGATTGTTTAAAAACATCATATAGCTTTCTACTTTGTCATATACATCATTCATATATTCATGTCTATTGCTATGTTTTAATGGTTATGTATGAATACTGGCAAAATCTTCATAAGGGCAAAATCGTCATATATAGCTATCTTAAGTTTCGAAAATTTTCATATTATCTTTGCACTCATCGAATGTAACAATTATTATTATATGAAACATAAGCAGTAAAAATATAAGCCTATTACAAAACTAAAGCAAAAACAACATTAAGCCTATACATAACACATATAGATAAGCCTTTGGATTTATTTTCAATTATAAGGGCATTCCTGTCAAAGAGCAACTTGTGATTTTGTTATCAAGCAAATCTGAAAAAACAAATTGAATGTGTGTTTAGACACTCCAGAAATAATAAGCACAACACAATACAACATTCTTTGAAAGGTGTGGACCAGAAGGACTGTTATGCCCCTGTTGTGTATATGTAATTTGTGAGTTACACGATTTGGTTCATGGTTTGCTTACGTAAAGTTTTGTTTTTTATCCTATTCTATTATTTGTGATTTTTTGGATACAATCCTCTTTATTTGTTAATTTTGTGTTTTTTCCTTGGTTGTCATTGTTTAACTAACCCTTCAACATTTGTCCGTTCATCAGTTATACACCATACTATCCAAAGTTCACCGTGTATTATGCTTAGGTGAATAGTCGATATTCACAACAACGGTTTCAATGCCTCCCTCCACAAACACAATTTTGTTTTCCTTTTTATGCTCATTATTTACATTATTTTTTTTCAAATTACACTTATTTTTACATTACTATACATTTTTAGATTAATTAATCCTAATATATTTCATGAAAATATTATTTATTTTGTTAACATTAGTTTATTATAGTGTTATTAAATTACCTATTATTTAATATATCATACAAACATCATATGGATTCACAAATATACTTTTTGTTCCTTTTTAATAAAGATAATTCATGCAAGTTGTTTGCACCTAGATCTTTTTTGTTATTGACCACACACTGTTTTTTTATGTCTCTTTTTTAAAGAGACCATTCATGCAGTTTTTTTTTATGGCCAAGAACATATTTTTATTTTTTCTCACTTATGGACAATTATTGTGACTTCTGTAAAGGACGGGGAACTGTTTTTAAAATTAGCATCATTTATGTAGTCTTTATGTGTTTAAAGTGATAGGATCCATTTACATTTGTAGCTGCAAGATGCTTATTTTCCTGTTTTTACTATGTTAGTCGCCTTATATGTTGCAGGGGTATAACCGTCTTTTTTTATTTCTTTCATATGTAAATCAAAGATGTGTTAATTTTGAGTTTTTTCTTGATTGTCATGTTTAACAAAGCCTTCAACATTTGTCCGTTCATCAGTTCTACATCATACGATCTAAAACTCGCAATTTTTTTTGCGTAGCTGAATAGTCGATATGCACAACAACAGTTTCACCGCCTCCCTCCACAAACACGTTTGTGTTTTCCTTTTTTTATGCTTATTATTTACACAATGTTTTTTCTTTCAATTTACAATTATTTTTACATAAATAAACTTAATAAAAAAATAAAAGATTGATAAACAGATAAACAATTATTAATGTTATTTGATATGGCTCCCAAATCTGAAGATGCAGAAGAGAAATCAGATTCATCAGACTCATCAGAGCTTGGATCCTCTACATCCACCTCATCTTCTGCTACCTGTGGAGCATCAAGGTTATAATCGTCATCTTCAGAATCATCACGAAGCTCTGAAATGTCATTAAATTTATCCCCATACACTGCAGTTTCAGGAAACACCTTCTGCAAGATATGAACATCAAGATTTTTGTAAAAACCCAAATGTAATATTTTTTAAAAAATGACCAAACTGACCTCCCAGGTATCGTTGATGGACAAATCTGTCCCCATGGAATCATTTAACAAGTCAACACAGTCAACCTTGCAATCACAAACAGGGCAAAGCCACCCTTCATCACGAGGAGGAACTGTATACCAAAGAGATGATAATAAATAATTGGAGGGAAAACGAATAAAGGAAAATAGGTAGACAGGGAATCTTGATAAATCAGAGTAGGTTCACAACATTCATCAATTTTAATTAACATGATTTTGGAGGGAAAAAGAAGAAATGAAAATAGGTAGACAGGTAAATGATTAGTGTCTAGATGCGTTTAGACAAATGGCATTATTGTAATGCTTAAATTAGTAATGCTTAATTTTCCTGATTAGTAATGCTTAATTTAGTAATGAATATAATTTAAACAGGTAAAATAATTTAGACAAATGACATTCAACCAAGGTTTTTCTTGGCTTAACCTATTAAGTAATTTTGTCCAAATTAAGTCAACAGGTAACAACCATATGGCATTAAGTGCTTAACTCATTAGCTCAAAAACTAACAGGGACTTTAAGTATTAGCTCAAAACTTTTTAGCAATTGCTGCTATCCAGGCTCTATCTTTGTCAGTATATGCATCACTAATGCTATATCCAAACAACACAAACCCTGTAATCTTGTCTTGAAAGTTGTTCCCCTATGCCTCCTGTATACACAAGGGTAAAATGGTCATTTTATTTGATTATATTCAAACAGCTCATTCGGTGCAAGAAATAAACAGACTTTGTCTATATGGGAATGATTATCTATACACACATCACTACCCACAAACAGTATATAGGGATAATAAATAATTGGTTATAAAGCTCTTTATGTATTAATTAATGTTAAAAAATATGTTTTTTTCTTGATTCTTATGTCTCTTCTTAGAACATGGTTACACATTATCATCAAAGTATAATCTTTCCTGTAATCTTGTCTTGAAAGTTGTTCCCTTTAAGCACAGGCAAAATCAATACAGAACGTGTCTCTTCAGGAAGCATGTCCTAGTGCTCAGAACACACATCTTTTTGTAATCTCCCTTACAATTAATAATGTAATTATCATTTTAATCAGTTAACAACAGTATATCATGGGTCATATTCTAAAGAATATGATTATAATGGTATAGAGAATATGATTCCAACAATATTTTCGTTTTGTATATCGATGCTACACATGCCCTGGTCCTATCTGTTCTATTTTCTACTCGGATTTTCACTGCTTTTCCCATTATGCCCCTGCATTATACATATACCTAAATCCACCAAATATTCAGCACAAAATCTGGCTAAATAATCTCCAATTAGTAAAAAAAAACTTAACCTAAATTAAAATCATATTCAATTAATAACTTTTATTATACAACAAACCTTAACAATTCATGTTCCACTACGTCTGCCCATCGGAAATCCTTTGTCGATCACTTTATTTCCATTTCAGCACCCATAAACTCCGACAGTATCATCTGTGATTTCCGTCTACTGTCATTGTTTAACGAACCCCTTTTAGTTCCTTCGATCTTCAATTGTACACCAGACAATCCAAATCGCATCTTCAATTCTGCTTAGGTCAAGAATCGATATTCACAGTTTCAACGCCTCCTTCGTTGCTCACGGTGTTGTTTTACTTTTTTATCCTCCTTCTTTACTCATTCTTTACGTAAACCCTTTTTTTTATATATATTTAAGATAACTAATGTTTAATATTCAAATTTCTATGATAAAATAAAACTGTGAAAAGAATTTTTGAATTCAAAGTAAAAGAAGTAAAAAAACTTTCTATAAGAATCACTATAGTTTTATTTTTTTTTTATTTTTTTTTCCTGGTTTAACAACCGAAATCTATTTTTTTTTTCCAATATTTATACATAAGGTTTGTCTTCTTTTTCCAATCATTTTTTATATCATCCAATAATGTATATTAAATATAAGTATATAAATACAAATTCTTTATAATAAGTCCACGTCCATTTATTTTTATAAAATATAAGCTTCAAAAAATGTTAAATTAACAATTTTTTTATTAACAATTTTTTTACATATACGTATTTTTATAATGTGTCAATTTTACTAATTCATAATATATACTATCAATTTATATAACATTGGTTTATTATAGTTTGATTACAGGATCTATTGTTTTTTATGATATAAACATCGTATGGATTCAAATCATTCTAAAGACCGGTGCAGACAAAGAAAGTTAAATTTGGATAAAAAAAACTCCAATGGCGTGACAACCACTTCAATTGGTAATTATTTTTCAACGTGTCCATTTTGTTTTATTATCATTACTCTTTTATTTAATTTAATTTATAAAATTTTTGATTAAGTCTTATTCAAATTTGTATTACACATAATCAATAAATTTTATTATTAATCCGGTACAGTATTATATATTAAATGTTGTTTTTCCTTATAAAAATAACTACTTTACCGTATATAACATATCCTTATCAAAAATCTAACCACTTCATTTTATTCTATATATCTTGCAGGTAACAATAAAAATATAAATTCAAATATTTCAGATGGATATCAGCATACAAGTTTTCAATCTACTTTGACATATCCTGGGAATATTACAAGTTCATTATCCAATGATGCTAAAGATAAAAGAAAACTCAGAAAGTTATATTTGGATAACAAAAAATTTAAACATAAAACCACCACCGCAAATGGTATATTTTTTTTTTCTATCATGCATTTATAATTACTTTGTTACCAGAGTATTGTTTTTACATAAAAAATTTAATTTTGTTTATTAGTTTTTATTTTCTATTACTCTTTTGCGACATAAATGCATGATATTCCCTTATAACATTCTTAGTATTTCACAAGTAACTATTTTTCCGATCAACATTGTTTTTATTTTTTAATATTTTATTTAAATAAATTTATGATATTTCGTTTTCGATGAAATAAATATGCATATATTTTTTTTCTTTGTATATATGGTAATTATAAATGTTTTGAGGGTCTTAATAACTTTTTTCTTATATATTTATCTCAGTGCTTACTAATGACATTAGCAAAAGTCAAACCATGTCATCAACCAACTTCAATAATGTTGCCGGGGACAATCAAAATGTCAACCCAAACATTTATATGGAGTGTGCTCAGCAATGTTTCAAATCTACTTCCAATTATACGACAAGAACTCCGTTATTTAACATTACCAATGGTAGACCGAATAACTTTTCATATCAGTTATCCTACTATATAAGTTATATAAATTAATATCTATGTATTGTATACAATTTAATTCATACAATTTTCCTTTTTATTTCAAATCTCAATACTGACATTTATACTTTCAGTATATGGACACAAATCATTTATCCTTATCAACATCTAACCACTTCCAATTATTCTATATATCTTACAAGTAACAATGAAAATATAAATTCAAATATTTCAGGTGGATACCAACACACAAGTTTTCAATCTACTTTGGATGTTATTACAAGTTCATTATCCAATGATGCTAAAGATAAAAGAAAACTTAGAAAGTTATATTTGGATAACAAAAAATGTAAAGATATGATCACCACGCCAAATGGTATATTTTTTTCTATCATGCTTTTATAGTTAGTTTGCTACGAGAGTATTCTTTTTACATAATATTTTTAATTTTGTTTATTAGTTTTTATTTTGTGTTAACCTTTTGCGACATAAATAATGCATATATCCTTATAACACTCTTAGTATTTCACAAGTAATGGTCATAACAATCAACATTGTTTTCATTTTCTAATATTTTATTTAAACATATTTCTTATATTTCGTTTTCGATGATATAAGTATGCATATATATATTTTTTTCTTCCTATATATGTTAACTTATAAATACTTTGAGGGTTATAATAACTTTTTTATTATATAATTTTCTCAGTGCTTACTAATCACAGCAGCAAATGTCAAACCTTGTCATCAAGCAACTTCAATAATGTTACCGCTGACAATCAAAATGTCAACCCAAACGTTTATAAAGATAAGCGAAAACAAAGAAAATATTATTTGGATAATAGAAGATCCATTCAGACTTGCACCACACCAAACAGTAATACGCTATATATTATATAATTTATCTCTCATCCATATACTGTATAATTAATTGTCTAATAATAAATTCCAATGTTTATTATGTTTATTTTATTTTTTATATTAATTAAAATATTTTTATTTCGTAGCGTGTATGGAGTATGCTCAGCAAAGTTTCAAATCTACTTCCAATTATACGACAACAACACCGTTATCTAACATTACCAATGGTATATGAAATTTCTTTTCACATCAGTTTTCCTACTATATAAGTTACATAATATATTATGTATGTATTGTATACAATTTAAATCATACTATTATCATTTTTATTTCAAAATTCAATACTAACATTTATACTTTCAGTGTCAGGAAATAGACAATATTCTATATTGTCTAATGATATCCCAGCCACATCTTCGTTAGTAGTCACTCAAGATAATTCTATCGGTTTATCTTTGAGAAACAAAAAGTCAAAAAGGAAGATCTCAAATATATCGAGTATACCCATAGACTTAACATCAGATGAACACTTAAATGTTCAGCATAATCATGTTCAATTGATTTCGGGTATCTCAAAAGGTAACACTAATGATTATATTAAACTATTACTCATTTCAAGAATAATATATTTATATCTTTAATCAAGTTTTTTTTTAAACAGATTATTTCGACCATGGTGATCAGAGTTTTGTGTGTACGAGTTGTCATGCAAAATTATGGCAAAATGAAGCCCTTAAAGGCAATAAAGATGGCAACAAAACATCTTTTTCAATGTGTTGTGGTAACGGAAAGGTCGAGCTTCCTGAATTAAAAGAAGCACCTGAAGATTACCAAAATCTTTATCGTTCTGTTCATCCCAAAGGGAAACATTTTTTGAACAACATTCGTCTGTTCAATTCGATGTTTTCATTTACATCGATGGGTGGAAAAGTTGATTCTTCCGTTAACAAAGGCAAAGGTCCATATATTTTTAGACTTAGTGGTCAAAATTACCATTGTATGGGCAGCCTTCTACCTATAGATGGATCAAAACCAAAGTTCTCTCAGCTATACATATATGATACTGACAACGAACTTTCAAATAGACAACACGCTTTCAGGTATATTTCATGTTTATTTTTCTTAACAATTCCTTTTTTTTCATACCACTTATTTACATACTAAATATTAAATATAATCGTCATTATTAACAGTACACAAAAAGATGGGTGCAATTCAACTTCTCAGCAACTTGATATCGAAATCATAAGATTTTTGAAGGTTATGTTGGATTCAACAAATGAGTTGGTTAAGTGTTATAGAATGGCAAGAGATTGTTTTAATGCAAGTCCTAATATAGATCTAAAGTTACGTCTTATAGGAAGAAGACAACAAGATGGAAGGACATATAACCTACCTACCGCTTCTGAGGTTGCTGCTTTAATTGTTGGTGACATTGGTAATTCAATTGATAATAGAGATATCATTGTAAAAACTAAATCAGGCAATCTACAACGTATAAATGAATTGCATCCTGCTTACCTTGCTCTTCAATACCCACTGCTCTTTCCTTATGGGGATGATGGATATCGAGTTGACATCCCTCATAGAGGTGTTACGTGTTCAACGAATAACAAACGATGTTACTGTACAATGAGAGAATTCTTTTCATATAGGATTCAAGACAGAGTTAATATTTTCTCATTAATTCTGAATTCAAGAAGGCTTTTTCAACAATTTATGGTTGATGCTTATACGATGATTGAAAGCGAGAGGTTGTATTACATACGAAACCAACAAAAAGTTCTTCGATGCGAGTCCTATGAAACTTTACGCAACGTGAAAAACAATGGAAATATAGATATCTCGAATATTGGACAGCGTGTGATATTGCCTTCTTCTTTTACTGGTGGTGCACGGTACATGATGCAAAACTATTTAGATGCCATGTCACTTTGTAAGTGGTTTGGCTAACCCAGATTATTTCATAACTGTAACATGCAATCCAAAGTGGCCCGAGATTCAAAGGTTTATTGCTGACACAAACCTCAAACCCGAAGACAGACCCGATATCCTATCTAGGTTGTTCAAAATGAAGCTAGATTCATTGATTAAAGACTTAAAGAAAAATTCATTATTGGGTTCGGTGGAAGCAGGTAATTTATATTAATAATGCATTGTTAAAGTGTTTTTATATATTTTGTTAATATGTTTTTTTATTTTTTTCAAAATCTTATAATACGACTCTATTTAAATAAATTGTCAGTTGTTTATACGGTGGAGTTTCAAAAGCGCGGCCTACCTCATGCTCATATATGTCTATTCATGCACTCTGATTACAAGCTCCCAACCGTTGAACATATTGATCGTGTTATTTCTGCTGAAATTCCAAACAAAGATGACGATCCAGAATTGTATGCACTTGTCAGCGAGTTCATGATGCATGGTCCTTGTGGTAATGATAATCCTAAATGCCCATGCATGATTGATAACAAGTGTTCAAAAAACTTCCCAAAGACATTCACAGAGCATACTTCGGTTGATGAAAATGGTTATCCAATATATAGGAGACGTAATGATGGATCTTTTGTTGAAAAGTCTGGTGTTAAGTTAGACAATAGAAGTGTGGTTCCATATCACAAACTGCTTTTGAAAAGATACCAAGCTCACATTAATGTTGAGTGGTGCAATCAGGGTGCTTCCATCAAATATTTGTTCAAATATATTAACAAGGGTCCTGATAGGGCTACTGTTGCGGTTGTACCAAACAACAATGCAGATGATAATGACGATGTAGTTGGCGAAATAAAAAACTACTACGATTGTAGATATTTGTCTGCATGTGAAGCTTCGTGGCGTATATTCAAATTTGATGTTCATTTCAGGACTCCTTCTGTTGTGAGGCTTCCTTTTCATCTTCCTAGACAACAAAATTGTTGTATACGGTGCTGACGATGATATTGAGGATGTCCTCAATAAACAGTCTGTTTCTTCTTCGATGTTCTTAGCTTGGATGGAGTGTAATGAACATAATAAGGAAGCACGTAAGCTTTCTTATGTTGAATTTCCAACTAAGTTTGTTTGGAAATTGGATGATCGTTGTTGGAAGCCAAGAAAAAAAGGATTTTCTATCGGTCGAATTCACACCATCTCTCCTAATGTTGGCGAAGCATATTTTTTGAGAATCCTTTTAAATAAAGTCAAAGGTCCGAAATGTTTTGCAGACATTCGTACGGTTAATGGACATGTGTGTCCTACTTTTTGAGAGGCGTGTTATGCTCTTGGACTTTTGGAAGATGATAGGGAATATATTGATGCAATTGAGGAAGCAAGTCATTCCGGTTCTGGATATTATTTGCGTTATTTATTTGCAACTATGTTGAAGTCTAATAGTTTGTCGAGACCGTACTTTGTCTGGGAAAAAACTTGGCAATACTTATCAGATGGAATTCTCTACAATCAACAACTAAGATTAAAGGCACCAGGTAATATGTTATTTTTCATTATTTAAATTAATGTTTTACTTAATAATTCTTACATAATATATTATATTTATTGAATAAAATTTTTTATATATTTTTTTATATTTAACTAAAACTTATTAACCTTATTATTATCGTTAAGTTTTAATTTTATAAAGTTATATATCTATAAAAATTAACTTGCAAATTTCTACAGGTTTATCGCTTGATGAGGATTCAAGTTAAGAACTTGACACTTTATGAGATTGAAAAAATTTTACTCCAAAACAATTCAAGCCTCAAAGATTTTGATGGGATGCCTTACCCTGATCATGAGTCTATATCTTCTTCAAATAATCGATTGATTACTGAGGAGCTAGATTTTGACAAGACGACTCTATTACAAGAGTTTTATCAGCTACTTGGTTCATTAACAGATGAACAAAGAGGTGTTTTCGACGATATTATCACAAATGTTAAAAAAAAGAAAGGAGGTGTCTTTTTTGTTTACGGTTACGGAGGTACAGGGAAAACATTTCTCTGGAAAACATTATCCGCTGCTTTAAGATCGGAGGGTGAAATCGTGTTAAATGTTGCTTCAAGTGGTATTGCTTCCTTATTATTGACAGGAGGTAGGACAGCGCACTCTCGATTTATAATCCCTTTAAATCTTACCGAGGATTCGTTTTGTTCTATAACGCCGGAAAGTGATGTTGCTGAATTGTTAAAAAAAACATCATTGATTATATGGGATGAGGCACCTATGATTCATAAGCATGCCTTTGAAGCTTTGGATAGATCTTTGAAGGATATATTGGGTTGTCATCTTCGTAGCAACTCCAAATTGCCATTTGGAGGAAAAGCAATTGTTTTTGGAGGTGATTTCAGACAAATTCTACCTGTTGTTCCTAATGAAAGTAGACAAGACATCGTCAATGCTTCAATAAGTTCCTCCTATATTTGGTCAGATTGCAAGGTCTTAAGATTAACAAAAAACATGAGGTTAAGTCTTCATACATCTAATATTGAAAAACCAACCACATTTGCAAACTGGATTTTGAATATAGGTGAAGGAAAGGTTGGTGGCTTAAACGACGGCGAGGCAATTGTTGATATACCAGATGATATTCTCATTACAGATTCACCGGATCCTATTGGTTCATTAATTACATTTGTCTATCCTTCTATTGTTGAAAATGCCAATAATCCGATGTTTTTTCAAGAAAGAGCAATCCTTGCACCGAAAAATGAAGTTGTTCAAGAAATAAACAATCGTTTGTTAAAATTATTTCCTGGAGATGAAAAAGAATACTTAAGTTCAGACAGTCTTTGTCAATCGGAGTTTGTACACGATGACTTTGACGAATCTTTATACTCTCCTGATGTTCTAAATGGCCTTAGACCTTCAGGTATGCCAATTCATAAATTGGTATTAAAAGTCGGTGTTCCAGTTATGTTACTGAGGAATATTGACCAGAAATACGGTTTGTGTAATGGAACAAGGCTACGAGTTATAGCATTGGGTAAGCGTGTTATAGAAGCAGAGATTATTTCTGGAAGTAATATAGGAAAACGTACGTTTATTCCAAGAATGTCACTGACCCCGTCGGATAAAAGGATTCCTTTCACATTTCAGCGAAGACAGTTTCCACTTGCTGTATGCTTTGCGATGACAATAAACAAAAGTCAAGGACAGTCGCTATCAAAGGTTGGTTTGTTTTGGGGACAACCAGTGTTTACTCATAGACAGTTGTATGTTGCATTGTCTAGAGTTAAAAGCAGAGATGGATTGAAAATATTAATTTTAGACAACGAAGGAAACCCTACCAATAAGACATCTAATGTTGTATTCAAAGAAGTATTTGAAAATTTGTGATCTGTAAAAATTATTTAGAACATTTCATTAATGATTTTTTTTGGGTATTTTGAGTTCAATTTCACACTTATTCAATAAACTCTTCACTTATATGTGTCGTATTATTTTAATAATTCATTGATGTTCAAAGTTTTATATTATTTATTTCAAGAAACCCGTGTGTTAACACACGGGTATTACACCTAGTATATATATATATATATATATATATATATATATATATATATATATATATATATATTGTATATTTCACTTAAACATTTAATTAATGTTTAATTAATTCTAGAAGAGATAAAAAAAAGTTCCATAAATAGGAGAAGTAATTCAATGGTAGTTTGTTAAATTTGGATATTCTTTTATATGACAAGATAAAAACAATTGTGATTTTGTAAAACTTCAGATAATCTTGTATAGACAAGAAAATAACAACACAAAAATCAACGAAGGGTGACAACTTTATAAATCAAACAAAACAAAACACAACAAAAGGAATGGAATTGATTTCCATCCCATTTCATTGCAACCAAATATATATAAAAAAAATAGTTTCCTCAGATTTTAATTACTTTGAAATACTTTATTCATATTAAAATCATATCGCCCATGAAATGCCCCTGTCGTTTTGAGTTTGTGATGGGAATTGCTAGTTTTAAGCTTGTTTATGTACTTATTGTATAGTTGTGATTTATAGGAGACTAATCATCATGTAAAGCACCGTGTAATCCGCCTATCGGGGCGGCGAAGTTAATTGTTTTCAGCCGCCTTTCCCTCGAGAAAGTGGTTACAAAGATGCCCCCTTTTTAAAGGGATAAACATATCATCGATTACTTAGAAGGTGAAGTCCAAGTATAGTTATTGATCGAAGTCACGCCCAAATAGCAAGAAGTACGTAATTATATACACACACATTAACACATATATGATACCCAAAGCAGAAACTTTTATATATATACAAAAAAGTGAAAAACGTACACTTCCTCCCTTCATGGCTTGATCATGATCATGTGCATATATATATAATATATATGGATTAAACTACGAAATACAAGTTGACAAGTGTTAAAAACCCGGACCAGACCAAACAAAGCTTCACCAAGTCACCTGCCGTCTGGTTTATCCGGCCGAACATCCGAGAGCAAGACAAGAGAGTCGCCATTTGAGCCAAACACACTAATAAGCCGACCTTAGGGGCACCCATCCTGAAGAATATCGGGTCCCAAGCTAGGCTCAGGCCCAGCTGACCCAAGTAAAACCACATCGCTTTTGGCATTTTATGGAACCCGCCTTCTGCCCAAACCAACCAGCCGGATAAACCCATCACGAAAGCTGAAGACAGACATGTCAAATGCAGAGCCCACAACGGTGGGATCCAGAAGGCCTTCTGGGTAGTCCTGTAACTCCGATTCCAACCGAACAAGGAGATGTTGGCTAAGGTGAGAGCTAGAGGGACCGCGATACCTACAGCCAGTGATCGGATGCCACGTCTTGGCATCGTCGACGCCCGCTGCTTTTGAGTCTTCATGTTTGTGCCGGTGACGGCCTCTTGATGAGGTTGGTCTTTGGTTCTGTGTTTCAGTTCTTGGGTGGCACTGGAGTCCATGGTGTCAAGCCGGAGATTGGTAGAGAAAGAGAGAGAGAAGATGGAATGACGAATAGTATTTTCAGGGGAGGAGAGATTTTATAGAAGAGATTGGGAGTTTCCGCGGGAAGATGAGTATGGATAGGTGTGACACGTGGTGATAGAAGGTGATGAAGAGGGGAAATCTGACACGTTGATAGACAGCAGTGCCACCTATTACGTGTGCACGGCCTGATGGCCAAATTCTTTATCCACTCGCAGAAAGGGTTAAGTCAAGACCGAAGGTTTTTTATTTTTGGCTCGCGGTGATAATAATCCAACCAAATCTCTAAGAAAAGGTTTTTAGACTAAACATGTACGTACCAAATAATATATATTAGATTATAACCTGCATGTAGTAATTTAAAAATAATTTTAATTTAATTATTAAGAACCGATAATTAAACCTTTAATAAATAATAAATATATATGTTCTGTCAATAAATAATAATAACATAATTATTGGTTGAAATTTCGAAATGTTGCGATGTCGTTCCACAAACGTGATTTCGGCTTGCTAAGGTGTAACATCCCGAAATTAAAGGGTAAAAATTTTATTTTTATTATGATCAAAACACTAATGTAACTTTTATCCAAACATTTAAAAACATTTCAAAATAAAACAATTATCAGAGTTCACTCCCAAAATCACATATTACGGAAAACACGAGTGTATGCGCTGCGATCAAACCGGATCCTTCCCTTTCGAACTGGAAGTACCTGAAACCATAAACCACAAACTGTAAGCACAAAACTTAGTGAGTTCCCCCACATACTACATACCATACATATCATACGAGGCATACATGTTATACATATCCAATCAATCAAAAAAGTGTTATGTGTCAACCATAGTCTTGCCATTATGCCACGAGCCGCCTCGTGGTCTTCCTTGCCAGACCGGGGGCCAAAACCCTGGGTCTTACAGATAAGTGCCAGGAGCCACCTCCTAGTCTTCCATGCAAGCATCACAAAGACAACTAGCATGCAATCTACAACTACTTAACTAAAATTTGTCAGAGTTCAGACTCTGGTCTTGCATATAGATTGCCAGGAGCTGCCTCCTGGTCTTTCATACAAAATGCCAAGGGTTATCTTCGGGTCTTCCTACTATACATAAACCAAATGGGTCGGCATTGGTGCTTTCGACCCATAGAACAGTGATGAGACTCACCTTGAATGCAGAAGCTCACTAAAAGAGATCCATAGTTGTTGCCCTGATGACTCCCCGAGCTATCAGTACAAAGTAACACCCAAATAGCAATTGGGCTCCATTCTAAGGCCTACAATCCATATTTGGGGTAAAATGATCATTTTACCCCTGACCCAACATGAACCAAAACTGAGGCCCAAACTCAAGACCAAAAAGGACCAAAACCAAAAGATCCATAAAGGCCCACTAATGGCCTAATTTTCCAAATTGGGCCCAACCCCCATATGGGCCTTATCCTAAAGCCCAATCATTTCCTTAGTGCCAAAAAGTTGATCTCATATGGCCCAAAAGGCCCAAAGCAACAAGGTGACCCAAAGATGCGAAGCGCAAAACACAACAAGCCCAAGCCCAATTGAACGTCGTATGCGGAGCGTACGTTCAGCTACGTTGTGCGTACTTGGTGAATCCAGATCGCGAGCAAACATGGTACGCTGCGCGTACCATCATTTACGCGGGGCGTAACCAGGACTTTTCTAAAACTCCAACTATGACTTAATCCTTTAAGTCCTTGCATCCAAACCTCAGAAAACCTTCAATATAAGCTCTTAATGCATAAAGTCGGCACCTTTATGCATTTGCATGACTCAATGGGACCCAACAACCATCTTAATCCATTAAGACCTATTCTAATCCAATTATAACATGCATGGAACATTCTTAAACATCAAGCAAGCATTTTTATGAACTAGAAACATCAGAAGAGATCAGATCTACCACTCCAAGCTCATGGAGTGGGTCATACTCACAAGGAGAACTTAATACACCATAAAAGCCCTTAATCTTGCGCTAATGTTAAACTAGCATTAGAAGAAGTCAAGATAAGAACTTTTTACCTCCTGAAGCTTCCCAAGAATGTGAAGATTCTGGATCTATAACCTCAATGCTACACCAAGCTTGATCACCAAGATGAACTTCCTTGAAATGACACTAAGAATCCTTCAAAATCACCTCCACGCACAAGAATGCACCACCAAGGGGATTAGGGTTCGAAATGGGGCTCAAAGAGAATGGAGGCTGAGAAATGAAAGAGTCTTGAGCTCATAAGGACGTTTAAATAGTGCCCAAACCATAAAAATCAGGGTTTGGCACTATGCTCATTACGTTGGGCGTACTCACCCATGCACGTGCCTTCCTTACCATGCACACATGGGACCATCTTGCCAACTTTTTCTAGCAAGGGCCATTTCTGCCATTATTCCAAACTACTCTAACGTCCTTATCTTAGATTCGTTTCCAATGAGCCTTATATCTACTGAAAGATGGCGAGAAGCCCTACGCTTCTCACAACACACCATAACCTTAAAACTTCCCGAACAAAACCCAAAATCTATAAAAGACCGAGTTATCGAATTACAATTATACCCTTGACCTTCAAAGGCACCATCGAGCACTTGGATCACTTAAACCATAACTCCCACATCCGAAAAGACCAAAACCTTTCTTCCCCAAGGCCCTAAGCCTCATGGCAACTAAATATTCGGCCGCAACCTTGAATAATGAAGCAAATCTGAAACCAAGTGTTATAACTCTCCCCCACTTAAATTAGATTTCGTCCTCGAAATCGTTCCTTACTAACACTCAGATCATCTCAAACAACCCGAGGAACGCAACTGAAAATTCTGAGCATAAAACGACCTTCCCAAGACCACCAAACCCAACCTAAACAGAAACTTCCAACCCGAAGAAGAACAAATCCTTAGCCCCTGAAGAAAACCATCTCTACCTTTCTGATACCTAAATCTACATTGGTCTGACTCCCCGATAGACCGTCCATGCTAAAGCATTACCAAACCAAGCTCTTATTGAACAATAGACTAAACAACACACTTCTAACCCTTTGATGCGACCAAAGGAAACAAAGTTATTGACCATAAACAGCTGCAGAACACTTATGCTTGACAGGAGGCTCATATAATCCTTCGACTAAAAGATTCATCCCTGCAACGGTTAGCATCAAACGAGAGTTGCGGAACAAGGTTAAATCAATTACTCTGTGTGACATCCCCTAATTTCTCGGCCAGAAAAGACCGATTTAATTTATGCTTTTTATAATAAAATCAGAGAAATCTTTTTAAAAGATGTTGCGGAATTTGTTCCCAAAACAAAACATGATAAAAGTTTATCAAAACTTTCTTTAAGAAATGTATAGTTTCATTTCATATCAAAACCTCGGGATGTCATGTTCCGATACAGATCAAAAGCATAAACAAGACATTATAAGTCTTTCAACAGTTATTTACAACTACTGGCCTATAATCCAAAAATCCCTCATTGTCCTCCGACTATGCTCGGGGTCCACTACCTGTAACATAAAAAGCTGAGTGGGTCAGGCTTGGGAGCCTGGTGAGCATATAGGGTTTTCAACCCACAATAATAATAAACGTACTAAGTTCATCAATCAACAATAACCCTGATTACCCGTTCCCGTTATCCTTACTTTATGTCCCTAAACACTTATCACAAGGGACCTAGCCTAAAGAATATCATCGGGATGGACACTACTGCTAAGGGGTTTCCCCAGCCATACATGTCCTAAAGGCAACCATGAGGGGGATGGAGTAAAGCGAATGAACACTCTCATTTCATTAACACCTACAGGTTGTGGACCTGCTAATGTTTCCCACTGGACTGTCTAGAAAGTCTGTGGTTGTCATCCAAACTCCGCTAGATGATTGGATCTCAAAACTCATCGAGGCCTCTCCTCAATTTTATTTTATCACACATCACTATCTACCCATGTTCTACCCAACATATTTGTAGATAAAAATACTTATACAGTTTACAACTTGTATAAAACGTTAACTCAACAGTCACCTCAGATAAACAATTAATATATCTACACATAGCACGTATTATAAGGTAATTACTTCATATCTATGTGTAAAATGAAAGTGACTATACACTTACATGATTTGATGATAATCGGGCAGCAATTCGTTTCCTAAAATGATCGTTTCTTATAAAACTGGGAGTTTTATTGAGAAACCGGGCTTTGCAAAAGTCGGGCTTCGAAACCGAAAAGATAAATTTTCCAGGCTTCTCGGGCACTTCGTGGCGTATTCCGAGCTTTACAATCGATACCGGGGCTTTGGGGGATTCTAAGATGAAGAAAATATGAAGAGAGGGGCTAAATATGACAAAACTCCAAAAGTAACTGAGAGGCTTCGCAGGTACCCTTCTATTTATAGGGTCCGAAGTCCTGATCCAACGATTGAGAAGCTTCTGATCCAACGGCTGAGAGGCTTCGCAGGGGGTGGCTCGCACGAGGGTAGCATGTGTGAAGGGCACGGTGGCAGCTTCTGATTGGACCGCGGTCTACTGGTGCACATGCGAGGTTTGGAGGCTAGGCGGTGCGAGGCTCGGTCCAGCTGCGAGCTTCGGATTGGGCCTCCTTTCGGTCGAATCAGAAGAGGACACGGGGCGACACGGGGCAGTCTCGCATGCGAGGGAAGGCAACACGTCTTTCCATGTGGCTTCGGTGACTTAACAGGTTCCGGATACGTGGCACATGCGAAACGAGGACACGTGGCACTTCCGGGTGAAGCCTATCTATGCGAAATTTCTCGAATTTTGTGCCAAAATCTTTAAAATTCATAACTTTCGCATACGAGCTCCGTTGTTGACGTTCTTTATATGCACGCGTAGCTAAAATTACGCTCTACAACTTCCGTTTAGACTTTGTCGGCTAATTTTGACTTTAAATTTTATATTATTATTTTTAACAGACCGGGACAGGAAATCCGTTAAAAATTCATAACTTCTTCATTCGACGTCCGTTTTCGTTAGACTTTTTACCGTTGTGCTCCTAATGGCGAGACCTTCAATTCTCGTTTAGGTTGTGTCGGCTAAAAAACGCTCGATCTAAAATTCGAGTTTTTAACTGTCTACTGCTAAGCTGAAACTTCGAAAAATCATAACTTCCTCATACGAAGTCACATTTGGGCGTTCTTTTTATCGAACTTCTCGGTTTAACAAATACTAGGACTTTCGTTTAGATCACTAAGGCTAAAAAGTAGTTTATCGAAAACTCACTTTTTACGACATTCAGCACCTTGTCGGTTTTGTCGCGAAACTTCGACAGGTCATAACTTCTTCGTTATAACTCGGATTTTGGTATTATTTATATCCCCGAAATCCTTGTTTCGACCACTACAACTTTGTGTAAAGATATCGGGCTTATCTCACACTTTAATTTTGATGCTTATTTTTATTCTTATTTAATTAAACGCTAATAATTAAGCATAAAACACATAATTCACATAATATTCACATAATTCCTTTTCATTTCTTCAAAATGAGTTACAAAGGTTAACCTAGACCATTATGTCAATATTAATGCCTAGCCTAGAAACACGGGCTTTACACTCTGAGATTATTTAATTCAAACTATAAATTACTTAACACTTCCGATCGACAAGCTACTCCACACACACGAATCCCAAATCACTACTACTGCCCAAAGCATCACACTGCCTCCTAGCTACTTTCCAAAAGCAGCCGAGACCTCCCTGGTCCCAAATTGTTTGCTAACTATCTGGAATACCGAATTCCTGTCCGGTTGTTGAGCCAAAAGACACTCACAAAGTCGCCCCATGCGACTTCTAGAAGAAAACCTCGACTGCAATAATTACTCGAACCATCTCGACACCAAACCCGATTTTAAACTGAATGCTACAGGACCAAGTGTAGTCTTACCATATAGCTGGTCTCCCATGACCTACCATTTATTGATTCCAAACAAGATGTTCCCCAAACCTTACGCACAGGCCTACCCTGGCCTAAACCATTAGAAGAAACACGTGATCAAATCACAGATTTGCCACAATCTCACTACTATACAAGGACTGGTGAATGCTACGAGCCACCCTGCAGTCTTACAAAACTTCCACTCAGCCACAACCGCCACCCAATGCCTTACCGCTAAGCTAACAATCCGAACACATCCAGAGTTGAGCATGCACTCGACCAAACACCCAATCTGACTCGGTTCATGACTGGAACCCCAACCTGGGTCCACCACGGCCTGCTATCTGACACCAAGAGGTCGCAAACCAAATATAGGGAAGTTTCCCAAACTCCCAACCCACATAATCCTCAATCCAGACGGCCACTTAGGCCGCCTTCCTCCCCGAAGGGGATGCAAAACTCATCCTAGTTTCACACCTGCTTTTGTTCCTGAATACCTAATCAATTATCCCCCACTTTGATTCAACTAAGCTTTTACAACTCACGAGAATTGAAGGATTCCCAATCCTTCTTACCCTCCAATGATCGATCTGCTGACAACATGCGCTTACTAATTCTAGTAATCCATCACTAGCCAAACCTAAAAGAATGTTGATAAAAACCAAAAAGAAAGCAAAAGATACATACCCACAATGCCGTCTGCTGGAGTCCTGACCTCCCTTGTTTGACACTGCAAAGCCTGACTCCTCTCTGCAGGGGCTCATGCCTTACCCTCTCGTCTATCGGTGATCCTCAAAGTAGTCAAAGCAGGTGCACTCACCGCTCCTCCCCTCAACATCGGGCGGCCGGCCTTCTTGTGTCCCACTTGATCGCAGTGAAAACATAACGAGCTTACTGTCACACCCCCAAACTAGAACGAAGGAAACGTTTGGGGGCGAATGACGTCATGTTCTATATCATAGAAATTGAGTAATAGTAAAGAAAGCAACACACCCATCATAGATATAATTTAAAAGGTTACATTGTTTCATGATTTACATATTTCCAAATAAATTACAATATGATGACAAAATAAGTTTTTAACTGACACTTTAGCGTCCCGTCCTCAAAAGCTGATGGTTACCTGTTTTAGTGATTTCCTGAGAATACAAGTAGTTTTGAAAAAAAAGTGTCGACAACTAAGTTGGTGAGTTCATAAGAGTTTGTATGAATGTATGACTTTCCATGTAAAGTAATCATGTTTGTTTCCAAAAAATCCGATATTTTCCATAAAATGAGTTGTAAGCCGTTTGTTCGTAAAATGATAGTGTTTGTTCCATAAAATCCAATATTTTCTATAAAATGAATTGTAGTCTTAAATGTTCCAAGACCGAAATGTATAAGTTTTCTATACTTAAAGTTTGTAATATGTAGTTTTAATTTGCATAAAACCATTTAAATGTACGTTAGCCCCGTAAACCAAAATGTATTGCTAGTACCCCATGTGAGTTATTATAACCATGCTAGCGACTAGTTGGCCCGTGATGACGTTCTTCAGGCGTCAGAATGTTATGACATTTGTTACCCCAGACCTGTCGGCTTAACTGTAGCTAATAGTTTAGGTGCGAGATTGTTAGTCCCGTATAGATCTATACACAGGTATCACACTCTCCCTATACGAGATTCTGGTTTATAATACAGGACTTAAGTTATGTACTTAAAATTACCGTGAAGCCAAATGTCTCACAAAATTTGTATCAACAGGTTTACGTATGAAAAATCCCTTTTTGTTGTAAATATATGTATTACCCTTTCATAGTGTAAAAATAACATGAATATTCCACAAACTATACCTATTATAGTTTGTAAATGTAAGTTCCATCGAAATGAAAACCTTTGTGTATTAACGAATTTGCATGTAAAAGTTTGTAATTTTGGTAATAATGTTATTTTACGTATTTAACATTTTCACGTAAAATGTATGTATATAAAATGTAAGAAAAACATAAGTAACGGTTTGTATTTTAACACAAGTTTCCTTGTGTTTCACTTGTATTTCCCCCCCCCCCCCCCCCCCCCCTTAAAAAAATGTAGAAAAAGACGTGGAAAATGTAGGGGTATGAACTCAGCTCGACTGTGTTCTTGGCTAAATAACGAGGTAAAAATGATGATCTTCGAGTTAGAATACATGAAGGATGACGTAATCCTAATGGTTTTAAACACATAATAATGTGTGAATTAGATGAAACTAGAAGTTTAAGTGTTGCATAAACACTAGATTTATGAAGAAAACTTACCAAAATCCTAAGAATTTATCTTTGAAGTAGGCTTCCTGGATGTGTTTGAGTTTGTGTTTTGAGAGGAAAATGTGACTTGATCTTAGAGAGAATTTGTGGTGAAAGTTTGTTTAATTTGAGAAGTGTTGTGAAGAGTCCCAAATCGTGATTTATATAGGGAGGAAAGGATAGGGTGAATTGATGTTTACTTTGGTAAATGTAATTTATCGCCTTGGGAAGCTAAACTACCAATCAAGTGGCACCACTTGGCCACCTTTTGGGTGATTTCGGACTAAATAAGGGTGATTTCGGTCTAGCAGGACCGAAATCCCCTTGCACACTCAAAAATGATGTTGATTTCGTTCATGGCTTAATCCAAGAAAGGGATTTCGGCCTTGTGGAGGATCTTTGAGGGTGATTTCAGTTCTATATGGCCGAAAACCATTGGATCTGATTCCAAAAACTGAAATCCCCATTGTGGGGTATAATTCATGCTTTTTGATTTATTTCTTTGACTTGTGTTGACTTTGGGAGTTTATTACATCATGGTTTTAACATATATAAACATATTAGCTTATATAAATATCTCCTCTTGGTTTTCAAAGTTTTATTGCATCAAGTTACATTTGTGAATTCACTTGTACATGGTTAAAGTTTAGATCTTGTTTGTTCTAGAAATTTTCTAGTTGTCACACTTACCCCCTAAGGACAATCCCTGCTGATGTGACCAACCCTGCCACACTTGTAACAACCCATACCCCTGGAACGACAAACTCCATCGTGTTGTTTCCTACATGTTTTGCACTGACCCGACACTGCTGGCGTATCAAACGCTGATAAGAAGTCTTGGGTCTCTTCTCGGGACCCTCCACCATATGCACCTGATCTGACCCCCTCTTCCCAAGGTGCTCCAAATCGATCTCCTATGCTCGGGCTCTAGAAATCATATCATTCAGGGTCTTGCACCCTGAAATACTCACAAACTCCCTGATATCATCCCGAAACATATCATGATACCTCACCTTCTTCGTTTCCTCATCTGATGCATATTGTGGTACCAATAAATCCATCTCCCGAAACTCGGCAGTGATCTGCCAAAGTCTTAGTAGTCTGGCAAGGCAGAGGCACCTGTGGTGAACAGCAGGGCATTTCCGTTGACCACCGATGAGGCCCGTGCAGCGCCGGATGTGGTTACTCATATGTGACTTATCTCTAGCTTTTATTAATTTCCTTATTTATGCTTGTAATTATTTTGATCTTGTATAAGGACCTTTTTGGTCAATGGTATGACTGCTCATGTTCTGTTTGATTTGGGTGCTACCCAATCCTTTGTATCTCTTGCACTTAGCAAGAAGTTTTGTGATGCTCCTGAGATTTTGGATTTACCATTGGAGGTTGAGATTGCGGATGACCCTACCGTGAGTGCCTCGAGGGTTCATCTTGGGTGTGTTCTTAATCTATGTAGCGAGAGATACTCTATCGATTTGGTGTTGATTCCCCTATGGGGATCGAAGGTTAATATCAGGATAGATTGGTAATGGGGCTATGATTGACAATGAGTGGCAGTTAGTGAGGATTTGTACCCTAAGTGGGGCAGAACTAGTTATTCTAGGCAAGGGAGCCTCACATGGACCGACTCTCTGTTCAGCTGCGAGGGCTAGAAGATATCTTCAGCAGGGTTGTTCTAGATTCCTAGCTTATTGTAACATCCCAAAATATTTCGACAAATTTTAATGTTTAAAACAACCCATTTACTAAAGAGGTAATTACAAAAACCATTATTTACAAAATATCATTTAAAATCGGAATTGTTTACAATATAGTTTTCAAAACATTTTCATTATCAGAGTTTCCCAGAAATCATAAGTCCCCAAAACACGAGGATGTGTAGGGTCACGCCTTCACCTTGCCATGATCCACTGAAGCACCTGAAACCATAAACCAAAATTGTAAGCATGAAACTTAGTTAGTTCCCCCCAAGTACCAACATAAAAAATTAACACATAAACAATAACAACATGAAATGGGTCCACAGCTAAAAGATTGGATTACCCTTAAGCCCACAGTATGAGTCTGGCTTGCCTATCGGGCCCACAACTCATATCTGGCTTGCTCCTGAGCCCACAACATAAGTCTGGCTTTCCCCCACGGCCCACAACTTATGTCTGACTTGCTCCCTAGCCTCATCATTCATTAGACTGGCACACAAATGATCAGCCCTCAGTACGAGTCTGGCATACCAACTGGCCCTCAGATCGTATCTGGAATGCAACTAAGTCCTTAGTATGAGTCTGGCATGCCCTAGCCGGCCCTCAAATCATATCTGGAATGCTAATGAGACCTTAGTATGAGTCTGACATGCTCTTCTCGGCCCTTAACTCATATCTATATTGCTCCAAGGTTTGTTGGCTATTGCCCAGAGCATTACAACCTCAACCCAACCCAATACGCCAACATATATAACAGATAATAACATATACTGATAACCATACAAACAATATCACAGGCAGTCCTACAGATATACCAAACTAGCATATCAAACTACCATGCATATCTATTCCATACCCAACATATCAACGAATATTAGGTTATCAAATCAATGGGTCGGCCTTGGTGCCTTCGACCCGAAAGTATAGTGAGGAAGACTCACCTCACCATGCTAAATCTTGCGGAAATAATCACTCGCTGCTGGCTTGCAAGAATCCCCGTGCTATCAATCACAAGATAAAACATCCATCAATAATTGGATCCGACTTACGCTAAATGTCCAAACTAGGGTAAAAGACCTTTTTACCCTCTTCATAACTTGGCCCCAAATCCAAGGCCCAAATCAACAATCCAAAAGGCCCAAACATGGCCCAAAACATCCCAAGGTCAACCCTGATCAAACTTATGGTCAAAGTTAAAGCCAACAACCCATTTCGACCAAATATGCCGTGTTGCCCCTTGGACACGCCGTGTTCTCTGATCATCCAGATAATCGGGAAAACCCCAGCCAACACGCCGTGTTTGCCCGCGTTTCTGCAACTTAATACATTCCGTTGTTTTCTTCAATTCCAGGGACTCCAAGGCTCAAACCTATACCCAAATGGTATCAATAAGGATAAAGTTTCCAACTTTATCCTTTGGAACCACTCCAAGGGTCCAAAAACCCAACCACAAGGATTGAAGATTCAAAGGCTTAACCCAATAAGCACTAAATCCTTAAAGTTGATGCCCAACCCTTTCCAGAAGAGGTTCTAGCACTAAAACCATCCCAAAGGTCGGTGATTTATAGACATGCATGTCCAATGCATGTCTTGAACCCATATTAGGTTAACAATGAGGATTATGAACTAATCTTTATGCATGGCATCAAAACTCAACCATAAACCATATCCAACACTCTACAAGGTCACCTTGACCTGGAGATTCATAAAGTTGCAAACTTTATGAGATCTAACCATCGTAACATTCAAGAACAAGAAGCTATGGGGACAAAACTCAAGATCTAGCAATATGGAATGATAAAAATCAGATCTTAGACACTTACAAAGGTCCAGAAGGATGCCAAGCTGGAAGATGAGGGACTTGCTTGTTTGATCTTGCTTCCTTCTTCCAACTTCTTCCTTATTTGGCTCCAAAACACCACACTGGCTCACAAATGAGAGGGAAAGATGATTAGGGTTTCTTTAAGGGCTTGAGGGCTGATGGGGGCTGAGGGTGAACAAACCCTAGCCTCCTTATTCCTTTAAATAAGGGAAAAACCCGGAAGATTAGGGTTTCATATATAGCGAGCAACACGTTGTGTTCCAGGAGACAACACGCCGTGTTGCTCTTAATGAGACTCGCATCTTTTATTATCTCGACACACCATGTTGGTGCCTCCAACACGCCGTTTCTAATCCCCAAAAAGGTAATTTATACTAAAGTTGCGCCTCAAATTTTGGGTGTTACACTTATATTGCATATACTCGACTTAAGGTCAAGACGTAGTTGAGTGGGGTGCCTATTTTTTGGGATTTTCCCGATGTATTTCCTGAGGATCTGCCAGGAGCGCCTCCTGATAGGCAGGTTGAGTTTCAACTTGATCTAGTTCTCGATGCGGCCCCGATAGCCAAGGCACTGTATCACTTGGCACCACCAGAGATGCATGAGTTGTCTACACAGCTTCAGGGGCTGCTAGACAAGGGTTTTATTCGTCCGAGAAGTTCTCCGTGGGGAGAACCGATTCTATTTGCGAAGAAGAAGGATGGTTTACACATAATGTACATTGATTACCAGGAGTTGAATAAGCTAATGGTGAAGAACCGTTACCCACTCCAAGGATTGATGACTTGTTTGATCAGCTTCAGGGTGCATCTTGGTTTTCCAAGATTAATTTATGGTCGGGGTACCATTAGATGAGGTTCAGGGATGATGATGTGTAGAAAACAACCTTCAAGACTTGTTATGGTCATTACGAGTTCGTGGTGATGCCATTCGGGCTCACCAATGCACCAACAACGTTCATGGATCTCATGAACCGAGTTTGCAGGTCGATGCTGGATCGGTATGTGATATTATTCATTAATGATATCTATTCTACTCCAAGACCTATGAGAAACATGAGGAACATTTGTGAGATGTGTTGGAGACCATAAATCAGGGAGGGGCTATATACCAAATTCTCTAAATGTGAGTTCTGGTTGCGCGATGTGCAATTCCTTGGGCACATCGTCAATCAGAAGGGTATCTTGGTTGACCCTGCCAAGATTGAGGTCATGATGCAATGGGAGGTTCTGAGGATCCCATCTGAGATTCGGAGTTTCCTAAGTCTCGCAGGGTATTATCGGATATTTATTCAGTATTTCTCCAAGATTGCAATGACTTTGACCCGCTTGACAAAGAAGAATGTGATGTTTCGATGGGGGCCCAATCAATAGTTGGCTTTTGAGACTCTGAGGCAAAGATTGAGTGAGGCCCCGATTCTTACGCTTCCTGAGCGTTTGGATAATTTTGTGGTTTATTGCGACGCTTCTATATCAGGTTTGGGAGTTGTTCTTATGCAGAGGGTTCATGTGATTGCTTACTCATTGAGGCAACTGAAGCCTCATGAGGAGAACTACCCTACGCATGATCTGGAGTTAGGGGTTGTGGTTTTTTCCCTCAAGATTTGGAGACATTATATGTATGGGGTTAGGTGTACTATCTACACTGACCATAAGAGTTTGAGGTATCTGGTGGATCAGCCGAATCTAAATATGCGGCATCGGAGATGGTTGGATGTGGTAAAGGACTATGATTGTAAGATACTGCACCACCTTTGGAAGACCAATGTGGTGACCGATGCCTTGAGCCGTAAGAAAATGAGCACACCTATCAGAGATATATACATGAGGATGGCTGTTATTTCTCCTTTGTTGGAATTAATCAAGAAGGCTCAGGTGGAGGGTTTGAAAAGGGAGAATTGGAAGGTGGAGTGAATCAGGGGTCAGATTCCTTTGTTTGTCAAAGACAGTCAAGGATTTTTGACTCAGTGCAATAGAGTTTGGGTACCGACTACTGGTGGGGTGAGACAGACCGTTCTGGAAGAGGCTCATAAGTTAAAGTTTTCCATTTATCCAGGGGCCACAAAGATGTATCGGGATCTGAAGTTAAGTTATTGGTAGCTCTATACGAGGAGATAGCTAGCATGGTTTATTTAGCGGTGCCTGAATTTCAAGAAAGTCAAGGCTGAACATCAGAGACCCCACGGTAAGATGCAGACCTTATCCATTCCCATATGGAAGTGGGAAGAGATTACCATGGATATCATCACAAAGTTTCAAAGGAAGACACGGGGATTTGATTCTATATGGGTCATTGTTGATAGATTGACCAAGAGTGTGAATTTCATACTAATTGCTAAGAGCATATCTGCTAAGAAGTTAGCTAACATTTACATTCTGGAGGTGGTAGTTCGGCACAAGGTGCCGTTTTTGATGGTTTCGTACCGGGATGTTCGTTTCATCTCCAGGTTTTGGAGAAAATCTCATGAGGATTTGGGTACTCAATTGCATTTTAGTATAGAGTACCACCCCCAGACTGAAGGCCAAAGCGAGCGAACGTTTCGGACGCTCGAACATATGCTCCGGGCTTATGTACTAGATTCTGGAGGGAGTTGGGGTACTACCTTCCACTAAACGAGTTCTCCTACAACAACAATTATCATGCCAATATTTACCAACCACCATTTGAGATGTTGTATGGGAGGAGGTGTAGGACCCCAATTTGTTGGGGGAAAGTCGAGAATCGGGTCATGAGGTACTGAGGTTGTGCTTAAGACCACTGATTTGATTCAAAAGGTGTGCGGCAGGTTACGAGTCGCACAGATCTGATGGAAGAGATATGCAGATCGGTGACGTTCGAACCTCGAGTTTCAGGTAGGACATTTGGTGTTTCTGAAGGTGTCACCTTGGAAAGGTGTCATCCGATTTTGGAAGCGAGTCAAGCTGAGACCCAGATTCATTGGTCCTTTCAAGATATCTACCCGGGTGGGAAAAGTTACATACCGGCTAGATTTTCCTGATGAGCTCAACTAGATCCACAATACCTTTCTTGTTTCTTAGCTTCAAAAGTATGTGGTTGATGACTCCGTGGTTGTCCCCTTGGATTATATTTAAGATGATGATAGACTGAATTATATTGAGAGACCGGTGACAATATTGGATAGGAAGCCGAAGGCTTTGCGCAACAAAGTGGTTTCTCTGGTCAAGGTCCAACAGAAGCATTGAAAGGGTTCCGAAAGGACCTGGGAGCTCGAGGTGGAGAAGCGTGAGCATTACTTTGATTTATTCACAACAACAGAATTCAACGACGAAGTCTAATTCAAGTGGGGGAGAGTCGTAACATCTTGTTCTTCCAGGTATTTCTCTTTTTCACCCTTAGTATATGATTGTTTGTAAAGTGGCCCTTTATGGCATTTTTGTATTTTTTTTTGGGGTAGCATAGGTATGTTGGGCGTACCTAGTCTCGCGTGAGTACGTTGGGCATACAATGGTATGCAGAGCGTACGTGGCTTGGACCAAACCCAAATATTTAGGGTTTGTGGACTATTTAAACACCTTTATAGCCACAAAACCCTTCCTCTTTTCAGCATCCAACCCTCATATCAACCCCCTTGCAAACCCCAACCTATTTTGAGCCTTTTTGAGATTTTGAGTAATTTGTGGGCATTCTTGTTTGTGAAGGAAGATCATCAAAGAAGTGGTTTTTCTCTCAAGTCCTTGGATCCAACATTTTCTCTTCATAGTGCAGCTTTTGGAGGTATAAAGCTCCAACCTTGACACATGTTTCTCTATATCTTGGGTAAGCTTAGAATTTTACCCCATTTGTCCCAAAACCTAGGTCTTTATGAGTATGAGGTACTCCAAAGCCTTTAAGCTGTCCTTTCAGACATATTAGGGTATTTTAAGTCATAAAAATGCAAGTTTGGATCTTGGTTAGTCCCCGTACAAGAGTTGTGGTGTGGCAAATGATTGAATAAGTTAGGTTTTTAGTGTTGGGCTCCTTAAAGTTTGCAACTTTATGGCCTTAGAGGTTTTAATTGTTGGATTAGATGTCTAAGCCCATAACTATTATTGGTATGTATTCGACCCAAGAGTAGCATGGTCCATTTGGGTTGCACTTCACCGGAACAATTTATATGGATAGTCTTTTGAGAATAGTATGTTTATGATTTATATTAATACATTATAAGTTCTAATATATTAATATGGAATCATATTATTTAATTAGTATTGATCAAGAATTACTTTAGAATTAATTTAGTCATCAAAAGGAACTAATTAAATATAGCCTCTTATATGTATAGCATGGGCCAAGTTCATTTAGGTTGGGCTAAGCTTTCATGGATAGTCCATGGAGTTTTTAACCCATTGATCCTATGGAAATGAAAGGTCATGGGTATTAGGGTTTACATGGATGAAACCCTAATCCTCCATACTATATGAAGAGGTCTTTAGCACATGAAATGGCACTAATGTGTGAGGATACAAGGGTGGGCCGATTTCTAGTGTGCTTACTATTCTCTCAAGATTTCCAAGGTGTTTTTGGTGATTTGTGATTCCACTTGAGGCTTCCACACTATTAGGGCTAAGCTCTTAAAGTTTAAGACTTCAAGCCACATCAAAAGGTATGTTATCTAACTAGGATTTTGTAGTATAGTAGCTTCATATTATGCTAGTTAGGATGAAACCTTGGAATATTGAATATTTGCATGTATAATAGAGAAAACATAGATCCAAGGTTTATAGGGTTGCATGTACACCATAGGAGTGTTAGAATGCTCAAAACTCATCATTAATAAGCCCAGATCTTAAGTTTGTACGTAAGGTCTTAAGCCATTAAGACCATAATGAGAATTTTGATCCAGGGTGCGTACGTCGGGCATAAAGTTATGTACGTTGCGCGTACTGGACCTCGACCCCGATATCCCTCTTACATCAGTCCTTTGTACGTGGGGCGTACATCTCACTTCCAGCTTTTGGGCCATTCTTTTGGGCCTTAGACCATTAGGTGTTTGGCTTTTTAGGTTGGGATGGGAAGGGCGAAATGACCTTTTTGCCCCTAATTATGGTAATGGAATTATTGTACCATTTATTATGGGTTAAAGCCCGACTTATTGATTAGGGTTATTTTTGGGATATAATTAGTGTGAGGAGGCGTGTTAGCAGTAACTCGAGTGTGTGGCTCAGTTATCTTCTTTTGGAGGTGAGTTTTCTCAATATGTCCATGGGTCGAAGGCACCAATGCCGACCTATTTCCTTGTTATGTAGAGTGCTAGTTGTCTCTGTGTTACTTGCATGAAAGACCAGGATCTGGCCCCTGACAGTTGTATGAAAAACAAGGATCTCTCCCCTTGACACCTGTATGTAAGACCGGGATTTGGTCATTGGCATTGCAAGAAAAGACTATGATTTTGCCCATGGAAGAAAGTGACTGTAAGACTATGATTGGGTCCATGACACTTATTATCTTGTGTGTGGTATGTGATACTTTGGGGAACTCATTAAGCATTGTGTTTACCGTTTTTGTTTATGGTTTAAGATACTTCTGGTTCTAAAGGGAAAGACCCGATGTGATAGCACACCATCTTCCTCTCATGATTCCGCATTCTGATTAATTGTACTTTGATGTTTTGAATATTATAATTGGGTTTTTGATTTTGAACAATTTATGAATGAATTGATAAACTTCCAAATGAATATATATATATATATATATATATATATATATATATATATATATATCATTATTTTTAGGACGTTACATGTAACCTATGTTGGATATGAATTATGACATCCGTAGTGTTTTTAATATTTTGAAACAATAATGTTATCGCATAAGATTGTTTTATTTAACTGAGACTTTCTGCAACAAAGACAAATGATATTTTAAAGTGTAAAGATTTTTTTCGTTCTGAAAAATTAGGGATGTCACATTTTTTCTATAATATTTTAAGTTCTACAAAATTCAATATAACATATTAAAAAGAAATCATTTAATTTTTAATCATTTTTTAAAAACTTTTATTTTTTCCATTGAACTACGTCATTATACTTATATCATTTAACCTCAACATGACATTCACTATCATTGTGTTTAACCCATTAAATGATAACTATATATCCTCGTGCATTCAAACGTCCGTATGAACTTCCTTGAATCTCGGTCATATACCATGTTTTTTATTATTTCTAAAACTTTAAATATTCCAGACACATATTTATTACTTTTTTTAACACTTTATATATTAAAAAGTTTATGAAATGCTAAGAAAACATTACAAAATAATAATAATAATAATAATAATAATAATAATAATAATGATACAAGTTTTGGGTTTTTTTAGCCCCGCACCTCAATTTTTCCTCGATTTTTTTCCTGGAATTTAATTATCATCCAACCTATCTTGTCCTTTTATTTGTTAGGAAAATCTCAGATAAAGTCTTAGTATTTTGAATCAGTTTACGATTTAATCCCGACTTTTATTTTTTGAATAGAAAAGTCCCGATTATTTTATATTTTCCTAAAATTAACGAAACAAATTTTATTTTTTTCAATGGAAAATAACAAATTATCCTATATATTAGTTAATTGTGACTTTTCTGTTTAAAAAATAAATGTGGAGATTAAACCATAAACTGACCTAAAATATTTAAATTTTATAGGAGATTTACCTGTTTTCTAACATACTTGATGTAATTCTAAGATACCTTTGAGTTTTGATACTAGGTTTGTTTGTGTATATGAGTATATCCCCACAGGGATATGAGTGCAAAACATTTTGTTAGGTAACAAAAACAAAAGTTGACTGTTAGTTAAGGGACCACTTTTGCAACGTTTTCTTTTTTACTTTCACAGGAATTTTGATCAGCGCAACCTTCCGCCTTCCGCCTGCCACCGATCTTCTCTTCCGCCAATCTATGGCGATCCCCGCCGTACCCAAACGTAAATCCCCAAAGAGAAGATCAGAGACTTTTATCCATAAGTTTTACAAGAATCCCAAAATCCGCTTCGCTTTTGCTTTGCTTCTCGCCGATGCCGTCCTTACCGCCCTCATCATTGCCTATGTTCCTTGTAAGTACTTTATCACAAACTTGTTCGATTTTGCCAATTAAATATGAATCTGTATCCGTAACACTTCGATTGCAATCAATTTTAGATACAAAGATTGATTGGGATGCTTACATGTCGCAGGTTAGACTCAATTTAGCGTTTCTTGTCTTTTTGGGGTTTTAGTACCCCCATTGTGTTAAAACTTAAAAGTAGAGCTGCATTTTGATTTAGATAACATTCTTACTTCAAATTCATATATATTTGTTCTACTAGAAAAAAACTAACTGCATTTACACTTTGGGGTTTGGATATGCCTTTTGAAAATGATACTAGGATTAGAGTGGTACAAAAAGATTTCAATTATCTATATTCGGTTTTGACGCACATCCAAACACCCCCTTTATGCCAAGTGGTACAAAAAGATTAATGTTGGTGCGAAAATGGAACAAAGTCCATATATATATAAATTTTGCATTTTGGAATTAACTAGTTTGACATGAAAATTCAAGCTGCAAACTTTGTTTAATGGTGAATGGAGGGAGTATAAGTATGTGATTTCAGTTTTACTCAGAAATTGCATACAGGTTGATGGATTTATTGAAGGAGAGAGAGATTACAGCAATCTGAAAGGGGACACAGGACCTTTGGTTTATCCTGCTGGCTTTCTTTATGTTTACTCTGGCATACAATATGTTACAGGAGGCCAGGTGTATCCTGCCCAGGTGAACTTTTACTTGCTTTTGACAATTACAGAAATTGGTTGCTGGCTGATAATCTTTCTTGTTATTTCAGATCCTGTTTGGCTTACTCTACATTGTGAATCTTGGAATAATGTTATTCATTTATGTGAAGACTGATGTGGTATGAACAATTTTTGAATGTTCTTGATTCTTTACTCTTGTTTAAATGATTTTATCTTCTTGATAGGTACCTTGGTGGGCTCTCACTTTGCTTTCTTTATCCAAAAGATTGCATTCAATCTTCGTGCTTCGTCTCTTCAACGACTGTTTTGCAATGACTCTTCTCCATCTTTCCTTGGTTCCACTCCTTTATCAGAAATGGCATCTGGGTTTGATCATTTTCAGGTTTTTTTTTTAGTCATTCGGAAAGTAAATAATCTTGTTTTTAGAGAATTAACAGAGGCATTGATTTTGATTATGCAGTGCAGCTGTTTCAGTGAAGATGAATGTGCTTCTTTTTGCTCCATCATTGTTCCTTCTCATGCTCAAGGTACACTAAGCAACTCAAGTTTGTTTCTGGATCTTGCATGCATTTACTCAAGCAGGCTTCTGTGTGTCAACTTTAATACAGGGCATGGGGATTATAGGGGTGATATCGGCTTTAACAGGTGCAGCATTAGTGCAGGTGCTTGCTTATTCTTTCCTAAACTGTATTGTATTAATAATAAAGTCTGTTTGAAATAATAACTTACCAATACCAATACCAATCTGTGTTATTGTAATGGCAGATTCTATTGGGGTTACCATTTCTGTGGTCTTATCCAATTGCATATCTATCAAACGCCTTCAATCTTGGACGCGTATTCATCCACTTCTGGTAACCTTCTAAGCCCATCTTCTTCTTTACTTTATGATACTCGTTTATATAAAAATGACAAAATTTGGTAGTTGATATGTTTTATAATATAATATATGATCAGGTCTGTTAACTTCAAATTTGTCCCAGAACCAGTATTTGTGTCGAAGAAGTTTGCTCTCATCTTACTATTTGCTCATCTCGGTCTTCTTACCCTTTTTGCACATTATAGGTGGTGCAAGTAAGTATGCAAATTCAATGCAATCTTATTCCAATTTCTTTCACTTTTTAACTTTTTTGGTGTGTTGACTTACTTTTACAGGCATGAAGGAGGATTAGTCTCTTTCTTGCGTTCTAGATTCCTTCAAAACCAGCTCAAAACCTTTCCTCCTAATAAAACTCACAATTCTATCTCTGGATTACAGCTTCTTAAAAGAGAGCGTAAGTGCACTTTCTTTCAACATAATTTGTATGTCAAGGTTGACTAACGATTGACTAATATTGTTACACAGATATTGTTACAACCATGTTTACTGGCAATTTTATTGGCATCGTTTGTGCTCGGTCTTTGCATTATCAGTTCTACTCCTGGTAAGTAGTATTTCATTCCATCTACAGCATGCAAAACTAATAGCATACTAGTACATTTTTTATTTATTTATTTAAAATTCCATATCAACAACATCGATATGATTGATATGAATTCTCTTATCATCTTTGCAATGCAGGTATGTCTGTAGCTTACCGTATCTTTTGTGGAGAACATCCTTTCCAAATATAGTGCGGTAAGTCAGCCAATCAAAAGTCGCCAGCTGTATGTATTCAATATTCATTCATTTGGAGTTGCTGGTTTTTTTTTTTTTTTTTTTTTTTTTTTTTTTTTTTTTTTTTTTTTTTTAATGTTGTGGGTGGTGGTTTTGCATGCAGGGTGCTGTTGTTTGCAGGGGTGGAGGTGTGCTGGAATGTTTTCCCCTCCAATGTCTACTCCTCCATGGCGCTTCTTTGTTTACATGTACTAATCTTGTGGGGTCTATGGAGGGCTCCATCTGAGTATCCATATCAAAATAACAGATTGCAGAAGATCAAGTGAAACTTGTTTTCATTTTTTTTTAGGTTTCAAAATGTTTTTCTTTTGTTTGTTTCTATTATCATCCACAATCTCATCGTTCCTTAGAATGACACCAACAAACTTATGCATTTTCTGTTTGGCTTCTTCCTATTAATAGAGTTTTTTTTTTATAAGACAAATGGTCCACTGCAATCATTAATTCATTATCATGTGTATGGTTGTTGATTTTTGATAATTTATTCACTTCATAATGGTTTGATTTTGTATGCGTTCTTATTTGTTCACGATTTAGTTTAGTTGGGAATTTGAATTAATTCATTCATTCTTGATTGTGGTTGGAGAAGAGATATGATGAAAATTACTTTGATTTATGAGTACATTTGTATTACAATTGAAATTATTTGTTTTATAAAAGAAATGTTAAAATTATATATACTATTAATTGTTAAAAACTTGGTGAACAGGAACCTTTGAACCTTTGACAATTTGCATTTATGTCACACTTTTTTCCTTCATTTACTACTTTTGCCACACCGGTTGCTATTTAAGAATTTGGTCAACCAACTCCTTGCTTCTTTTCAATTCGTTGCTACTTTTATTTTTAATATTTCTTTTTGATAGACCGCCTTAAAAATTTTGTGATTGTTATCTTCTGTTTTCCACTTGCGATTGCCGCCTTCAGTGTCATTTAGTGCCATCGTTCTCTAAATTTGTTGATCTCTTTGTCGCGATTATTTGTTCTTCTGTTCTCACGCTTCTGTTTTTCTTCTTTAGGTATGTATGATTCCTCTTATACAGTTATTTGATGTCGGGAATTTTGTCTTACAAGCGTTCATTCTCTAGGCGTTTAGCTGCGATAATTCCTCCTGAGATGCCATGTTCGCCTGTTTCTAATAATTGTTTGATTTTGCCTGCTTATGATGATGTTGATGATTGTATTTTTATTTGTAAGTCATGTTCGGCTCTTTTCTGGTTTGATAAAAGGGTTCAATATTTATCACCTCCAGATTCTCCTGCTTATACATGTTGTTGTAGGTTTGGGTCTGTTGTCCTGCCGTATCTGCCTGTACTTCCTCAATTGTTATTGGCTGTGTATGATTTCCCCCCTTTTATAAAAAGTATAAGGGGTTATAATAACATGTTCAGTATGACATCTTTCGGAGGTAAGGTCGATGAAGATATTAATAGGGCGGCTAACATCCCTACGTGAAATATGCTTGTTTGTTTTATAATCTTTTGATATGTTGTTGCGTTCAACTACTTCCTTTCCTAAATTTCTATATAAGACCTATCAAAAAAATCTCCTGTATCTTAAATATATCTTCATCAATATAATGGTATGTTGCAGTACGTATACAACCTGAAAGAACAAAAAAAATGACTTAGAGCCAACGGGCACACATGATTCCCATCTAATTGAAATCAGTTCTTAAACTACTACATAAGTGTTTATTTTGTCACTGGAATCTTTTTCCCTCAATCTCCAATGTTTCTTAACTTGTTTAATTTGTCTACTTTGTGTCTTTATGACTGGTGAAACACGCAGGCGTAAATATATCTTTGTCTATAGACATAAGTGCTCAAGATGAGTTTTTCCAAAAAAAAAAAAAAAGTCGTAACCACCTTAGTGTAAGGTTACGGGTGTTGTTGGCAAAACTAGACAGGAGTTAGAAGTTGTAACTTTTATTTGTGTATAAGTGTTCTGCCAAAGAAGTTGTAAGCTTTTGAAAGATAGAAAATAACATATAACACACAAGTTAAAAACTAAAAGCTACTTGAATAAGTTTTTGAATTAAGATATTTTTTTGAATAATAACTTTAAGCTTGTTCTCCCAAACGAAGTTTTTTCTTTAGTTCGAGTTTTCCTTAAAAGTTAAAGAGAAATCTCCTGGAAACTTTGATCTTTATATAAAAAAATTATTGCTTTATTTTATTTTATTCTGAACAAAAAAAAAATAATAACTATTATACAAAAGGACAAAAAACCAACGATCATTTACACACATTTAGGATAATAATAAATAAAATTACAATAAGATAATATCATCTGTCAGACAAAGAGAATATAATAATATTGTTTTTAGAAGGCTAACTTATGCACTCGTTATTGTATTCCTAAATCTATACATATTTGTCTTAAGGGGGATTAGAACCCTTAATGTTTTGTTGAGGGCATGTTTTCGTCAACTCCTAACGTCATTATGTTAGAGGTCTTTTAGTTATAACATTAAAATAAGATAATACCCTATGTCAGATAAAAAGAATATAGTAAGAAAATATCATTTATCCACGAGAGACAATAAGACTACACTTTGGTAAATACCATATGCCATACCCACTTATCAAAGTTAAACTTTGTTGGGAATTTGTTTGACTTGATCCTCCTAGCCAAAATGTTAAGCTCAATTTGAACTAAGTTGCTTGGTAGGTGGTTGGCTCAGTTGGATAAAATCCATCTTGACAAGTATTGCTATGTATTTTATGAACATTTTTTGTGCACCCAAAAAAACCATCGATTATCTTGAAGTCTTAACTCTTAAGAAATAGTTTCTTTGTCAGAAGAAAGAAAACTTATGTAGTTGGATAAAATGGAAAAAGGTTATGGCTAGCAAAAATGATGGTTGTTTAGGAATGAGAAGTCTACGTTTAATAGAACAGTTACCAAAAATCTTTTTGGTGAGGATGATAATCGGCATACAAACATTCCCAAAGAGCACACACGTGGGCTATGGGTGGATATCTTGCGATCAACCAAAGGATTAAATAACAACGGTATTAACTTTGATTTTTTTTATTTGAAAAATGACGAAAAAATGTGGTTTTGGGGGAGAGATTTCTTTCAAAACTCATTTTCATATAGTTAGAACAATGGACCGATTTGCGTGATTTATTGCAATGTGTGGTTTTAAGTAATTAAAGTGATAAATAGAGATAAGATTTAGAAGCAAACATAAAATACATGGTCTCTTCGGCGAAACAACTTATAGACCTACCAAGAGAAACTTTACTTTCCAACTGGAAAATCTATCCGTGAATTTATCGGCCATTTCTTTCCAACTATCTTAGGTATGTGGATGGCAACCGTAAGAAAAATAATACCTCCTAAATGTTCCACTTCGTTAAAATTCACACTAACACCTATCAACTTGGTTTTGTGTAAGAAAATTTTTAAGCCGGGGAAAAGAAAATTAAACAACGAAGAATCTGCACAAAGAAGAAAGGGAAATATATATATATATATATATATATATATATATATATATATATATATATATATATATATATATATATATATATATATATATATATATATATATATATATATATATGCCCTATAGTATTGGGGAATTTCGAAAATTTGGGTTATAGGAAATCTAGATCACAAACAGGAATCGTGTTATACACTTTCCTTGTTTGATATTTCGACCCTAATTGCCTTGGGTATCACGAAATCCAAACTAGGATAATTCCTGAAGAACGATTCTGATTTTAGGCACAAAACACAGAATCAATTTTGAGAGAGAATGAAGAAGAAATTGATTTCCGTATTCTTTGTTTCAACGAAGTCGTTGTGTTTCCCGGACTTATCCACACAACGGATAAAAACGAGAACAGTTTTCAACTTTCAGAAAATACAAATTATACCTTGTATTTGCATCTTTAAAGAATAACAAATTAATCCTCGTACTGTTCTAAAAAAGTATTTAGTAAATACAAGTAGAACAGGTTCGGTACTAACAATATTTAGTAAATACAAGTGTGCACTATCACACCTCCTAACTTGTATTATAACTAAACACTATTCTTGAAACACTTGTTAAATCCATTACACTAAAATATATTAATATATTTGGTGATTAAATCACCAACAATGACCAAAAAGCAAACCCCATGATAAAGCTCATACTCATTTGTCTCTTTAATCATAAAGCATCCTTGGATCCAACTACATATTTAATCTACACTCATTTTCTTCAAATATGTTTGAATCATAAGTAAGTTGAAATCGTTTCTTGTTAAGCTACATCCAATGAAATAATTTGTTAAAAAATCTATATTTAAAAAGTACATCTTTTTTTTATTAAGAAACAATTTTCCTAGGGTGCTCGTAAAAAAAACAAACAAATCTGAGGTTTAAATCAATTTATGTTTCATATCATAAAATCAATTTTAACAAAACAATCCATATTGTCTGATGCCATCCATTCTCGACTTAATTTGGAGAACAAATCCTAAGTCGCTCCTGATAGATAGATTCTCGTTAAGTAGCTGCAGCAAGGCATACTTTTGCATTGTAATTTTAGAGCAAATTAAATATTCCCATGAGAGATGGGTTTAAGGTACCAGTAAACTGATAGAACTTGCTTGGTATGAAGCAATCAAACAACAAAAAGGTTTTTAATAGATTGAAACGAAAAGTGAAGTTGTAGACTTCATATTAGTTGACAACCTAACCACCAATGCTCGTCACTAATTCACTATCATACAGCTAGCTTTCTTGAAAGTGAATGAAGCATATAATATTATATTCGGGTTATAGAAGACACGACACAGGCTATGTTAATACAGATGTTTCAAAAACGACGAACTGATACAACTTGGTATGAAGCAATCGAACAACAAATCATGCATTCAAAAAAGATAAGAGTCGAATCCAATAGCTAAATATGTTGTAAAGATAGATTCAAATGAACTTGGTGTGGGAAGCAAAATCAAACAACAAATCATGTATTCAGAAAAGATAGAGTAGCATCCAAAAATCCAAAATTCAAAACCATTACGATACAACTCATCTTATAACCTTGTAAGCAGAGCAATAGCACCGAAGCAGCTTCTGATTATCATAAAAGCAAGCAAAATGATGAGTCAGTCTCCCTTTCTTCTAAAAGAGCATCCTTCAGTGAGTCTTGCACGACCACCGGTCGGCTGGCATAACACCGTCTGACAGTTGCCACATACCACCACCGTTTGAGAATGGCTAAATACAGTTGTTCTGTTTGTTTAAACACACAGACATCATCATCATCATTTTATATCAAAACGTCACGACATCATAAACTAAAACTTAATAAATTCACATCAAAACTCACATGTTGAAACAACCCTGGCACTTGACATCCTGCAAAAGCCCATTAATTAAACCAGATTATACCAAACTTCCATAGGAAAAACCAAAACAATAAAAAATAATGAAGCTAAACTAAGTATACCATGAAGAAAGAGTTTGGCGATTGAACAAGTCGTTTCAGCTTATGCTTCCTCTTCTCCAACTCTGCTGGGGGGTTAAGCAGATCAACATCGTTTGGCAAAACCTGTAAATTTTCAATACAATACAATCCAATCTATCATATCATTCCACTAACACTAACACGTGAATACAAATAACCGACTATACATTTTGCATCCAGCTACCAAATAAAATGATTTAAGCATCAAACAAAGATCGTACCATCTTGTTTCGAGATTTATATATCGATCAAGACGTTTTGGCTATCGAAGAAATGAGCTGCGCACCAAAAACCTAAACGATTGCGTCGAAGAGGCGCAGTATGAATGTATAATATATACCAGTTTGATTTCACCTCTTAGGGCAATTTCCCAATCATGGACTGGACTGAGATTTGGGAGCCTAAAGCATTCAAACCCAAACCGGCCCACTAATAGCTTTTAAATATCTATGATCTAAATTTCAAATTCTATTCTATGAAACTTGGTTTTTAATACCTTAACACAACGAAGGTTAGTTAATTTAAATATTTAGCCGTTCAAGTTTTTTTTGTACGTTCTTAATACCGGAAGAACCGATAAATTTATCGATGTGGCATTTTAATTTAAAACACATTAAAAATTATGAAGGTCACATATATTTCCATCTCCCTCCGGTGACAATTGTAAAATGTTAGTTTATTGTTTATAAGGTCAATTCATAAGAAGCCTTATATTGTGGGATTAAACATAGATTACCATGGACGCCCATTTCCTTTGAGATTCAAAAGACACCCATATCACCTTCAACAACTTATGCTCTCTCTTTCCCCCCCCCCCCTCTCTCTCTCTCTCTCTCTCTCTCTCTCTCTCTTGCAATTTCTATCGACTTACAGCCCACATTTTAGGGTTTTGTGTTAGATATGTCATTGCGAACACTATCAACTCGAACACCTCCACCACCTCAACTTGTTGATTTCACCGCCACCCTCTCTTTCTATCTATCTATCTATCTATCTATCTATCTATCTATCTATCTCTCTCTCTCTCTCTCTCTCAGACCTTTTATGTATATATCTCTTTATCTATTGCATAAGAGGAATGCCTACATAATCATAGTTACAAAGAGAGGTTCATGAATGTCCGCCACCAGCTTTCTGTCTGCCCTCCGTGTGTATTAGATTTTCTCTCCTATCATATTTTTTGTGAGAGACTCATTGTCGTACACACATCATCAAGAATCCAACCATGAACATCTTTAGACACACACACACACACAATTCTAGCACTACCAACAAAAACCAAAGAGCGGGTGATGTTTAATGGCGAGAAACAATTAGATAAAAGTTATCTTTATGATACTGATCTACTTGGAGGGGAATTGGGATGGGCCTTTTATTTATTTACTAGTTTATAACCCGTGAGAATCACGGTTATAAAATTAATTAAACGTGTATATTGAAAAATCAAAATTATTAATCAATAATTTAAATAACTATTACTTAAGGGGTATTTTTTTAGTTATATAAAATTTTAATCGTTGATTTAAATAAATACGTAAAGTTATATTACCTTATAATTTGTATTAATTTTATTTTTTAATTTAAGGTTATTAATTTAATATAATTAGAGTGAAAAAATTTGAAATTTGAAATTTAAAATTTAAAATAGAGAATCAATTATTAATTTAATTTAATTAGAGTGAGAGATTTTAAATTTGAAATTTGAAATAGATAATTAATATGTTGACAAGTGACATGATAGTTGTCAATTAATATTAACGAGGAGTTATAATACTATGACACTTGTCAATAGAAGAATAAAATTATTCTTTTATTAGAATAGGGATTATAGAGGGTGAAATAATTTGTCACGTAGGGTGCTATTAACCTGGAAACTTGTTAATTTGGGGCAATGTTTTAAAAACCGATTTTTTAGTTGGACCGGTATGGTGACCGGTTCCCGGTTCAACCGGTTCGACCGTCGGGTGAACCGGTTTCTATATTTTTCATTTTTTTCTATTTTCCTACACATGCATATATATAAAAATTATGAATTTGATGTTTACAAGATCAAACATTAAAAATACACATAAAAATAAGCTATAGATGAATCCAAATACATTAAAATAACACATAATCATAAGTTTTAGTGTTTTACATCAATCCATATACGTCAAAAAGAAAATAAAGTATAATACCGAAACGAAATATAGTTTTTGATGAATACAAACACATCAAAAAAATATATAACATTTACCATATGTTTTTATTTAGAGAAAACTAAATACATTTGAAAAAAATCACAAAAGTTTATTATGTAAATGGTTTTTTTCATATGTTTTTATTCGGTTTAACCGGTTTATTTTGACTAGTTCAACCGGTTTTTTCTAAAAACCAGTCGGTTCAATCAGGTTCGGAAACCAATGTAAAACCGATGATAGCTGAACCGCTTCCTCTCCCGGTTCCCGATCTAACCAGTTCGACCGACCGGTTTATACCGATTTTTAAAACATTGGTTTGGGGGTCAAACCCCTATTTAACAGGTAAAATTCAACTTTAAGGATCTATTATGCACACAAACAAAAAAAAAACCCTCTAGTGACTAAATGTGTAAATTGGTCAAACTTCGTTGTTATACAGTGTCAAAACCCCTTATATAAAAGTCAATATCTATTTTTTTGGTAAACTTTTATAAAATAGTCTTTCTACCCGGTCAACCGGTTATAGTGTTTTTTTTCAAACAAAAGACAACGGCTTGTTTCGATCAAAATCAAAAGTTTTTCTAAAATTAATTATCTTTATGTTTTTATTATATTCAATTTTATTATTTTAAGGTAATCTTAGTGTAATTATTTTATTTTGTTTAATCTTATTATATTATCATATTGTAATTTTATTTGATTTTCTCTGTCTAAGAAAAAAATTATATTATTATAATCGTTTTTCGTTTATCATTACATGCGGTCGAGGCATCGACCTGCCTAGAGTCTAGAGGTCAACGCCTTGACCTTTATTTGTCGAAACGAAAAACAGTTCTAAAGTCCCTGACTTTAACCTGCCTAAAGTCTAGAGGCCAATGCTTTTACCTTTACTTTTTGAAATGGCAAACGATTCCAAAGCCCATGGCTTTGACCTGCCTAGAGTCTATAAGCCAATGCCTCGGCCTTTACTTTTTGAAACGGCAAACGTTTCCAAAGCCCCTGGCTTTGACCAACCTATAGTTTAGAGGCCAATACATCGACCTTTACTTTTCGAAACGACAAACGGTTCCAAAGTCCCTGAATTTGACCTGCCTGGAGTCTAGAGGCCAATGCCTCGACCTTTACTTTTTTGAAACGGAAAACGGTTCCAAAACCCCTAACTTTGACCAGTCTAGAGGCCAATGTCTTGACCTTTACTTTGCGAAGCAACAAATGACCCAAAAACCCCTGACTTTGACACAATACAAGACCTAACAACAAAGGACTTGACCATGCCAGAACATTTAGACCACAAGGCTTGTATCTCGACCCATTCAGAGTCGAATAGCAACAACTTGACCCATTCACCAATTATAAGCGACATTAGAAACATAGTCAAGGTTAAGAAGAGATCAATCATAAAAATGGCAACCTAAAATCATATAGCAAAGACCACAAGAAATGCAAGCATAAAAAATATGAAGCATGTCCAAATGGCTAAACCAGCCTACAAACACAAAAAAATTACATTCAAAAGCCAAAATAACCTAACAAACCCATGCCCTTAAGAAGGTCCAACACCACTAAGCACATGCACCATCCGTTTTAACCCTTCCACATTTAATTTTTCCAACCCAAAAACAAAAAAGCAATCCAATGAAGCAAAAGCATCTAAAGATTCATCAGTTGCCACCTCATGGTCCATATCATCCTCTAATACATCTTTTAGTCTACCATCATCACTAACAAGTTCCTTCGTTCCATGTATTCCCAACACTTTCCCAGCAGTCAAAAAAGCATCACAAAATTTATTAACATCATAACCAAACTTAGGACTTTCCAAAACTCAGTCAATTACCCTGAATAGACCCTCTCTCATTACCCATTCAATATCACGCTTCACCCCCCCCCCCCAAGCCATAAATTTCTCCACTACAACCCATTCCTTATCAACCAAATCCCTTTCAAGACTTTATAGTTGGATGGTTAACCCTTTATTCTCATGCTTCAATTGACTCACTGTAGTTGCCAAAGCAAGCTTGTCGCATTCAAGACTCACAAATTTCCCCTCCAACTCCTTCTTCTTTGCAGTAACACCACTTAACTACATCACATTACCCTCAGCCCTGGAAACTTTACCTTGTAATATAGCATTTTCGGAACGAAGATCATTATTTTCCTTTATCAAACGGACAAGATCCTCATCAACAACAAGAAACCGATCAAAACGGTTTGCAACCTCAGCAAAGAAACAAGCACTCTAAGTTGAAGCAAAACAAAAAGATCCAGCAAGGTCAGACAAAGAATAATTTCCCATCTCAGATTGCCATTTGCATACCAGGAGGAAAAGCATTTCGAGCAAAGTCAACAACAATCTCAAACACATACAAATGAGACTCATCCTTCAAAGACCAATGTGGACAAAATCCCACACCACTTGAACCCTGTAAAACACCATCACCAACAACAGGAGACTCCACATGTGTAAGTCCCTAATTTGCCCGTGTATCAATCATATCTGTTTGATGGTGCGGAATGCCAATCAAACGAATGATGTCAGATCAAATAGAAGAGAAGGAGAAGAAGAATATTAAGAATCTTGATTGTATTGATGATTTGAATGAAATTCCTTACACTAGATTCTCTCACACAATATGCTCTCTCTTCCTCTCTCTCTTGGCCGTACAATCTATCGGGTTCATCAATCTGTTCCTCACACCCTAACACCTATATTTATACTTGGGAGTATGGGCTAACTGAACTTGGGCCGTAAATGGGTTTACAGCCGTAAACCTGTTTACGGCCGTAAACACCACCTGACCGTAAACTAGACTGTAAGCTCATCAAATATTACACAAAAATATAATTGCCCAGAAAAGCAAAGTATAAACCATATTTTGACCCAACAATCTCCCCCTTGGTTTATAGCTTTCTTTTCTTAATTGACCCAACAAGCTCCCCCTAAAAAGTAGTTGTCTCTTCTTTTTAATCTTCATTGGGAGATTGGCTTCAACATTTATCTTCAAATTCTTCACAACTTCAAGATGAACTTGATGAATCTTCAATGAATGACTTCATCTTGAGCACTTGAACTTTTCTTCAAGATTTGACTCTTAACGCACATTGGGTGAGGAGGCTTGACGTACTGATTCTTGAAAGATAGCGCTTTCAGCTTGAGAATCTTCAGAGAGAACATCAGAGAGAACAAATCTTCTGGATCACTTCAGTAGGTTTAAGATAGCAGCAGACTGATTGAGGAGGCTTCAATGCAATCCGTCACATAATCTTCAATTTCAGCTTCACCTTGCTTATGGGGTTGAAATATTGAATTTGAAAGAATAATCTTCATTTCTTGCTCCTTCGAATGAGAAATCTTCGATGCTCACGGACGAAGCTTTTGGCTCAGAAATCTTCGACACAAACTCCATGAATTTCATCTTCACCTGAAATCACTTTTCAAGACAAAACTAAACTAAACGAAAATTTAGAACAAATTAAAACACAAACAAAAATATTTTTGGATTTTTTTTATTTTTCTGAACAAGAAATAAAACCTTCTTTTTAATTTTCTGAATTTTTGTTTGGTTTTTAAAATTTTTAATTCTCCCCTAATATTTAAATTAGAAGAACACTATGAACAAACTTAACAAAAATAAAATGATATCTAACTTTAAGAGTGATTTGGGATCAAAGTTGTTGGACAACCTTATTCCACTTGTCGGTACCCTTATCTTCACATCTTCGTCTGATCGATCGCCAGTATTGTGGTCCACTTAAACACGAAATTTTTTTGACAATTTTGGACAATTTACCAATGACATGATACATGCATATATCTAATTGTAACTTTATTATCATGATTGACCCTAATTATTAAATAAGTTTTTCTTATGACCATTTAACTGACTACAATCAGGGATATTTTTGTCCACCTAAATCGAGCAGTGAGATCTACAGACAATATGTATATGTTCAATTTTAAGTGTCCTAGAACGTGTTTCCCACTTTCTGACATGCCCCAGCCATCAAGAACTTCCAGAGTACTCCTTACATCGGGTGAGCAGACAACCATTCAGAGAGAGGATAGATTCAGAATTCTATTACTTATTGTTTTAGAGGGGTTGAGAAGTAGAAGGTTGCATATGTTGTGTACCAGGTCAGATTGGAAGTCACGCAAAGGAGACAACATATGACTAACATACAGAAAGAAAGAAAACGATTTTCTACAGACCTAATTCATCGGAATTTACCAGTCGCCCCATCCAACCGGAATTAAGGATAGAATCCGCACATCGAGGAAAAGTGAATCCACAGTTTTAGATACGGGTTATTTAATGTGACCGATAGATTCCCATGTATATCTCCCTGCTCAACATATCCGAGCGTTGTGAAGTCAGGTTAAACGAATCTAACTAGGTCAAAGTTTGTCAAGTCCTTAAATTCGTTAGGTTCAACTTTCCCTAGTCAAGTCCATTTAAAATCTTTCGTGCCTACCAGCGCATCGAACACATAACGTAGACGATTCAACTTAGGTACGTTACGCCGATTCAGATTGCCCGTTATCACTTGGTAATTTCATTTCCCAAAACATCTCCCTCAAGCACATTCCATTTACACCATATTTTTGATTTTCTGATTTTCTAATGTTTTTGGATTTTTTTAAATTAAAATTTTATAATTTTTGTTTTGTGCATAGGAGAGAAACGAAAGTAAGTGCGCAAATTTAAACTATCCTAAAACAAAAATTAGTCTTTAAAGTGAATCAGCTTAAGAAAATCTCAGGAGTATAGAGAAGAAAACTCAAACTGTAAGTCACCGATTGAATTTGCATCCAGAAGGTCTGAGAACAGCATGCGTAATCTCATAACAGATCCGAAAATTCTTTATGTCATTAAGCACTAACCCCATGAGTGATCTCTTCTTTTCTTCCTTTCCCGCAAAAGGACACATACTTGATGGGTTTTAGCCATAAGAACTTTCCTATGTGCGCATGCAAAACCCTAATGCTTGGTCTAGGCTTTCTAATTAAACATGCTTTGAATCCAAGACTTCTAATGACTATTTAGGAATAAGAACATTGTTAAAACAGATCTAGAATCATACCTTTGAATCCCTTGTTTGATCTTGTTGTCTTGGAGCTTCTAGAGTCACAATTGTCACTCCTCTAATGGCTTACAAACATCAAATAGCAAGGAGGATGATTTGGGAGAGAGGAGAGGGGAGGAAATCGGCCAGGGTTTCTATACTTTAGATGAAGTGTCGATTTCCTTATGCCATAGGGTCTATTTATACTTGTATACTCCTTAAGGGTTACAACCTAAACCCTAATTGGATAATCTTCTCTTAAAGCTATCCAAATCCATTCCTTAGATAACCATTTGGACGATTTGAAGCTATCCCTAGCTTCTAGAATATGTCCAATCCCTATCTATATGGATTTACAGTCTAAAGTTTAACTATCAAACAATTGACAGTTTATACCCTCTTATTTAATTAATCTCTTTAAGTCACCAAATTAATTCCAATTAATTCTATGACTTATATTAATCAAATAACAATATTATTATTCTTTATATTATTCTCATAATATATTAATAATATTTATTCTCTCTTAATAAATCATCCTATCAAGTTGCTATGGTGAAGGCAACCCAAAAGGACCATGCACAACCGGGTCAAATACTTGCCTAATATAGTTGCAGCCTTAGACACTATTCCAACAATACTCTCAAGCAATGTTCTGAGTGTTGTATAGTTGAGAGATGTCCCCAATCATATGCCAGGAGCAGCCACCACCAACAAACCGAAGTCTGATGATATGCCTCCATAGCTGCTCCGACACAGAGCGGAATCAGTTGGTCTTTGGAACCCAGTCCATTTTGAAACTGGGTCGACCTTTGTTATCAACACACGATACTCTCTCCCATGACATATCCTGCTTATCACAAACAAAAGATGTAGAAACGTTAGATGCATTAGGAGATTTGGGAGAGTGAACCTTCAGAACCCATCTGTAGTCGGGTTTAACCCATTTCCTTTTTGATCGGATGGGTGGCCTAGTACTTGATTTGGAACATGAAGTCGGCTGCCGAGATGACTTTGACCTAACCGGTCTTGGCTTTACAGGAGCATCTCGTGGACTAGACTTCTGGGAGCATTCCCTTCTTGTTCCTGGGAGTTGGATGCTTGGCCTTGGGAGTTAAATTCTTGGCCTTCATGGCATTCCAGTCGGCATAGTCTGAACGTAACCTTGATGGGTTTCTTTTGAAAAATCTCCGTCTTGGTGCGTTCTGCCAGCCTTGTGCATAGTAGGGAACGTATGCGCGATTATGACAATTTATGGCAATGTGTCCAGGTGTTCCACAGTGAAAACAAGTCTTTTTCTTTACTTTGAAGTTATTTCTTCTTGCCCCTGGTGGCGTATCCTTACCTTGACTCTTATTGTTCCCACATGCACACTTGCAACAAGCACTCTGTTGTGCTGGAATTGGAGGCCTGTATTTCTCAACAGCAGATTGATTAGAAGCAGCTGAGTTCGAAGCAACAGATTCATAGCTCAAGGAGATGCTGGTTTGTTCATTGGTTTTCTCCTTGTTCTCATCTTCTGCTACTTTACCTGCACATAAAGTAGAAGCATTAGAATTTTCAACATTAATAACTCCTCCTGACATAAATCCAACTCGTTTGCCATATTGAAGATGTGCCTCCCTGGCAATTTCTTCCTGTGTCATAGGGATGGATATGTAGTTATGATTGAAAGGAGGAGGAACACTATCATACCCTAGACCCTTGTTTTGATTATTGTTAAATCTTAATTGGGTTTCAAATAAGGACTCGACTGTCTGAATTGACGCAGTATAATTTTTAAAACTAACATCTATTTTTTCACACTTAATTTTTAAAGCGTCAAGTTCTTCAGTTACAGCAACATGTTATCTCTTAATATAGTCATAATTTTCACACTTGTTGCTATACTCTTCCCGAAGTTTCCTAAAATCCTTTGTTTTTGTTTCTAATTCAGCCTTCAGGGGTTTCTGTCCTTTCCTGAGTTGATATCCTTCATATCTCAGGTCCTCAACTTCTCTTTTAAATAAATCAATTTGTTCCCGAAGAAATTTAATCGTAGCTTCACAAGCTGGAGTACATGTAACTTCAGTGACCGGAATGTTTTCAGAACTTATTGTTTCTCTACACTTCAAAGCATCAAGTTCTTCAATTACTTCAGCAAGACTAAGATGATTGAGATCTTTTGTCTTCTTGATGATAGCCACATTCATATCCCACGATTTCGGAAGTGAGTTCAGTAACTTTTTGTTTATCTCAAACTTAGACAAGAAGATCCCAACTATATTCATCTCAGTAGTAAGTGTAGTAAATCGCTGCAACTGAGTTTCGAGGGTTTCTCCAGGGATATATTCGAAAATGTTGAAATTTTGTCTTAACATATCCTGACGACTCTCTTTCATGTTTTCAACTCCCTCGTAGACCTTAAAATCAATTAAAAAGCACAACTAGAAGCTAAAATAAAACTTAAAAGTCAAATTTAAAAAATCACACTCAAAAGTCAAACTTGAAAAAGTCAAACTTGAAAGTCAAACCGAAAAGCTAAATTTGAAAATTTAAAAGTTAAACGAAAAAGTCAAAGTTTAAAGTCAAAGATCAAACTTGCAAGTCAAAGTCAAAATTTAAGGTCAAAAGTTAAAAAATAAAAGTCAATAATTAAAATATAATTTTTTTTATTACTTTTAATTTAATTTATTTTTATTTATTTATTTATTATTATTTTTTAATTTTTTTTATATAATTTTTAATTTTTATTTTTTAATTTTGGATGAAAAAGGAATTTAAAATTAAAAAGAAATTGAATTTTGGGTTAAAAGTGTCAAAATAGGAAAACTTGCTGCAAGAAAGATGGGTTATAGTTTAAATTTCGAAGGAAAGGAACAAGTGATCAGGTAGTCGAGTTGGATAAGGCGCTGGATTGTTGAGCTGTAGTTCGCGGGTTCGAAACCCGCCACCTCCAAACGCGCTTCTCAAATTTTTATATGTGCGAAGCGAGGCTGGTTCTTGCGAGGCTGCTGCTTGCGAGTCCGAGGTGCGAGGCCGAGAACTCAGAAGCCGGAAATGGTTCTTGCGAGGCTGCTGCTTGCGAGTCCGAGGTGCGAGGCCGAGAACTCAGAAGCCAGAAACGTGCGAGACCGAGCTGCAAACTGCTGAGCCGTATACTCCGAGTCGCAAACCTTGGGCCGTGAACTCCTTGGAAACCCTAGCTGCTGGCCGCCACCCCCTCGCAGGTTATGACCAAAAACAATGATTTTTACCTTTTTTTGCTCCAAAACTCGATCAAAAACCCCTTTTTATGAAAAACACGAAGAACAAACCTCCCCTTATTTTTTAGAGATCTATCCAAAAATGCTAGAATATTTCGAAAATAAGATCAAATTATGCTCCAAATCTGACAAAATTGACTGATACAACTTGGCTTTGATACCAATTGTAAGTCCCCAATTTGCCCGTGTATCAATCAGATCCGTTTGATGGTGCGGAATCCCAATCAAACGGATGATGTCAGATCAAATAGAAGAGAAGGAGAAGAAGAGTATTAAAAATCTTGATTGTATTGATGATTTGAATGAAATTCCTTACACTAGATTCTCTCACACAATATGCTCTCTCTTCCTCTCTCTCTTGGCCGTACAATCTTTAGGGTTCATCAATCTGTTCCTCACACCCTAACACCTATATTTATACTTGGGAGTATGGGCTAACTGAACTTGGGCCGTAAATGGGTTTACAGCCGTAAACTCAACCATAAACACCACCTGACCGTAAACTAGACTGTAAGCTCATCAAATATTACACAAAAATATAATTGCCCAGAAAAGCAAAGTATAAACCATATTTTGACCCAACAACATGATTGAAGTGCAAAATAAGAGAACCACCCATCACGTTACCTTCCCCAACACTGACCTCCAAATGTGCAGAAGTTTCGACAACAACATTCGGTCCATTACCAACAACATTTTCACCCACAACAAGATCTTGAACAACACTTTTCTCCATATTACCATCATCGGGAATATCAATCACCGTTTCTTGAACACTTGCAACACGAGAACTCCCCCCCATCCAACTTCCACAAATGCAAACATCACACCAAAGCAAGACTTTCAACATCCTAATTGATGACACTTTGCTAAGCCGCTTTCCGTTTATTAACAGAAGGAAGAACCCCTTCTTTGCTATCTTCCACAAATTCTTTCTCTACGATCCGACTTTTAAAGGATTCAACACCAACATCCAAACTTGCACGATTAATAATAGATGAAGAAGGAGAGAGTCAAAATGGTTACAGAACTTTCGACATAACATAAATTTTCGACATTTTCCTCCGAAGCCTCCATGACGTACTTATACCATACCCGAGAAGCACATACTCACGAAATTCATCGACCACAACATGGAAACTTCGTAGAACCATTGGCCATCTGCTCTTTTTCCGAATAGAGAGTAAAAGATTGATCATAGATGGCAAAGGAGCGACACTCCATGAAACCCATACGATCTCTGTTAACCCAATAATAATGATTCATCTGGTTATTTGGAGAATTCATTTGCTCTATCACCATAACATGACTATGCTTGTGAACAACAAAGGTGTAGCTTTCACCAGAAGAAGCACAAACAAAACGGAAGAAATGAAGAAAAAAACATATACCAGGAGTAATCCCATTAGCACGGCATAACATCTCGAACGCAACCACTTTGTTCACTCCGTTAGGCACCAATTGATTTATATCAACCTTGTGATGACGAAGAACCTACCGGAAAAAGTCAGATGTCAGAAGATGATACCCAATGTCGAAATGCTTTACGTATATGCCAATTTTACCCTCAAGGGGATTAATGAAACTGGCATTCTCACCGGGAAACACCGCACCATCCTTTGGCTGAAAACCATACCTATCTTGAAGGGCGAAAAACTGATTAGAGAATCCATACCAGAGAAAAAGAAGGATACAAAAGAAGTCAAGATGGAAAACAAGAGCAAAGAGTAACGAAAGAGGCAGAAGTTATAAAGAGAGTTGGTGGGCGTGAAATTCGAAAACCCTAATGATGACGGCTGACGTTAGAACTGGGAAAACTGTTGCTACCTAGAAGGTGCACGAGAACTGTTGCGACCTAGAAGGTGCACGAGAAATTCAACAGACAATAAACCGACACCTGCTAACTCCAGTGAAGGTGCGCACATCACTATCGTGGCTAAGCCAATCATAGCTTAGACATGGGACAAATGTACGATCTACCAATCAGCGCCTCTATCCTGATCGGGGTCTGACACTCTTGTCTCCACGAGCGGGATCTGTGCCCAAATCACGACTATAAAAGGCCACATGCCTTCAACGATAAAGGGGTCGAATCCATACTCTCCTAGGCTTACGCTTAAACACATACTTATCTCTCTCAACGACTGACTTGACCGTTCCGAAGGACCTACTCTTGGAGATTGGCTGATGACTTGTTTCCTCTTGTTGTGATAATAGATCTCCACCGAAATCCAACCAAGGGCAACAAAGAAGACGATAGAGGCCTAATATCACACACACACAGATATATATATATATATATATATATATATATATATATATATATATATATATATATATATATATATATATATATATATATGTTAATAACAAATCACTTTCGGTTTGTATTTATTTTGCATAGAATAACTTTAGAGGACTATAGCAACCATAATATAAACAACCCATAAGTAATCATGATTATTAAAATATATATAATGGCGATTTGTTATTCATTTTTCTTGATACCAAATTAAAGTCGTAACACATAATGCATGAAAAAACATAAAAAAATGTCTCTATTTTAACGAATGGTTTACTTTTATTGTCATTGTAATTGTTTAATGATAAACAACCAAGTATTTGTCATTAAAATGCTTAAGTTTGCATCGTTTGTAATGGATAAATTTCATATGCTTCGTATTTCAAAAAAATAAAAAATATAACCAGGTTACCCGACATCGGAACCGGAACCACCGGTTACGAGACCGATTCCAAAACTTTAAGAATCGTTTAGACCGGTTCCGGTTCCGGTTTCAACCGTAGAAAAACCACCGGTTTCAAGCCAAGAAAAACGGATACCCATCTATGTTCATCCCTAAAATATAGTATTATTTTACTAATTTTCATTGTAATCTTATATGATAGAGAGTGTTATCATATGATTTTTCCTTTAATGTTATTGTATTTATTCTATAATATTATAATAGTGTAGTTTTTGTATAATATTGTTGTATTTTTTTTTAAACTAGATTTCTGATTAAATAAAAAGTATTATTTTTACTAGACTTTCAAAATTCATAGTAACTCAAAGTGTTGCAAGTTTATTATTCATGTTTTCATGGTTTCATATGTAAGGACTATGTAGTTTTCACTATGTAGTTTTCTTTTTTAGTTCATTTACATTATTGTTATCCTAATGTCCCGCAATTTATTATTGTTTTTAATAAAATCTTTTGATGTTAAAGAAAATTGCGGTGTTATGGCTACAAAAGGAATCAAGATTAAATTATACCGACTAGACCTTTTTTTTTGGAATATACGTATATGAATATGTACATCCAAGGTTGTAGAACTCATTACTCGGTACATGTTCGGTCGACTACCGAGTAGCGAATACTCAGGAGTACTCGGGGAGTACTCGGATTCGATAATTCATGTAGAAATATTTTTAGAGAACTTATATATATGTCAGAATCATAAGTTCAAATTTTAAGTTGATTAAAATATATAACAAAATTTGATACATGTGAATACACAAAAACAGAAAAACACATAATGGTCTCACTTTGTGAATAATTACTGAAAATTTAAGATATATATGTAGTAATAATCACATGTATGTGTTAAATAATAAATCGTTAAGTATATTATACATATTAATCACCGAGTTGATTGGGTTTTACAACACTGCTCAGTTCAATAAGGGGCCGATTGGGGAGTACTCGGGATTCTGTAACTCGCATCGGTAAGAGCCGAGTAGCGAGTACTCGGAGGAATAATCGGCCAACTCGGCGAGTTTTACAACACTGTGTACAACTATTCATAGTATGTATATATAAAAAAAATTATTTTTTCCTCCCTTTTAGCGAATCATATAGAGGATTTGTCAACTGTTTTTGTGGGCTTTTTCAATACTATTGTGTGGGAGTGGGAGGGAGTCTGTATTATATTCCCTGTATTTGTAGTAATAAGAATTTGAGTGGTGTGGAGGTCAATCGACCACCAAGAAAAAGGTAGGGAAAATGACTTAAAAATGTAATAATGTTCTAAAAACGTACAAAAAAAAATCATTATTCCCTTTTTAGTGAAAAAGTACCATTAAAATGAAATTTTTGTACAAAAAACACCAACAAAATACAAATAACCCTTTACAGTGACCTGAGGTAGCCAGGTCAAATATTAAACGTGCTTTAATAACCTTCAACCACCAAATTATGGTTCACTCTCCATCTTCATCCCCCTTCTTCATCTCCTTCTTCCCTTCGCATTTAATACGACTCCTATGACATCTTCAAGTTCATCAAATTATTCTAAGTCAAATTCGAACATTTCCAAGAGAAGGAGTACAATTGATTATGCTCACCCTTGTTACTGTAGGAAGCCTTCCCAAATTTGGACCTCAACTACGGCTGATAATTCAGGTAGAAAGTTCAGAGTATGTCGTAACTCACTAGTAAGTGGTTCTATCATCTACTTCACTTACATAATTAAATTATTATGCGAATTTTATTATGTATATTGAAGGATAAGAAGAAGAATAAATGTGATTTCTGGGAATTGGGTTGATCAAGATGAAGAACTAATACAAACAAGACAACACTTAAGTCAAGATATCAATATTGGAAAATAATTTTTGGACTCATAAGGTGAAGGCAGATAAAGAATCAATGAGTTTCAGAAAAGACTTGGATAAATTAAGTAGGAAATATTGGAATCTCAAATGTTGAATGTTGTTGTTCTTTGTTATGTTTTTTATGTATGTTATACTGAAATGAAATGAAAATTGTAATGTAATGACTTTGGTAATGTACTTTGAAAGTTTGGTTAATTAAAAGTCTTGTATATGAATGGAATCAATGTTTTATGGAAATAAAATTAGTTTTGATAAAGGAATGGGACCAATGATTCCTAAATATAATTGACTGCTCACACTGGAATGGAATCAGTGATTCCTAGAATGGAATGAAATTAATGATTCCTGGTTAATATTGATTCTTCACAATGGAATGGAATGAATGATTCCTAGTTAATACTGATTCTTCACAATGGAATGGAATTAATGATTCCTGGTTAATATTGATTCTTCACAATGGAATGGAATGAATGATTCCTGGTTAATATTGATTCTTCTCAATGGAATGGAATTAATGATTCCTGGTTAATATTGATTATTCACAATGGAATGGAATTAATGATTCCTGGTTGATATTGATTCTTCACACTGGAATGACATTAATGATTCGTTTCAAATAATGATGGGATCACATACATTACAAAAGTTGGACCACATATTGGAATGGAATTAATAAGTCCAACAATAATTCAGTTTTCAAATAACAAAATGGCACATACATTACCAAAGTGGGACCACATACATTACATGTCATAGAATATTTAAAAAGACACATACATTACACCTAACCACATGTGCCTTCATCAGTTTTTGGCTTAAATACAAACAAGTTATCAAAAGATGCGCCCAATAAAAGATTCTCTACCAAAAGGCGCCCTTCACAAAAGTTGTCCCTAACAATGCTCCTAGATTGTGAGAGGATTTTCAAGACTTTCCCTTGTATCATCCTTGGTCACCACTTTCCTCCTCAACCTAAGTTTTGTGTTCCTATGAGAAGGACCACACTTTCTCCTTTTTCAAATTAGGAGCAAGCACATGCTGATTTCCAGGATTCACCACTTGTTCATCATCCACCTCTAAATCAACCATATGTTCATCACCTCCAACCTCCTCCTCCGAATCACCGCCAACCTCCTCCTCTAAATCACCTCCAACATCCTCAACAACCCCATGGCATTGTCCATGTCCCTATCCCTCACCCTTAAATAGCTCATGGTAATTAAAGAGATCTGAATCATCTACTGCATTAGCCTGATTGAGAGGACATTTCCTCTTGTTATGACCTGGTTGGGAACATAAACTGCATTTAGAAGTGTTCCCAACTTTGCTAACAGTGTGTCTGTCACTTCTTTCTGAAATTCATTTTTTCCTATTTATCTTTGGTCTTCTAGGCATTCTTCTACGCTTTTGTAGTAGGATGGTATTCATATCATTTGATGTCCACATTTCATATCCATTTATTGGCTTCACATTATACATGTAGCAGCTTCTTAACATTTGTGTTGTGTACCAAATTGCTACATACTCCTCTATATTTCCATTCAAGCACAAGATTGCAGAAATAGCATGGACACATGGTATACCTGTCAACTGCCATGATCTGCATCCACATGTACTTATATGTAAGTCAATTGCATATACCTCATTCAGTAACCTACTCTCATATTGATGAAAACCACTTGGAGTTACTCCCCAAAAAACTGTTATGAAATGTAACATATAAGTTACTATTGAATAATATATCTATATGTATTATGTATAAATATAGTTATATACCTCTGTATTTTCTTCATGTCCTCAATCTTTCTTCTAATTGAGGGACAAATCTCCAAGTTCCATTTCAGGCCCTTCCTTTTTTGAGTAAGCATTTTTTTTCCATGACATACACTCTAATATCTTCTAACATTGCTATTATTGTTTTTTTTCTAGCTTCCACAATGGTTGCATTAAATGAATTTGATATACCATTTTCAATGGCATCACTACCAGTATCTTCCCTAAAAAAATTTCCCAGACCATGTGTTAGGTTTTTTTCCATCAAGTGTTCATAGGCATTTATGTCAATTAATTTGATCTCCTTCATGATATCTTCAAATTTTGTGGTGGTTGTGGCTTTGGCAGCACCCCAAAAAAGTTTACTGTATTCAGCTCCTGAGATATTTCTCTTGAAGTGTCATAGACACGCCTAACACATTGTCTATGCTTATATTTTGACACTCTTTCCTTAATTGCTTCAATCAGTCCCTATTAAGTAACATTTAAATGTCATTATAAATTTAAAATAAAATCTAAATAATATTTTTTTTTAAAAACATTTGACTACATTGTGTTGGTCAGAGATGATGGTTAGTCCTCTGCCTTGTCCCATATCAATGTCTTCAAGCAATAGATCCAAAAACCATTTCCAATTTGCCTTATTTTCAATTGAAACAACAACTCATGCTAGAGGATACATTTGGTTATTAGCATCCCTAACAACAACTGAAAGTACCCAAGGTTGTAGAACTCGTTACTCGGTACATGTTCGGTACCGAGTAGCGAGTACTCGGGAGTACTCAAGAGTACTCGGGGAGTACTCGGATTTATTAATTCATGTAGAAATATTTTTAGGGAAATTATATATGTCAAAATCATAAGTTAAAATCAAAAGCTGATTGAAATATATAACAAAATTAGATACATGTGAATACATAAAAACTATAAAAAAAACACATAATGGTTTCAGTTCGTGAATAATTACTGAAAATTTAATATATATATTTAGTAATAATCCATGTGTGTGTGTTAAATAATAAATCATTAAGTATATTATACATATTAATCACCGAGTTGACCGAGTTTTACAACACTGCTCAGTTCAGTAAGGGACCGATCGGGGAGTACTCGGGAAATTGTAACTCGCCTCGGTAAGGGGCCGAGTAGCGAGTACTCTGAGGAGTAATCGGCCAACTCGGCGAGTTTTACAACACTGAAAGTACCTCACCTCTACAAAGTCCCTTTAAAAAACATCCATCTACACCAATCACTCTTCTACACCCCTCAATCCAACCATCCTTCACAACCTTCAAGCAAATATACATCTTTGAAAAATGGATTGTAGAATCAAGCATGATATCCATATCCAATTTCACTGTGGAACCTGGATTAGTCCTCAATAGCTCTAAACCATAACTCCCAAGCTTTTCATAGTGTGCCACCAAACTCCCTTCTATCTCATCCATTGCAATTTTTTTTTGGCATTTCTACACTGACCAAAACTAACTTTTAGATTAAAATCTTTAAGGACTATTGCTGCCATTTTCCTGTAACTTATTTTTGGATTATCTATTATAGTTTCCATTAACTGTTTTCCACTCCAACTATATGTGACCATTACACCTAAATTGAAGGCCCTACAACAGTTGTGTTTAGAGATTAAGGACTTAATCTGAAATGATATTTCTTTACTCATCCAAGTTGCCCACAACCTAAAAGGGCATTTAGACTTCTCTTCACCTTTGCAACATCTAACTAATAATCTAGTTGGATCATTTTTTATTCCACAGTTTATATCCATTAGCAACAACATAACTGGTTAACAAATGCTTAAGTTCATAACGATCACAAAATTTCATACCTAAGACTGGAACCATTGCATCCCATTTTTTGTTAGGATCATGAACTGGATACTTATGAAGATCTTTCTTGACATCACAACTCTTGGAGGCCTGAAAAATTTTCTTCTAATGAAAGGATCATCATATGGTTGTATTTGTATCACTTCATCACAGGTTCATGCTCCACAAACTCATTATCTGAAAGCTCGGAGTCTACATCATCATCATCATCATCATCCGTATTACCATCTATCGATCCATCTTCAACTATCTCTTCTTCAATCCACTCCATAACTGTCTACTGATTGTGATCAATGTACAAATTAATCATACCCCCATTCTCATATCCATCATCAAGAAAACGAAGATAATCATTTTCATCTTCCAAGGCTCTCAACCCATCTCTCAGTGAACGTTATGGAAGACAATAGTACACACTGATTCTTCCATCACTGACCAACTTCTTCACATACAAGATGAACTCCATGAAACTCATGCTTCTGAAATCGACATTGCTAACAACCACTTTTACTGGATTGAAATACATAATCGGTTTGGGGACAAAAGAACCTGTATGATTTACTTCGATTGTCAAGTTGGAATCCATTGTAGTGATTCTGTGGAAAGGATGAATGAACGAAGGAGAAGGAAAGGAACCCTTGATTTTGGGGGAAATAACGAAGGGTAAGGGCACATATATCCCCATAAATCTTTTAACCTGCTAACCTATAATAACCGATAAAATGATATTTTTTTCACTAAAAAAAGAGTAATGGTGTTTTTTGTACATTTTTGGAACATAATTACCTTTTTAAGTCATTTTCCCAAAAAGGTAAAACAATGTCACTTAGTTGACAATAAATAATTCGGAAAGCATCATAAAAGTTTTTAAAGTTTGGTTCTATTAAGTGAAAAATCATCCCTAGTTTTTCATTTATAATTAAGAAAAAAAACTAATAAACATTGGCAAAGTGACCTTTGTACATGATACAATGACTTTTTTTTTTGTTAATCAGGTCAAACTTTAAGGATTATTTTGAAGATTTCCACGTACGAAAAAATAACGACTACAAAATTTATAACATATCTTTAGACCTTAGTTGAATATTATTTCAAGATAAGATTGGTGGGTCAAGATTATATATATATATATATATATATATATATATATATATATATATATATATATATATATATATTGATCGTAATGTCTCATATTTCAGACCTATTATTTTATTTAAAAATCGTATTACTCATTTGAAAGTCGTTCTTTAAAAACACATCTTAACATTCGTTTGATTAAATTCATAACGATAAAACATAGTTTGATTATAAATAAGTTGAAGTCAAGATTAACTTAACCATGTAAGCATATCTATGTGTTTTGATAAGATCTGTTAGTTTTCATCTTCGATCAATTGTATGTAACAATATATAACTCAGTGTATGAATGTGTATGAATATGAATGACAATTGCTTTTACATGTTAATTTGTTGTTGAAGTGGGTCGAGTTATGTTTGCAATCTCAATCTGTCAAATGTCAATTATCAATCAGGACCTCATTTTAAAATGCATACAAAAAATAATACTCGTGATGTAATAAATAAGAATCATATTGTATGTATTATAGCTCAAACTTAAATCACACTAAAAACAAAAGTTGTTTGACAAAAATACAATCTCCAAACAAATTTATTTGAGACCTCACTATAAGTAGGAAAATAGTTAGTAAAAATTATACATGATGATGATGATAATAATAATAATAATAATAATAAAAGTTGGTTTGATGTCGAGAGACCTCACTATAAGTAGGCAGACAGACAATTTGTTCCCTGTTTTGTATTGTGTTTGTGTGCCAGACGGACAAGTTCCTGATGTATCCAAGCCAAATGAATAAACTAATTTTATCAAAACACAAGAAATGTGTTCGTCGTATGTGTATGGATGATCAAGTCTATTTTGATGTCAGTCATCATTTAATGATTGAGTTTCAATATCTATCTCTTTCAATGATGTCCAATCTTCTGACTCTAAAATTAATAAATCAATTTGATAAGACTCTTAGTAAAACAACTTCAAATTAATATATAAATATGATCATCACTCACTTGACTTATCCGTTATCACTGGTAATTACCTCTACAAAACAAAAGCCACAAAAGGAAGATAGAGCACATTCCTTACATGATCGTCATGGGGAATGAATTTACCTTAAAAAATTGTTAGACATCTAAAGATGAAGATGAATATATCGAGGGGTATGCAGAAAAAATTCATAAAGTGCTTATGGCCTCCTCACGATGTATTGTGACCTCATTTTCATGATTGGTGGCCAAAAGATTCCACCACAAGACTCAAAGATGCAAAAACCAAGAAGTTGAATACTGCAAACCTTCCCTCCGCTTGTCACCTAAGAAGGAGGATGAACTATACGAGGAAATATTACAAGTTAACAGGATAGGTTATAAAAAATTGAAAATTTTAATTTAATTTATACTAATTATAGGGGCGATAGAGTTGTATGTTTGTGAATATAGGAAGCAAATGAGCGGGTCATGAGTTTAGATTTCGACTCTAGGTGATGAGCGGGTCATGATTTTAGATGCAAATGAGCTTCCTAACATGGATTCCAACATGAATGTCAAAAAAATTGTAACACTCTAAATTTTCAAATAAAATTTTCATTTTTAAACCACATAAAACACATTCTCACATTTCTCCAAAACCACAAAATGTATAAGTTGTTCAAAACACAAGACACAAAATGTTTGATAATATCCTAGAATCCTCAAAACATAATCTCTAGCTGGTGTGTACAATCAAGTCGGCGCCTTCCCGCGATCATGAGAGGTACCTGAAACACATATCACACAACATTGTAAGCACGAAGCTTAGTGAGTTCCCCAAAATACCACACACAAATAATTAGCCTCTCATGGCTATATCTCGACAAGGACCCTCCGGTCCATGTGTTTCAGTGAGGACCCTCCGGTCTCACAACTCGGGTAGGACTCTCCGGTCCTAACCAATAAAGCACAAAATAATATACAACATAAATCACAAAGACAAATTCACGATATCACATAACTTAGTAGAAGCATATACGACCCTAAGGTCACATGTATTGTGACAACCCTCAATTTCCGGTCAAGTCAAAGTCAAATAAAGTCAACAAGTCAAACTGGTCACCTCAATTAACCCTTGTATATTAGGGTTTACATCGTGTATACTATTGTACAACACACTATCTTTATGCAAAGTATCACTTTGAGTCTTCACGTGTTCAGAAAATATAAACCCTAATCAGGGTAAGCAATGGAACTACTCGATAAAACGTTATTTCATACCCCTCAGGGGCATATAACATTCATAACGAGGCTTAACAGGGTTTACAAACCTTGCATTGCGAATCTAAACATCCAAAAAGGTCACAAACAAAGTCTCTTTCGATCTCTCTTTATCAATCTCTCTCTCTCTCTCTCCCAAATCTCGCTCATAACCTCCCTAAACTTTTTATAATCATTCGGGTCGTCCCGACCCTTAACGGAGCCAAAAACCACGCAAAACGGGAAGATTATTGGTGAAACAACTCTTTAGAAGCGAAACCATCTTAGAGGCGAAACCCTAAGAAGAGAAACCTTAAGAAGCCTCCTGGACTGAAACCTCTCGCAAGGACCGAACCTGCTTGAAGAACCGAACCTCTGGCGAGCCGAAGCAGATCTGAGACCGAACTCGAGATCCTTCGCCTTCGCCTTCTCCTCTTCGCTTTCGGTTCCCTCTGACGGCTTCGCCTGCGAGATCCCTCGGACAAACCTCCTATCGGTTCTCATCAATAGCCGAACACTCCCTTCGGTTCTAAGCACCCAAAGACCGAACCTTCGGCCCTGAACTCAGAATTTCGCAGATTTCACTTTCTTTCCCCGGTTTTCGATCCTTTTTGCGTTTTAAGCTCGTTTTTCGTGATTTTAACGCGGGATTTTCACCCAAACTCATATTTTGGCATATGAGACTCTATATATTCATATTTAATCAGTTTTGAGGGAAAATCTTAGTCTAAGAATAAAATCCATTGGACAAGATATTGAGGTGGAGTGTTGACTTTTCCATAAATCTATGACACAAGCAACCTCCCATACCCACTCCATGTCACTATTCCCACCTTGCTCTAGTCAATTTGAGATCTTCCCATACCTCCATCAAATCTCTTCCATCAACCCACTCTCTAATCCCTCACTCTTCCATCTATAAAACCCCACTCTCCTCCTCCCAAGATACACTTTTACTTCCTCTTATATTCTCTCTAGAAACTCGAGTTCCTCCAGGAGACGCAAGTCCTTCCCCTGTAGCTGGTAAGTAAATTCATCCTACACCTGATTATCTTACATCCTTTCACTTAAATCATGGGTTCCTTACACAGATATCATCATATTTATTCATAGAATCTTCGAATCTTCAAGCAACTCCCAAGTGTTCTTGACTTGGAAACTCCTGCTCTTCATCATCCATCCTAAGAGATCAATCAAGGTGAGTTCATACCCCTACATTTTCATGTTTTCTTCAAGTTTTAGGGGGGGGGGGGGGGGGAATACAAGTTAATACACCAAAAACTTAACTAAATTCAAACAACAACTTTCATCAGAAAAGTTGAGTCCTATTTACGGACTGTTTTGACCAACTTAGATATAATATCTTTCAAAACTGTTTAATATGAAACTAGTTCAGGTTCATACCTTTAAAATTACTACTTGAACATCTCCATACAATTTTTCTACAATTTATGGCGATTTTTACAAAACTGCCTATCGTTTCAAAAACGAATTCGGACCAGTCTGTGAATATGAACATTTTCACACAAGTTAGGGACTTCTAAAAATCATAATAAAAAATGATGAATAAACTAGACACATTTTGTAAACTCTCAGAGTTTACGGATTCAATTTTTGACTTCGTATGATTTTTCTAAAACAGTGCACATAGGTTAAAGACTACTTACATAGCTTACAATATTAACAACACTTTGTAGTATGTTGAGAAAAGTGCATAACAATAAGTTTCTAATTGTTGGACGCATTTCTTGTTAGTTTATCATCATAAATAGAAATTAGTCATTCATGATAAGGATTTTCATTCATTTCGAACACATACAATAAACTACAATAAGTATAGTTTATGGATTTTACAATACAAGCATACTACATGAAAAAGGATTTACTCTCAATACAAACGGTTTTTTCATATATTACATGATAAACTATAATAGTAATAGCTTATGGATTTCACATCACGAATTTATTACACAAAGGGTGATTTCATTTCCACCACGGAAAAGGTTTTATATTTAAACTATACGTAAACTAGTTAACGTAAGTTGTGAGACAATTCTTCAATTGTACTCTTAAAGTACGGGTTAAAATTCATGTTTAGTTATAACCAGAATCTCTTGTAGGGAGAGCGTGATAATTGTGTATAAATCTATATTGGGATTGACACCCCACACCTTGCTGCTAGCTACAGCAGGACCTGCAAGTCTACGGGTGACAAAAGTCATAGGATCTTGACGTCTGAAAAACATTGGAGCAGGTTAATTCTAGTTATAGTATGGTTATAACGACTCACATAGGGAGTTAACAACCTTTCAAGTTTATGGGAAAATTCTACTTTAAAAAGGGGTTTTATCTATCTAAAACTGCATACTCTCAGTCTTGGGATTTAAGACTACACAACTTTGTATAAGGAAAATATTGGATTTTCTTTGGAAACACCTTACCATTATAAACAAAATATAAGTAAAAAATACGCACATACTCTCGGATGGGATTTAAGGCTACATAACTTTTTATAAGGAAAATAAAGGATTTTTCTTGAAGCATACGTTACCATTACAAACAAAGGTTTTCAAACTCTACATCCAAAAACTTCTGAACTCACCAACTTAATTGTTGACACTCTTTCAAAACTACTTGTATTCTCAGGAAACCAGTGAAACAGGAAATCAACAGCTTTTGAGGATGGGACGTTGAATCGTCAAACTTTTCATTTTTGTCATCATAGTGTAATTGATTTGAGACATGTAAACTCATACTATGGTGTAACATTTTTCAATTATATTTATGATGGTTGTATTTACTTTGGGCACTATTATGCTCGTTGTTGTGATACTATACATGAAGTCCTCCACCCCCGGATGTTTCTGCCATCCTTGGTTCGGGGGCGTGACACGTATTACCACTCATGCAAGTATAGTGAGAAGACTCACCTTGTAAGTAAACAAGTATGTCTCGTACTCAACGATCGGTCTAGACTCCGTCTACATATCATAATCATCTCTAATTAACACTTTATAATAACAACCCTAAAATGTTAGGCTGCCCCTTTTTCTAACTCTCGAAAAGGGTGAAAGACCATTTTACCCCTCCATGGTCTCCATAACTCATGTCTTGACCAAGCCCTAAAAGTCAACGGAAGTCAACACTCGAGTCAACAGTCCATGTTGACAAAACTCGTCGAGTGCATCTACGTGACTCGTCTAGTTCCTTCGTTTTCTATGAAGTATCAGGAAAATCCAACTCAACTCGTCGAGTTGTCTCACCAAGTCACCAAGTTGCAACGCGTCCAGACTATCGGGGAAACCCCTAGCCAACTCGACCAACTCGTCGAGTCCCTTCAGTTCATTCTCTCATTCAGACATTTTTAAGCAGAACTAAGGCTTCATACTCTAGATCTAGCCTTTTAAGGCTGAAGTATCACGTAAAGCTGCAAGTTTTACGTCCATGCATCTAGGACTCAAAATGCCAAAACAAGCTCTATAGAGGGTTTAATGCATGAAACCTGGCCAATAGCTTGATAAAGCTTGAATCTTTAGGCCCAAGGGACCTCATACTATCCAGATCTGAAGTCTCAACTCCATGGCAAGCTTAAATAACTTAAGGACCCAAAGAAAAGATGGAAATAGCCATAAAGTCCTAGTGAAGAGATCTAACCAAACAATGATCAAGGTGATAGCTTTTTACCTCCAAATAGCATCTACTACTAAAAGAACACCGGATCCAAGAGCTTATTCTCGTTCCAAGCCTTTTTCTCTTCAATCTTCTTCCAAAAATGCACTAGAACATACAGTCTTAGCCTTTTTTTTTTCTCTTTCTCTCTCTCTCTCTCTCTCTCCCTCTCTCTTTCACACAGGTGAATACAACTCGATTAGGGTTTGTCTCAGTGTGTCAAGATGATAAGGGAGCCAGAAATGAAGGATTAAGGTCCTTTATATAGGGCACAAACCATGAAAATTAGGGTTTTCACACTCAACTCCTACTTGTCGAGTTGGGGTCCTCCAACTCGTCGAGTAGACTCTAAAAATCACGCGACCATTTAATTCTCTACTCGGCGAGTTGGGGCCTCTAACTCGTCGAGTTGCTCTGACAACATGAATGTAAATTAATTCAATATTGTACCCGGGAGTCGGGATGTTACAAAAATAAAACCATGTGGAATCTCTTCATTATCTGGACCTAGAGAAGGAATCCACACGAATACAAATGTATACATAGACCC